>NC_090731.1:59557022-59654522 GCF_036898095.1 Palaemon carinicauda
CCCCGAGTTCAGCTGGTTAACATTATTATTTATGAAGTTTTTTTTTTTTTTTCTTTTTTGAGAATTTATGATCTTTCGCCTTAGATTTTGTTTAAATTTTAAGGTTTGTAATTTTTCTTTCCTTTATTATTCTTAGAAACATTGTACACAAAAATGAAAATATAATTCTTATCAGTGTTTTTCTGAGATATATTTGATAAAAAGAATGTAGAACTTCTAATCTTTCTCCCTAGATCTGTTTCCATGTCGAATATAAATTTTTACTTCATTTAAATTGTCGCTAACATTGACATCTCTTAAATTGTGATAAATGTATCAGTCAGAGGCTCGTTCAAAGGGGCATCACTCAATATGACACCATTTTGACTTTGCTCAAATTGAGTTCGCTCGAAATGACATCGCTCAGCTTACCTTAG
This sequence comes from Palaemon carinicauda, assembly GCF_036898095.1. Classification (NCBI taxonomy): domain Eukaryota; kingdom Metazoa; phylum Arthropoda; class Malacostraca; order Decapoda; family Palaemonidae; genus Palaemon; species Palaemon carinicauda. The sequence goes on from NC_090731.1 coordinate 59,557,439, forward strand.
CTCAAAAGACTGTGCACTATATATATATATATATATATATATATATATATATATATATATATATATATATATATATATATATATACTATATATATATATATATATATATATATATATGTATATATATATACTGTATATATATATATATATATATATATATATATATATATATATATATATATATATATATATATATATATATATATATATATATATATATATATATATATATATATACATATATATATCTATATATATATATATATATATATATATATATATATATATATATGTATATATATATATATATATATATATATATATATATATATATATATAATTTATTTATTTATTTATTTATATATATATATATATATATATATATATATATATATATATATTTATATATATATGGCCCCTATGTCCGCGGCATAAAAACAATCAGAATAGCGCCAATGTATCCCTGCGTGTCGTAAGAGGCGACAGGACGAGCTGTCTGGGAACCCCCTCTCCTGTATTTACAATCCTGTTAGACATCATCAAAGAGATGGAGCTGGGGGGAGAGTTACTGCTCCCCGCACTCTAGTTTTGGGGTGTTTGAATGTGCGTGGATGTAGTACGATGGAGAGTAAAAGATGTGAGATTAGAAGTATGTTTAAGAATAGAAGGATGGATGTGTTGGCCTTTTGTGAGACAAAGATAAAGGGAGGGGTGAAGTGATGTTTGGTGAAATGTCTGATAGAGTGTCTGGGATTGAAAGGGGAAGAGCAATAAACTGTGTGGCTTTATTGCTGAGTGAATGGATGACAGGTAAAGTAGTGTGGGTAAGGGTTAGGTTGGGTAGGGAATGTTGGGCTTTTGTCAGTGCGTATGTCCCAGGTTGTGAAAAAAGTGAAGAAGAGCAGAATGAGTTCTGGAATGAATCAACTAGGTGTGTAGAAGGACTGGGTAGAAGGAATTATGTAGTTGTCATTGGTGACTTAAAGGCTAGAGTGGGCGCTGGAGAGGTAGAAGGTGTCATTGGTAAGTATGTTGTACCAGGTGAAAATGAGAGTGGTGAGAGACTGGTAGATATGTGTGTTGAGTAAGAGATGGTGATAAGTATACATGGGTAAGAGTGGCAAATGGAAGAGTGGTAAAAAGGACATTAATGGATTATGTGTTGATAACTAAAAGAATGTTTGGAAGATTGAAAGACGTGCACCTGTTTTGGGGTATGGCTAACTGTATGTCTGATCCTTTTTTGGTGGAAGGAAAATTAGTTGTAGAAAAAGAGTGGGGGAATAGTGTAGGTGGATGTAAAAGGGAGCTATTGAGGGTTGAAGAACTAATAAGACCAGGCGTAAAAAGTAAATATCAAGAAAGGTTGAAAATTACATATGACGAACTGAAAGTAAGAGAAACTGGTAATTTAGAGGAGGAGTGGAAGTTAGTAAAAGAAAATTTTGTTGGGATTGCAAGTGACGTGTATGGCAAGAAGTTTGTTGGAGGCGTCATGAGGAAGGGCAGTGAATGGTGTAATGAAGGAGTGAAGGTAAAATTGGAAGAGAAAAAGAGGGCATTTGAAGAATGGCTGCAGAGTAATAGTGTAGAGAAGTATGAAAAATATAGAGAGAAAAATGTCGAAGTAACGCGCAAGGTAAGTGAGGCAAAGAGGGCAGCTGACCTGAGGTGGGGTCAGGGATTGGTCATTCATATGAAGAGAATAAGAAGAAGTTTTAGAAAGATGTGAAGAGAGTAAGGAAGGCTGGCTCAAGAATTGAAGAGACAGTGAAAGATGGAAATGGAAGCTTGTTAAAAGGAGAGGAGACAAGGAAAAGGTGGCCGGAATAGTTTGAAAGTTTACTGAATGGTGAGGATAATAGGGAGGCAGATATAATTGCTGTTGCAGGTGTTCAGGTGCCGGTGATGGGAGATGAGAATGAGAGAGAGATTACAAGAGAGCAAGTGAGGATAGCATTAGATGAAACGAGAGTAGGAAAAGCATCTGGTATAGATGGTGTGAGAGCTGAAATGTTGAAGGAAGGGGGTGAGATTGTACTTGAATGGTTGGTGAGATTGTTTAATGTGTGTTTTGTGTGGTCAATGGTACCAATAGATTAGGTTTGTGCGTGTATTGTACCACTATACAAGGGAAGGGAGATGTGCATGAGTGTTGTAATTCAAGGGGTATTAGTTTGTTGAGTGTAGTTGGAAAAGTGTATGGTAGAGTAATGATTAATAGGATTAAGGATAAAACAGAGAATGCAATCTTAGAAGTACAGGGTGGTTTTAGAAGAGGTAGGGGTTGTATGAATCAGATTTTTACAGTTAGGCAGATATGCGAGAAATATTTAGCAAAAGGTAAGGAGGTGTATGTTGCGTTTATGGATCTGGAGAAAGCGTATGATAGAGTTGATAGGGAAGCAATGTGGAATGTGATGAGGTTATATGGAATTAGTGGAAGGTTGTTGCAAGTAGTGAAAAGTTTCTACAAAGGTAGTAAAGCATGTGTTAGGATAGGAAATGAAGTGAGCGATTGGTTTCCGGTGAGAGTGGGGCTGAGACAGGGATGTGTGATGTCGCCGTGGTTGTTTAACTTGTATGTTGATGGAGTGGTGAGAGAGGTGAATGCTCGAGTGCATGGACGAGGATTGAAACTGGTAGACGAGAAATACCATGAATGGGAGGTAAATCCGTTGTTGTTTGTGGATGATACTGTACTGGTTACAGACGCGAAAGAGCAGCTTGGCCGATTAGTAACAGAATTTGGAAGGGTGTGTGAGAGAAGGAAGTTGAGAGTTAATATGGGTAAGAGTAAGGTTATGAGATGTACGAGAAGGGAAGGTGGTGCAAGGTTGAATGTCATGTTGAATGGAGAGTTACTTGAGGAGGTGGATCAGTTTAGGTACTTGGGGTCTGTTGTTGCAGCAAATGGCGAAGTGGAAGCAGATGTACGTCAGAGAGTGAATGAAGGATGCAAAGTGTTGGGGGCAGTTAAGGGAGTAGTAAAATATAGAGGGTTGGGTATTAATGTAACGAGAGTTCTGTATGAGGAAATGATTGTACCAACTGTGATATATGGATCAGAGTTGTGGGGAATGAAAGTGATGGAGATACAGAAATTGAATGTGTTTGAGATGAAGTGTCTAAGGAGTATGGCTGGTGTATCTCGAGTAGATAGGGTTAGGAACGAAGTGGTGAGAGTGAGAACGGGTGTAAGAAATGAGTTAGCAGCTAGAGTGGATATGAATGTGTTGAGGTGGTTTGGCCATGTTGAGAGAATGGAAAATGGCTGTCTGCTAAAGAAGGTGATGAATGCAAGAGATGATGGGAGAAGCACAAGAGGAAGGCCAAGGTTTGGGTGGATGGATGGAGTGAAGAAAGCTCTGGGTGATAGGAGGATAGATGTGAGAGAGGCAAGAGTGCGTGCTAGAAATAGGAATGAATGGCGAGTGATTGTGACGCAGTTCCGGTAGGCCCTGCTGCTTCCTCCGGTGCCTTAGATCATGGTTTCCTAAACTTCAGGACACCATGGAGCCCCTGAGCAGGGCTAAGGTTTTTCACGGAGCACTAACAAGATAATTTCTAAAACAAATATGAAAAACATTAATTTAAAACTTGCTACTAACTAATGATTTTTGGGTTCCTTGACTTAAGGCTTAAGCCAAAGGGGGCAACCACAAAAGCATTGACAAATTTGCTTCTTTGGTTGTCTGAGATATGACTCATGAAAATATATGCCAGGTAAAGAATGCTCATGGTGGATGTATATGAGAATAAACTATGAATGATATCGACATTGAAAATGAATAGGTCGAAGAAAATCACAGCTAAAGAATGGTGTTTATTATTGTTCTTCTTAAATTGATAGCCAAATATTATTCCAGTTAATAACAGAAAAAGCTGTTCAATACAAAATATCAAAAACTATCAGAAGTGATAAAAAAAAAATAGCAATGGAATTCGATATGGAGAAATAAATAATTCAGAATGAAACAAAATCTAATGACTAAAGTGCAGCTGTTCTTTTGCATTGCAAAGATTTCCAAAGTCGGACATGATCGAAGTAACTTGTAGCTTCATATAATTTTCTGCATTCAGCCTATTTCTATATTTAGTTTTAGTAGCTGCATACAAGGAGAAGGTTTTCTCACAAAGATAAGTTGTTGGGAAGCGCATCAATAACTTAAGGGCTTGAGCAGCAATTTCTGGTCAGTCATCAAGTCGGTTTATCCAAAATGTTGAAAGTTTACTTTCCTTGAATTTTTCTTTCAACTCATAGTTGATTGAAATGTCTATTAACTGTTCCCTCTCTCCCAAAGACACTTCTTGTGTGTTTTGGGAATCAAGAAATGGATCTTGAATCCAGAGAAAGTTTTCTGTATTATAAATAAAATACTTGCAAGTTAATTCAACCATCGTAGACAGATGCTGAGAGATAGAGACTTTTATGTCTGTGTGAAGAGAAAGCATATTAGCAAGTAGATATTCACAAAGGTGTTCAAAACATTCATATTTTCCCTCGAGAATGCAATCATTCCAGAGATTCAGCTTGCGTTGGAGAGATATTATCTTACTTTGAGCTTTGAAATATGTAACTTTGTTGCCTTGCAATGAAATATTTATTTCATTTAAATGAGCAAATATATCTGAAAGCTAAGCCATTCTCTGTATCCATATTTAGTCCTTCAATTTGGAGGCTAAATCGTGCTTCAGGTTTAACAAAAACTCGTAAACCTCTTATGCAACTCATAAAACCTAACTAGCACTATCCTTTTAGAAAACCATCGAACGGTAGTGTGTAATAGCAACGCTTTGCGAGTGCTTCTCATATCTTCGCACAATAAACTAACGATGAGAGAATTAACTGGTCTTGTAAACATTGAAAACTATTTGTTGGGGTCTTTAGATTTTACTTATTATACTCGTCATTATATTTTTTTCCCCTTATTTTTCTCCTTTATACTAGGCTAATTGGCAACTTTTCATCAAGGCCACTATAGTTATTTTGTGGAATTTCCACAAAATATTTTGGTGGCCTGGATGAGGAGTTTAGCATTTGCTTATGCTTGTTCATTAGTTTTTCCTGTTCGTGATTTCACTATATTTTCGTGTTTACAACAATTTTTTAGTTTCTGATTATTCAAAAATTTTTGCATTTTTTATTAATTTATGTTTCTTTATTTTCTTTTTCATGAACCATCCTGAAACTCTTTACACCTGTAGTTATGTATCATATCCCTTTTCAGTAAAAAAAGATCAATAATTAAATGTCTGCAGCCATTAGATTTTTCCATATAAAGCATTTGGTCCTCTTTAAGAAAGGGCTTCCGGAGCCCCTCAGCCTCACTCACGGAGCCCCAGGGCTTCGTGGAGCCCATTTTGGGGAACCCAGCCTTAGATGACCGGGGAGGTAGCAGCATTAGGGGATTCAGCGTTATGGAGCTTCATATGTGGTGGATAACGGGGGAGGGTGGGCTGTGGCAACTTAGCAGTACCAGCCGAACTCGGTTGAGTCCCTTGTCAGGCTGGAAGGAACGTAGAGAGGAGAGGTCCCCCCCTTTTTTTTTGTTTCTTTTGTTTGATGTCGGCTAACCCCCAAACCTGGGGGAAGTGCCCTGGTATATGTATGTATGATATATATATACATATATATATATATATATATATATATATATATATATATATATATATATATATATATATATATATATATATATAGATAGATAGATAGATAGATAGAGAGATACATATATAATATATATATATGTATATACTGTATATATATATATATATATATATATATATATATATATATATATATATATATATATATATATATATATATGTATGTATGTATATATATGCATATATATATATATATATATATATATATATATATATATATAAATGCCCAGAGAAAAATAAACGTAATAAAAGAGACAAGTTCAATTCCAGTATATAAGAGATAAACCAATAAACCATATGTGGTAGTATCGTAGCACCAAAAGACCTATGTGAAGCAGTCTCTAAGAATCAAGTTGATCTGACGATAGGCCTATTCGCAGTAACGCACCACTGAGATGATTGTATGTGTCGCAAACAAAAGACTGGCTCCTGAGTATAATGCTAGAGGGACTCTAAGTTCAGTCATCTGGAATGGAGGGAAAGTCTTGATAGAATTTTCAATAACTTTCCTATGCCCTGAAGGTATAATATCTCTCTCTCTCTCTCTCTCTCTCTCTCTCTCTCTCTCTCTCTCTCTCTCTCTCTCTCTCTCTCTCCCTGTATCAATATTCAATATAAAACCCCTGACAGATGATGATCACATTCATGTTCATAGATCTTATTCCATTATATTCTGTATCATGTAAGTTATCAGATCGTATACAATATAAGAAAAATGACCAATGGGAAAAAGTATTTCATTATAAGTTTAATAAACTCTTTGCCTTAGATGGTTGATAAAATTTTGTCATTATTGGTCTTAAAAAACATTATTATCCGAACCAATGTTATTATTATCAAAATTTGTCTACATTCCTGGTAGACCAATCACTACTTTTCAAATTTCGAGGTGGAGTTAATATCAATAACAGACAAGATTATCATTACCATTATTATTATTATTATTATTATTAGTAGTAGTAGTAGTAGTAGTAGTAGTAGTAGTAGTAGTAGTAGTAGCATTATTATTATTATTATTATTATTATTATTATTATTATATAGGCTACAACCCCAGTTTAAAAAGCAATATGCTACAAGCCCAGGGGCCCAAATAGAAAAAAATCTGCTAAGGGAGGCAAAAAAAAACAAGGAAATAAATAAACTAAAGAAATAATGAACAAATAAAGTGAAATAGTTCAGGTACAGTGACAAATTAAATTACATCTTTCATATAAAAACTATAAGAATTAAAAAAAAAGCACAAGAGGGAGAGACAAAAGATAGATTAGAATGCATGAGTGTAACTTAAAGCAAGAAAACTCTATCCTAAGCCCATGGTACCGAGGCCAGGGGACTTCCCAAGACTAGAGAAAAATGGTTTGATTTTGGAGTGTCATCATAGAAAATCTCCTCAGCATAGCTAAAGAATCTCTTCAACCCTTGCGAAGAGGAAAGTAGCCATAGAATAATTACATTGCAGTAGTTAACCCATTGAGAGAAGGAGAATTGTTTATTATGAGGACAGATAAAAATGAGGAAAGACTAGGCTAGATAATTCGGTGTATATATAAGAGAGGTAAAAATCAGCCGTAATCAGAGATAGGGATCCAATGTAGTACTGAATGACCATTCAAAGGACCCAATAGCTGTCTAGAGATATTATCTCCACGGGTGGCTGGTGACCTGGCCAACCTATTACCTCATTAGCTAACGAAGAGGTTCTGTTACTAATTGTGTTTTCGTGAAGTCATCCAGGTCCAGTCATTCATGCTTGAGGTTCTCTCTCATACCTGAATCTCTTTTCTGTTATTTAAAGAGATTTGTCTCCTTAATGGGATATGGGCTGAAAATCATTATACCAAGACATACATACAGCATCTATTGATCTATTCACTCTACAGTATATTAGAACGCATAAGTCGTAGATTGTCACTAAATATAAGAAGAATGGGTATTTGACCTTGGAGGAGGAGTTATATATATATATATGTATATATATACATATATATATATATATATATATATATATATATATATATATATATATATATATGTATATATACATATATATATATATATATATATATATATATAGATATGTATGTATATATATATATATATATATATATATATATATATATATATACGTATTTATATATATATATATATATATATATATATATATGTATATATATATATATATATATATATATGTGTGTGTACATATATATATATATATATATATATATATATATATATACAAATATATATATATAAATATATATATATATATATATATATTTATATATATATACATTTATATATATAATTATGCATATATATACATATATATAGATATATATATATATATATATATATATATATATATATATATATATATATGTGTGTGTGTGTGTGTGTGTGTGTGTGTGCATTTATAATATATATATATATATATATATATATATATATATATATATATATATATATATATGTGTGTGTGTGTGTGTGTGTGTGCATCTATATATATATATATATATATATATATATATATATATATATATATATATATATATATATATATATATATATTGGTATATATATGTATATATATATGAATTTGGTCCAATTCACTTTGTTTCCATCTTTATTCTACTATATTCCACATTAGTTTGGCAGTTGTTATCTTCTTTCCCCCTTCATCTTACTATGATATTTTCCTTCACAGCTTTTTGTGCATTTTAAATCTACTGCCATGTTTCTTTTTCCTGCTGTTGTTTACCTCTTCTCTCCCACACACCTCTGCTGCTGCTCGCACCACACCCTCTGACATAATATCCCATATCTCTTCAGGCGATTCTGACATTCCATTTACATATCTCTCATCTCTGTCTCTTTCTACTTTACCTTTGCACTCTCTTGCATTTTCTCCCTTCAGTTTCCAAGTTTTAATTCACATACTCTTGCCTGGGGATTTCCTTTTCCTTATCGCTTTCAACCTAAAATCTGCTACCACCAATTTGTGTTGAGCTACAAAAGGTTTACATAAAAATCAAGGCACAATTATTGCTTACTGGTAAGCAACATAAAAAGTGTTTTAGTCTCACGAAGTTTTAAAATCATTTATAAGATAATTTCATCAATTCTTATGTTTTTTATTAGGAGACAGCGACAAAAATATCACACTATGATACTGATTTCTAAATAACTCCTATGTTCAGCTTTTAGTTCCTCTTGAGTAAAATGCTCTCTCTCTCTCTCTCTCTCTCTCTCTCTCTCTCTCTCTCTCTCTCTCTCTCTCTCTCTCTCTCTCTCTCTCTCTCTCTGAGATAATTTTCAACCTTGATTGAGCCCTTTCAACATTACAATAATCCAAAAATGCCAAGTGATATGATTGATCTTGTCTCCTTCCTTTCAATAAAAGTGACAGGCGAGGCTATGCAAAGAATTTCCCCATGCGTTTTGTTTCTCTTGTCGGGTATTGGAAGAATATTTCTTATTTAAAATGCATGACGTTAGCAAGCATTCATAGGTAGTTTTTCTATCCAAAGTTTAGTTACATTAAGTTCTTTTTTATCAAAAGACAAATATTCTATAATGGTTTTCGTTTATAAAGTAAGTTGAGGTAGTAAAGCTGCCAATTGCATAGAAAAAGAATTTTTGGCAAAATAATTAATTGGCTGTTTTTGATAAAATGTGTATATTGCGACGTTTTTCTATGTTCCAATCACTTGTTTTTGCTACATATACTTTTTTTATTTAATCACATTTCTCCGTTACAATCGAACTCTGAAACTTGATCTCTCTCTCTCTCTCTCTCTCTCTCTCTCTCTCTCTCTCTCTCCTTAAAAATAAGAAAATATCTGGCTAACTCCTATTATCATTCTCTATTAAATGATATACGAAATATATCAAATTTAACATTTAATTGCATTGATATTTTCGATAGTATAAAACCAGGAAATACAAAGGAAATTCTATCTGCGAGAAACCGGGAAAACGCTCTGAAAAAGAACGTAAAAAAAGAAAAAAAAATCGCACCTGAAATATATTTCCCGTCATTAGGATGTTCTAGTTTGCTTTGTTTTATGGATATTGAAACTAATATCGATATATCTTGTGACACATTTTGTTCGTTGTTCGTAGAGTACTTGCAATGGCGTTCATTGAATAAAAATGGTCGTCATCTTTCTTTTGCCTCACACCTCCGATTCCTTTAATTTCGATTAAGAATTTAGTCAAGTTTGCAGGTTTTTTTTTCTTTCTTCCTTTTTTTTAACACCTTACATCTTGAAATTCGATTTCATTGTTATCATTTAATTCTAAGCTACAACTCTAGTTGGAAAAGCAAGATGCTATAAGTCTAAGGGTTCCAACATAGAAAAATAGCCTTGTGTGGAAAAACTAGATGGTAAGTAATAAACAATCAAGATTGAATATTTTAAGAACAGTAGCAACATTAAATTATATCTTTCATATATAAACTATAAAAACTGGAAAAAAGAGGAAGAGAGATAAGATAGAACAGCGAGCCGGAGTGTACTCTCAAACAAGAGAACTCTAATCCAAGACAGTAGAAGGAAATGGTACAGAGGCTATGGCACTACCCAAGACTAGAGAAAAATATTTTGATTTTGGAGTGTCCTTCTCTTAGAAGAGCTGCTTAACAAGAAGAAAAACTACATTACAGTTGTCAACCCATTCAGCGAAGAAAAATTGTTCGGTAATCTCAGTGTAGTCAGGTGTATGAGGAGAGAGGGGAGTATGGAAAAAAAGTCGGCCAGACTATTCAGCGTATGTGCAGGCCGACACAAAAAGAGCCGTAACCAGAGCGAGGGATGTAATGCAGTACTGCTTGGCTAGTGAAAAGACCCAATAATTTTCTAGCGGTATTATCTCAACGTGTAGCTGCTGCCCTGGCCAACCTACTACCTACGTTATATAGACGATAGTTATTTTAAAAACCTAACAGATATCTACTGGAGGCTGCAGCTCCTTTCTGAAGACAGATCTCCCAACAGGAGTAAACAACAACTGAGCATCGATCAAAAAAAAATCTATAAGGCATTTGAAGTCAATGCTCCGGATACTCTTGTCAAAGGGATTTAATTCCCCTTTTATGTAAATTAAGTAGGGTTATTGTCTTGTTGTTTCCGGTCATTTTATCAAAGGGAATTGATATGTTTTATTTTAATGATGGTGACCGAATTTGTCAAAAAAAAAAAATGGTAGTTAAACATAAAATAATATTAGTTATCCTTACTTTTCCTATTCAATAATAGGGCAAAGGGTAAGAGAGTAATTGTAGAAATAATACTTCTGTTTGTCAGCTATAGAACAAGATTTGATTTTATCTATTTTAATTCACACAATCTCTAACCATTGTAGTCTGGAAGCTAATGGCACCAAAGTAATTCTTGTTTCCACTCTGGCATTTCAATTTGTAACTATTTGTGAATCCTGGAGTAGCATGGGCTGTTGTTGGTCTTCCAGTCATAATCAAGAGTGGTTACTAGAATGTTCACTTCCAACATCTTCATATAATTCTAGATCCTTGAAGAGGAAATAAAAACAATTAAGGCTAAAGAAACACCAGCGTAGGATAGAAAATAAAATAGTCTACTGATATATTGAGATCATTTGTGAGTAAGTATTTATTGGTGAAAATATGCTACATTTCTGAAACCTGCAGACACATCCATCTAATCCCATCTAACAGATATGAACTGAGGCCGTAGCCCTAAATCAAAGGCAAAATAAATTATCTGACCCAGACGGGTTATAAAAAGACAAAAAAGAAAATTATTTCTGTTATATGAAATATTAAAGAAAAATCAAGATAAGTGGAAACATTTATTTTGATAAGAATACTCTTATATATTCCTGGTAGCCTAAAAATTTCTTCGTTTTTTTTTATTATTATTATGTAATAACGTCTATTCTATTTTTACTAGATCATAATGTGCTATGTGTACTACTTTTCAATTCTTCTGATATTCAAGTGTTGATCCGAAGATGTTTTTGGCTTTATCGCTTGAAGGGAAATCGATCAATCTTCGCGGGTGGCTTGTCTCCAATCGCAATTATATCGGAATAATTATTGACAATATCACTAACTACAGGCGGATATTCTGAGGGACATAATTTTCGCGCTTGCATAATCAAATTTTGAGTGCGTTCGTCTGTGTGGGCTGGAGTTGTGGCCCCCAACACCCCATTATAAGCAATTTCACATAACTCTAATTCACACACAGAATCACTTCCTAAAATAACTCTTTTATTCGACAAATTAACTATCGTTATATCAGCTTTGTTCTCTTTAATTTCTGTCAAGCCCTTTAATATCAGATGGGCCCAATTATCACGGGGTTTAACAACTACCTTGGTTTCTTCCCCAAGAGGGCGACACGGGGTCACAGATATGCTTGTAAGGGACTGGGGGGACAACACTTCACCTCTTTCAGGTATATCTGATACCTTACTTAAATGTCTCTCCGAGCTAACACACGCACTTACTGCCTGATGGCTTACTATCGGCAAAATGTACCCTCCTGCGTTTATTGATATTGCATCTTTTCCTCAAAAATGCAAATTTGATAATTAGGTATAAAGTCTATTCCAAGTATAGCTTCTATTCCTGGAATTCCATAGGTGGGCAAGACAAAAAAAAATCATGTGTAAACTTCACAGATTGATGTATGGTTTATGAGTAGTTATTTCCTCCTGACATGTCAAGAACTATGGATGCCGCTGGCTGTAGTGGATTTGAGGAGAATTTTTTTTCAATCAATAAAACACTGGCCCCTGTGTCAATCAGCGCTCGCATGGATTTATCTTACGGGTCAATCCTAACTGTTAACTTTCCCAGATGGCCATTTCGAGATATGGAGCACGGGGTAATGACCTCGGCCGCCGTGCCGCTGCTCTTTGGTCCTCTCCCTAGTGCAGCGGGGGTGAGGTCGGGGGTACCGATAGAGGTAGATTTTTTTTTTTTTTTTTTTTTTTTTGCTTTGCTATTGCTGTTGTTTGAACAGACCTCATTTCTTCTTTCGACGTGTTTGAAATAAACGTGATGATAACAATGTCTTGTGTTGATGCTAAATTTATACGTAAAATGTTATGGTAATTGTGCTATGTGTGGAAATACGTATAACATTGTTGAGTGAACCTAAAAAAAAAAATCAGAGGTTAAATAGGTCAAGTAAAATCCGTCAGGCGGATGCTGTATTGTTCATGTATTTATATGATTCATGGTTGCTGGGGCCGGGGCGGTTCCCAGCGGGCAAATGGCTGCTGGATTAAAGTTCAGCCTTGAGGAAAGGCAGTGTTAGAGAATGTGTAGATGTGAATACCTTATACTTAATGTTATAAGAGAAGGGCGGGAAGATGAATGATTTTCTCGGGAAAACGGCTAGTGACCACCGGTTGAAAGTTGCAAGTGCAAGTGTTGTAGTGATTTAAATAAATGGTGAAATGGTGAATGTGAGATGTGTTGCAAAATTGTGCCTTAAACCGAGACAAGTAAAATCGAGGGATGAAGGAATATCTATTCCTACCCCTGTCCTGCCCAAGAACCCCGTATTGCCCGCAACCAGAGGGAGGTTATTGATGAGGTTATATAGACCTGATGTTATGGTTTTTTTTTTCACTTGGGTATTCTGTGTTTTGGTTGCAGAGGTCTTAAGAAGGAATGAGTGGAATTATTTATATTGTTTTGTGTACATTTTTACATGCAATATTCAATTTTTTTTTTTTTTTGAGGAAATGTTTTCTTTTTTGGGTGATTTCTATATATATATTTTATGTTGCATTTTTATTTAATACATGCTATGCCTATTCCGGGTTGGAGTGTCCTCCATATATCATTGACTAGTGAGGGTGAGTACGCACCTCCTCCTGGAGTGAGAAGCTTAGGGGGTGGGGGAGTAATGTCCTAATTCGTGTATGTAGATGTCTTGTATATCAAGGTAAATGAACTCAATATTCATGAGTATTCCACGAAAACCTATGTGTCTGCATGTTTTGCAATAGCTGCATTTTAATAACGAAGGCAGTTGCCGATAAACACGAGTTGATAAGTCCTTCACCTGAGAGGGTAGATTGTGCAATGTGTACTTACGAACAAACCTTTTAAAATAAATGAAGAAAACCCATATGCCGACGTCTCATTATCCGTCGTCACTGGTCATATATATATATATATATATATATATATATATATATATATATATATATATATATATATATATATATATATATATATATATATATGTGTGTGTGTATATATATATATACATATATATATATATATATATATATATATATATATATATATATATATATATATATATATATCAATTTCCCCTGTTAAGTATTGATTTATATATTTAACGTGTACAGACGATATATCTGTTTGATGCTGTGGAAGAATAAGTGAGTGTGCTTCTTTTGCTCGAAGCCCTTTTCACAGGACGTGTTTACGTCATAATTCGCTATTATTCTAATGAAGATGAAAAGACAATGTAATAACATTTAATTACCAGATTGTTGATTTAATTCCCGTTTGCAAGGGTTCCTGTGGAATTAATTAATTTGCTTTATAAAACAATCTGTTTTATAAATAGTTGATTTTAAATATGTGTTTACCGCTCCTTCATTCACGTGGGTTATCCCAGCTTGGGAAATAAAGAACATTTTCTTTGCTTAGTTAAAAATTTCTAATCAGGAAAATTGAATGAAATAAATCTTCAATGAAGATAATGTTGGAATCAGGGTCAAATAGATTCAACACTGAATTGCCATATACATGATCGAAACAAAATAATAAGTGTTATAAATGCAGGATAGTAGTGTTAATGTTGCTATAAAGCAACCTTAGATAAAAGGTCAAAAAGTTTAATTTTCTTTTCATTGGAACAGCTTTGATCTCACGTACAAGGAGAATAGATAATCTTATTATAAAAGAAAAAAAACTCTAATGAATGCAGGGATAAACACCTTATGAGTTTTACAATTTAATTGAAAATAAACACTTGAAACAGTTAAGCGAATAAAAAAATTGAAAGAAGATATTCCCATAAACTAAAAGGTTATTGTATGATTTAGCAACACAAACATCACCCTTAATCTCCACAAAAAAGGATTAATAAAAAGGGTGGCATCCAAACCAGTTTAGGATTTGATGTTACCGTCGTTCCCAGAGCGAAGAATTCAGAAATCATTTTTTCAAGTTTTCCTTTTTCTGTAAAATCGCTTATCATTTTCAAAATATTTGTATTCTTTATTTTTGTCGATCAGTCTAGTGACACTATTGATACTGTATCATTTAAAATATCTCGTAAGGTTAAAATCAATGCATGATTTCTCGCACGATGAAAATATAGTTCTTGTATCTAATATTAAACTTGGGACTCTCAAGTGGAAGGCAATAATGCTACCAACTTATATAACAGAAGTAATAACAGAATATAGAACTTGAGTAATTTTCCAGTACTTAGTATGTTATGGAATTTGAATATCAGCACGTTTTACACAATTTTCTTTGAACATTTGATTGTGTATTAATTTCCATCACATTTACTAAGAAGGGGTAATTCGAGTCACACGTAGAAATGGGTGAGGATACAGTTGGCAAAACTCTCTGATGTGCAAGGTAATTATCCCAGCCAGGTAACTCACCAGGTAATGTGTAAATACTTCTGGTATCAGCTTCATTTGTGGCTTCTTTTGCGCCAGTTGGTAGTATTCATCTACCAGAAATTCCTGGGATCCTTCCCGAAAGGAGTTAAAAATAACTGTAATTTCCGTTACATACTAGCTTTTATACTGACTCACATCCTATTCGGTAGACAGCTTTGCATTTACTTCAATTTCACTATTATCTTCACGATGGATTTTCCTACCTTTATCTCCTTTTGCTACGGAGTAGGAAAAAGATTATATATTTTCTCTTTTTTTCCTTCTTCTCTCAACCTGAAGTCGAAAAACACGCCTATAGCTATCCAGGAAAAGAAAAGCTGAATAAAAATACATAAGACTCTTTTGAGCAGCTTTGGTTTAACAATGGCGCAGACCTGGATCCTATTTTCATCGATTGTTTGTCTGTTTATTTTTTTATGTTGTTTAGAAGTCTCATTCCACCTTTTGTTTCTTACTCATCTAAAAACGTATGAAATTCGTTGTTTGACTTAGTTGGTTTCAACTGAGTTTTTCTTTTCCTTTTTCTTTCCTTTTTACCTGATTTTTCCCTTTTTCAGTGCGAATTATTTCAAATTTACTAATAGTATAAAATCTGTAATAGTAAGAAATGAATTTAAACTAAGTCTATTTTTTCTATCTCTCTTTATCAATAGTTAAATCTCATTCTGTAGGTCGGCCTCTTATTCATTCTCTCATTCCCTTGGTCTTGTCATGAACAAATAAATTCTACTCCATATTGTTATCTAAAAGTCATCTCTTCACAGAAATCCCTGTAATAGAAAAAGATCATATTAAACTATGAAACAATTTTCATTCTATTATCATCAAAGTTATTTCATATATGATCAATTACAGTTAGTATTAAAACTGTGATTAATTCGACGATTTATTATGAAACTAAGAAGGTTTTGGATGGAAAGCAAGACACATCAAGTTCCTCACAGAGTTCTTTTAGTATCCTCAAGATGAGGAAATGGTGAAAAAGAGTCC
This sequence comes from Palaemon carinicauda, assembly GCF_036898095.1. Classification (NCBI taxonomy): domain Eukaryota; kingdom Metazoa; phylum Arthropoda; class Malacostraca; order Decapoda; family Palaemonidae; genus Palaemon; species Palaemon carinicauda. The sequence goes on from NC_090731.1 coordinate 59,573,778, forward strand.
GATGATTATGTCAACTTTCTGACAATACATTATAGAATTAGAAATGCAAAAGGTAAGATGAAATATGTGAAATTGTGATAAAATAGATTATTTTAATCAATCCCAATGATTTTCCTTTCCACATCAAAATTTCTTGGAAATGTTTATATCACAGTTTTTCATCACTTTTAATTTTTGTTGTGTATGGTAATTATTAATCAGCCAAAATATTGATCTATTTCTTTTTCTACAACTTGATTTATTTGAAAATAAAAACAAATTGAAATATTGAATAAAGATTCAAAATGTAAACAACGAGTTATTGTCTTCGAATCTCTCTCTCTCTCTCTCTCTCTCTCTCTCTCTCTCTCTCTCTCTCTCTCTCTCTCTCTCTCTCTCTCTTTCTCTCTCTCTCTCCTTAGTATATGATAGAGCTAAATAGAAAGATTTTCTCCATTAGGCTGAATTCATTTGCCAATGAAAAAAATAAAATTTGAAAATCTAATCACCAGAAATTACATAAAAAAATCAGACTATATTTCAGTTTAGTGAGATCAGTGTTATTGTATGGACATGAGTTATGGTATGACAATGTAATAATATCCAACAGATTTTTCAGATTTCAGAATAAAGGCTTTAGAAGAAAATTAGGAGTTAAAAGGCGGGAAAGGATTAGAAATACAACTAAAAAAGATTACTCAGGTACCATATGTGGATGAGATCATAGTGAGGGGTATATGGAGATGATTTGGCTATACTCTTCACACTCCCCAAGAGAGATTCGTTCACAAAAATTTAACTGGGTTATTATTATTATTATTATTATTATTATTATTATTATTATTATTATTATTATTATTATTATTATTATTATTATTATTATGTCCTAAGCCTCGTATGTAAAATATGTGTTTTATAAAGTGAGGTTAATGAACCTTTTAAGAGTACTATGAGTGTCATAAATTGGATCGCGCGATCATTGAACTCTGTTATAAGTGACCTGTCCCTAGAATCATAAGGTGGTGTGTTTAAAAGTATATTTCCATCACAGTGGAGAATTCTGCAAAACCTAACAATTCAGCATGTTGATGCAGTAACATTGTTTCTTACTTAGAGAGGGTTAGTCAGTACCGTTTGAGCGATCAGTATAAAAGGTACTCACCTGAGAGTAATGGCTGTACACAGTGTATTCACGAAGTAATAAAGTGAAAAAATCCATGTTCCGATGTCTCATTATCCGTTGACATGGGACATATTGGTGTCAGGTGTACAAATACGTCTGTTTGTGTATGCTGTGAGTGAAGTTGTTTTTTAAGCAGGTAAAATAAAAGTTCAAGATATCGAATTACACGAGAGCTAACAGTAAACGCTGCTACTGCAGGAGATAAAAAAGAAGGAGCAGTAGGTTATAGTGATGTCGATGAAAAACATAGACAAGAACTACGAATGCAGGACTTAGCAAATAAGTTAGATAACCCAGCATAGTTAATGAACAAATTCTTGCATGAATGAGAAGAGGAGCGGCGGGCAACAACAACATATCCAACATACAAATGAAAGTACACATGCACAGCCGAGTGAAAATACGCTAAACGTCATAGTTTGGAAACTGCCAGAAGTCTAGGCAAGTATTAGGCCTTTTAATAATCAGTGGCCAGATGAAGGGTTTTAACCGATCGAAACGTTTTTGAGAGACTTTGAAAGCCACATATGGGTGGTCAGACAGAGAAAAAGCAATACAAGTAATTAGATTGCTGAAAGATGCTCCGGCAATGGAAGTAATATGTTGGCAGTTTAAGAAGTTATACTAAAATATAACGATGTTCAATTGAGAAATATGCCTTACCTGATGCTAGAAAGGGGAGCATAAAAGAAAATTACAAACCCAAAATTCAGCAAGGTGATTCCGTTCTTACTTTTACAACTCGCATTTGTCAGGATTGTTATTCGTTTGCTACCGGAAGTGCCAATCTCCCAAAAGGTGATAAAAAAGCAATTGCCTGTAAACATATTCGCAGATTGGTAAACCCATATTTATGTGGTTATTTGTTCGTTGACAATAGCTCGTTAGCAGAAGTAGTAATGGCAATACAAAACATTCTAGGCAGTTTGCCAGGAGAAAAAATGACTGGCAATATCTGCCCCAATTCCGAAAAGATGGTAGCCATTAGAGGCACTCACCAACCCCCAAAGTGGGAAAGGGGAGGCAATCAGCCGGTCAGAAGAGTCTTCAGATGTTGGCAGTGTGGGGGAGAGGGGCAGCAACGAGTCGACTGCCCCCACCCAAGGGTCCCCCCGCTGTTACACTTGTCAGGCCTACGGTCATCTATCTCGAGGATGCCAAGCAAAAAAATGCCAAGGGTGGGAGGGCTGTGGCACGCACACCACCCCCCACCCAACATTCGAGGAAAAGGAAACAGAGGAAGGGAGAGACGAGGGAGATCGATGCCCCCCACCCCCCATCCCCATGACATCAGAAGTAGCAGCCAAGGCAGGCAGCGATAGGAGTGACTACGACGGACTTGGTATAGCAGGCACTGGGACCTCAATCAGTACTCCCGACCTCCCCCACGCAGCACTAGGGACAGGAGCAGGGGGCAGTGGCATTGCAAGCGAGGTCGTTGGCACATGCACCATATATCCTAATGGGCTGCTAGGAATGTTAGCAGTACGGATTGACCAACCAGATAAGTCCATTTGAGTACTGATCGCCAGGATATAAACTACACGCAAACCATACAACGATCGCCAACGTTAAGGTGTGATCTGTGAGGTTCACACATGAATATTTTGTCTTGCCCACCTTGGGAATTCCAGAAATCGAGGCTATATTAGAATTAGATTTTATCAGTAGTATTCAAATATGCATTTCTGGGGAAATGATACAATAACAGCAAAAGCAGGAAGGTGCATTTTGCCGGTAGAATGTCATGAGAGAGTAAGTGCTCATGCAGGAAAGGAAGGACATTCAAGTAAGGTAACAGTTGTACCTGAAAGAGAGGTATCCCCTCTACCCGACACTTACGAACATATCAGTAACCACGTGTCAGCCTCTTCCGGAAGGAACTAAGGTTGTTGTTAAACCTCATGACAATTGGGCACATGTAGCCTTAGAGGGTTTGTGAGAAATAAAAGAGAAAAGAGCTATTATAACGATAGTTAATTTGTCAAATAAAAGAGTTGTGTTAGGAAGTGATTCTGTGTGTGAATTAGAGTTATGTGAAATTGCTAATAATGGGATCTTGGGAGCCACAACTCCAGTCCTCACAGACGAATGCACCCAGAACTTGATTATGCAAGCGCAAAAACTATGTCCACCAGAATATCAACCTGTAGTTAGTGATATTGTTAATAATTACTCTGATGTAATCTCGATTGTAGACGAGCGATTTCCTTTTAGCATTGAAACTGGGCAGGCGGAGACGATCAGGTCAAGGCCTTATAAGGTACCTATTCATTTCCAGGTAGAGATAGAAAGGGAAATTAGTAAATTAAAGGGACAAGGGATAATCGAGGAGAGCGAATCTCCCTGGGCTTCTCCAATCGTAGCTGTTAGGAAAAAGAATGGCTCAGTAAGATTTTGTGTTGATTATAGGATGTTGAATGCAATCACTAAGGATAATACATTTCCATTGCTCTCGATCGAAGAATTAATTTTGAAGGTACGGGATAGTAAATATTTTACAACTATTGATTTATAGTCTGTATACTATCAAATACCCATTCAGGAAGACAGTAAATGTATAACGGCATAGCTAACGATCAGCTAATTCAGTTTAATTTTCTTCCTGTCGGAGTTAAAAATTTTCCAAGTTAATTCTCCTGACTAATGATGGCGGTTTTGTCTCCCTTAATTGGCGATAATGTTTCTGTTTATTTAGACGATATCATATTACAGTGAATACAGCCGAAGAACATAATGATAATATTCGTAAAGTTTTAGAAGCATTGCGTCGTAATGGTATGAAAATAAATTTGTCAAAGTGCAAATGTTTCTGTAAACAAGTCGAACTTTTAGGTCACATAACCCAAGAAGGTATCAAACCATGCCCCAGTAAAGTAGAAGCTCTTAGAGATTTCCCCAGGCCACGTACCCTTAAGGAAGTAGCTGGGTTACTTGGGCTCGCTGGGTATTACCACAAATTCATAAGAGGTTTTGGAGAGATAGTGAGACCCTTAGATGCTTTAAAGAAATAAAAAGTAATAAATTGGGGAGTGGAAAAAGAAAATTCCTTCAACCATTTGAAATCTGGCATAACCATCAATGACTTACTCGCATATCCTAGATTTGATCGCCCATTTTTAGTGACAACAGATGCAGTAGCGTAGCTGTTGGTGGCATAATTTCTCAACGAGATGATAAAGGGAAAGAGCAACCCCTATTTTTTGCTTTCAGGGCATTAAGAGGGGCAGAAAAAAATTATAGTACATTCAATCGAGAGGCTTTGGCTATTCATTGTCTTCTAGAAAGGCATGGGTTCTTTTTATTAGGTCAGTCGATTGAGTTGCTAAGTGATCATCGTCCCTTACGGGATTTATTTTATGAAATTGACTTGACAAGCGAGATGGATTGAAAGAATGTTAGAGTTTAATATAAAGGGTTTTACCACATAGATGGTAAAGCTAACAAGGTAGCTGATGTCCTCTCTAGAAGTGCAGTAATAGGAGTAAAGACTAGGGCATAAAAGAGGAATGAAGTGCGAGACCAAAATATTGAAGACCCCCATCAAAATAGAAAACAGGATGTGAATTCACGCGAGGAGCAATCAAAAAATGAGATCTGCGAGAGAGAGAGAGAGAGAGAGAGAGAGAGAGAGAGAGAGAGAGAGAGAGAGAGAGAGAGAAGGAAATGGTGAAGGTGAATGTATATGGGTGGCCGAGGACACGACCAGGGGTGTCCAGAATGAGTGCCCAGATGATGAAGGTGTGATTGACTTCGGAGGTTGGGACATAAAGTCCGAGAGTCACAGAAAAAAAGAGGAATGGATGGAAAGAGTGCGAGTAGTGATTAAAGGGGAATCGGAAAGTTATCCATCATTTCTGAAGGTGCCTCGTGAGAATTTTTTTTATAGGGAATGATATCTTAAATTCGGCGACAACACTGCCCTTCTTGTCCTATGGGTCCTTTCATAACGTTGGCTCCTTGGTTTGCTAGACAGAGAGTCGTTATGCCCAAAGACCGCTGACATAGGCAACTCTAATAAATTTCTTGAAGTCCCTCAGGCCCGGTGACAGTTTTCAGTAAACACTAGCAGGACCTCCTCTCTCTCTGTTTCTCAAGAGTAGAAAATTCACATGTTTTAACATTCTTTTCTATATTATTCTATCTACCCATGACACGTCCCCTTAAAAGAAAAAAAAAGGAAAATCTACTGATTTTATCTTTTTTTTTAAACAAAATTATCAAAGGAGAAAATCACTTATCCCTAAACTGAGAAACAATTACTTCATTACTCTCGTGTCATTTAACTAAACTAAAGCACACTCTTACTTGTTGATAGGAAAAAAAAAACAGAAAGAAAACAAACGCCTATATCATTCTGAAAAGTCTCTAGAAAGACTGTCGGCTATTACATTTTTCTTTCCCTTCATATGAACTATCTTTAAATCGTAGTCCTGTAATTCTAAACTCCAACGCATGAGACATTTATTCTTATTCTTAAATCTATCTAAGTAAACTAATGGATTGTGATCAGTATACACAGTTAAAACATGACCACTACGTACATAAATCTCAAAATGTTGCAAGGTTGATACTAAACTAAACAATTCCTTCTCAATAGTTGAATAATTCTGCTGTGCTTTATTTAACTTCTTCGAATAATAAGCTACAGGGTGCTTAGTCCCGTTCACTTCTTGTAACAGAACTCCTCCTATGCCAATATCACTTGCATCTATCGCTAAATTAAATTCCTTGCTAAAATCGGGCAACATTAGTACAGGCTCGTGAATCATTATGGCCTTTAACTTATTGAAAGCTTCGATACATGCATTATCAAATACAAAACTTCGTCCTTTCTTGAAAAGATTAGTTATTGGAGCACTTATTTCTGAAAAATTAGGTACAAATCGGCTGAAATATGAAATCATTCCGATAAATCTCATTGCCTGTTTTTTACTGGTAGGGACTGGGAAGTTGATGATAGCTTCTATGTTCCCATCTTTTGGACAAATCTTACCTAGACCCACTTTATGACCCAAATATGTGATCGAGGTTTTTCCGAATTCACATTTCTTCAGATTTAAAACAAGTTTTGCTTTTTCAAGGGCTGACAATACTTTAGCTAAAATGCGTAAATGTTGCTCCCACGTATCTGAAAATATTACAAGGTCATCCAAATACACAACACAGTTATCAATTCCATTTAAAACTCTATTAATTAATCTTTGAAAAGTACTCGCTGCATTTCGTAGACCAAAAGCCATAACTTTGGGTTCATAACTACCGAAAGGTGTTATGAAAGCAGATATTTTCTGTGCTCGACTACTTAAAGGTACTTGGCAATAACCTTTGGCCAAATCAAGTTTAGAAATAAACTTGGCATTTCCTATTTTATCTAAACAATCTTCTATCCTGGGGAGAGGAAAATTACTTTGTTTCGTACACTATTCACTTTTCTAAAATAAATACACAGCCTATCTGATCCATCTTCCTTCTTAACAAGAACTATTGGAGAACACCAGTCACTTTCGCTAGGAACAATCAAACCATTGTCTAGCATATACTTAATTTCCTGTCGGACTGACTTTACTTTTTCTGGGCTTAGACGGTAAGGGCTTTGTCTAATGGGTTTTGTGTCCTGCAACTCAATATCGTGTTCTAAAAGATTAGTCAAACCCAATTTATCACTAACAGTTTCTGGATAATTTGAAAACACATTGAATAATTCCCTTGTTTTTTCTTCCTCTAAGCTAGAATTAAACAACGCGAAATTATTAAGAACATCAGAGTTCTTCTCAAAAGTAATCTCTCTCTGCGACACTGTTACAACTGGCATTGCACGTTTATTATATTTCTTTAGCAAGTTGATGTGCAACCACTTAGCTCTACGCCTACCCATATCAATTAAGTAATTCAAATTTCCCCTTTTATCTATGATAGGAAATGGACCTTCGAACTTATAAGATAATGAGGGACCTTCTTTCTGGACTAATACTAAGACTTTATCACCCACGTGGAAAATTCTGTCTTTAGCTTTAAGATCGTACTTTCTTTTAGTTTCCCCTTGACGGTTGCTCCCATTTTCTTTTGCCATCTGCCAGGCTTTCCTTAAATCCTCTTTGTGATCTTCGATATTCTGTATGTAATCCTTTCTACCTTCTTCTTGCATTAACTTACACTTTAAAATTTCTAAAGGTCCTTTAGCGGTGTGACCGAACAACAAATCAAAAGGACTAAATCCCGTGGTGTCATTAGGAGTTAATCGTAAAGCCAACAAGACAAAAGATAACTTTTCTTCCCAATCATGTTCGAAATTATTACACAACTTCTTTAAGCAGCTTTTCAACATTTGATGAAAACGTTCAACAATTCCTTGTGATTCAGGGTGGTACGGGGTGGAAGTTACAAGTTTAATCCCCAACTCTTTCATTTTATCTCTGAAATACTTTGATACAAAATTGCTACCATTATCACTCTGTTTAACGCAAGGAAGTTCAAATTTAGAGAAATAGTTCAGCAAGCGTTTAACTACAGTTTTTGCATTGCAATTTCTTACTGGGATTGCTTCTGGATATCGTGTTAGTCTATCAATGATTGTTAATAGATAGATATTCCCTCCCTTACTTCTGGGCAAAGGGCCTATGATATCAATTACGACATTCTCATAAGGTTCTCCTACCGATGGAATATTACATAATGGAGCCCTGGGAATTACTTGATTAGGTTTGCCAGCCATTTGACCTTCGTGACAACTTAAAACATATCTCTTCACATCACTTTTCATTTTAGGCCAAAAGTACGTTTTACTTATACACTTGAATGTTTTATTTACTCCTAAATGTCCTTGTTCATCATGGGCTAATTTCAAAATTGATTCACGAAGTTTCCTAGGAGTTACTAATTGCTCTATGACCTCTTCTTTGCTACCTGTCTTAGGACGGACATAGCGACACAAAAGTTCGTCTTTTAAACTAAATGTTTCCTTACAAACATTTTCAGGTTCATCATCTAATTCACATTCAAAAATTCTAGTTAGTGTTTCATCTTCCCTCTGCATCTTAACTAGTTCATCCTTATTCAATATGTTAGTTTCCGAAACACTAATCTGTACATCACTTCTTTCGACAGCTACATCATCATCTCTGCTCACATCATCAACATTTATAGAGTCAGTTTCCTCAGCCACACTCATGCTAAGCTCATCATCACTGCCTCTATTACCTACGTTCGAATCCTCGAACAACCTATGACCGTAGTCAATATCCGAATCTAATCCTGACCTGGTTACTACCATTTCAGGCACTTGAACTTCACTTAAAATAGGATTCACACACTTGGAGGTGGTTAAATCATTGCCAACAATAATGTCAACGCCGTCTACGGGCAAAGTATCCACGACTGCTAGTTTTACATCTCCTGTTACTAACTGACTTTCCAATTTCATCTTTAACAAAGGACAAACTACACAAGTGTTCGGAAACCCACCTAGCATAACTTTTTCTTTCATGCTGATTATTACATTCCTTGGTACAATCTCTCTCCTAACGAGTGATACGGCCGCTCCCGTATCCCTAAGCAAAACTACTTCCCTTGAATCATTTCCTTTAAGAGAAGAAATTAAACCTTCAGACAAAAATTCACCATAATGTTTCCTAGTTTCTTTCAAGAGACTGAAGAAACATTATTAACTAGTGACACAGGCTTCTTCACATTCGTACTTTCTACTGTGCAATTCCTAGCTATATGACCTTTCTTATTACAATTGTAACAAGTGACCTCTGAATTACTGACTGCCCATTGGTTCCTACAGTACCGAGAAATATGACCTTCCTTCCCACATGTGTAACAATAATAATAATAATAATCCCTGTTCCCATTATCGTTATTGTTAGAACTACCTTTACTATGTTGTGCCTTACTTGACAAAAGATCGTTTTTCTTTTTACTGCCACTTAAACCATGTGTGAGACTGTACTCATCTGCTAATCTCGTAGCACTGGCAAAAGATTTTTCACGCCTATCTTCTATATATAATTTGATGTATGGAGATATGTTATCTTTGAAACTTTCTAACAAAACTAAGTTCTTGAGATCTTCAAAATTATCGACTTCAGCGGAAGTCAACCAATCACAAAACGACCTTTCTAACTTCTTTCCGTACTCTACATAAGTACTAGTATCATCTCTCTTCAAACTTCTAAACTTCTTATGGTACGCCTCCAGTATCAATCAGTATGCACTAAGTACGGTTTCTTTCACAGTATCATAATCTTCACTTTCATCCTCAGACAAACAACTATACACAGAATGTGCTTTACCACTAAAAACTGATTGTAAATACAAAGTCCACTGTTTTTTTAGGAGAACCTACTCTGTTCATTAACGTTTCAAAAGACATAAAATATTTCGTAATATCATCCTCATCAAATTTCGGTATAAGTTTAAGCACTGCACTCATATCTAAACTATCAGTGTCACTATTTAAAGATGAATTACTCCCTGATCTGCTACCTGACCGTCTGTTATGAAGAGTTTGTCTTAAACGAGCCCTTTCTAACTCATGCTTACGCTGTTTTTCATTTTCTTCTCGCTTCTTTCATTTTCTTCTCTTTCAGCTGTTCTTTCATCTCTCTCTAACACTTCCTGTTCTCTCTTAATAACATAATCACAGAGATCATCGCCATCTAGACCAAGAAGTTTACCTGAATCTATCAAATCTCTCGTAATCGCACTCATTCTGCTTCTTTCTATATTCTCCCTGTTTCAATTGGTTATGTAGTCGAAAATTCTGGCAAAGGTCGCCAACTGTTAAGATCCTCGTGGGGATCGAACCAGGTTCTGTTGAATTGATTAATGAAATGGGGACTTTTCAACTACAATAAGCAATCAAACAAAAGGAAATATAGAAAGAAAACTCGCAAAAGAAAACATAATTTTATTTACAACTAGTCAAAGGTAAATGTTTCTTGATTGAGTACTTAGGAAGCACTGAACTAAACAAAGAAAGTCAATTGATTAAACTACACTCCAGCAAATGGGGGAACAGTCAAGTTAGTAGATAAATAATACAAAAAAAAAAGATCGGTAATGAGGGCAGGGGGCAACTCGTTCTGACATCTTGGACAAAGCTGGTTACGTCTGCATTCTGGTCCTTACGTCTTCTCTTCTTCCCTGAGCTTGTTCTCCCTCTCTCTCTCTCTCTCTCTATCTCTCTCTCTCTCTCTCTCTCTCTCTCTCTCTCTCTCTCTCTCTCTCTCTCTCTCTCTCTCTCTATCCTCTTGTTCTGCCTTTCGTCCTCCTGTTCTGTCTTTCGTACTCTTCTTCTGTCGTTCTCGTTAAAGTTTATATATCCCTGTATGGGAGGGGTTAACTATGGACAATTCCATATAAGGAAATTTTCTCCCTTCTTCTTTCCTATTGGTCTTCCGTAAAACCACGCCTCTATGATAGCATCTTCGCGAAAGCTGTGCTGGTGTCATCAAGATCCATATCACTCTATAATTGAAGCGAGGCATGTGTTTACCTTTTTCGTTAATGTATATTTTTCGGCGACAACACTGCCCTTCTTGTCCTATGGGTCCTTTCATAACGTTGGCTCCTTGGTTTGCTAGACAGAGAGTCGTTATGCCCAAAGACCGCTGACATAGGCAACTCTAATAAATTTCTTGAAGTCCATCAGGCTCTGTGACAGTTTTCAGTAAACACTAGCAGGACCTCCTCTCTCTCTTTGTTTCTCAAGAGTAGAACATTCACATGTTTTAACATTCTTTTCTATATTATTCTATCTACCCATGACAACCTCCCTACCCCTGCATACGTGACATTCCTTAAGTTTATGAGTAGATTTTTTTCTTTCTTGCTGTTATTGTTGTTGTTGTTGTTTGAACAGACCTCATTTCTTCATTTGATATGTTTTAAATATACTTCATGATGACAATGTATTTTTATATTGGTGCTTAATGTATGCATAAAGTGTTGTGGTAATATTGCTGAGTGTAGCAATACTGTATGCCATATTGCTGAGTGAACCTAAAAAAAAAAACAGAAAGAGGTTAAATAAGTCAGGTGAGATCCGTCAGGCAGATGCTGTATTATTCATGTATTTATATGATTCTTGGTTGCTGGGGCCGGGGCAGTTCCCAGCGGGCAAGTGGCTACGGGATTAAAGTTCAGCCTTGAGGAAAGGCAGTGTTAGTGAATGTATAGATGTGAATACTTTATACTCAAAGTTATAAGAGAAGGGCAGGGAGATGAACGATTTTCTCAGGAAAACGGCTAGTGGCCACCGATTGATAGTTACATGTGCAAGTATAGTAGTGATTTTAAAAATGGCGAAACGGTGGTGGTGAGTTGTGTTGCAAAATTTTGCCGTAAACACGGACAAGTAAGATCAAGGGATGAAGGAATATCTATTCCTACCTCTATCCCGTCCCAAAAGCCCGTAATGCATGCAACCATAATGAGTTATTGATGAGGTTGTGTAATACAGATATTGATATGTTTTTTTCATTATTATTATTATTATTATTATTATTATTATCATTATTATTATTATTATTATTATTATTATTATTATTATTATTATTATTTCGGGAGTAGACCCTCTTTTAAGCAGGTTTTATTGAAAGTTATTGCTGCCTCAGTGGTGTTAATTTTGTACTTAACCTTTTCTATTCTTATTATCTTTTCTCTTCATTTGAACAATCCGCCAGTAACTGGGAAAGGGACATATCAATAGGAAGGTGATGAAGACCATATCATTCACAATTTGTCTTTAATATATCACAACACATTGTAAAAGTACAGCTAATATGTACCACAACACATTGTAAAAGTACAGCTAATATGTACTTTGTACATATTAGCTGTACTTTTACAATGTGTTGTGATATATTAAAGACAAATTGTGAATGATATGGTCTTCATCACCTTCCTATTGATATGTCCCTTTCCCAGTTACTGGCGGATTGTTCAAATGAAGAGAAAAAGTTAATAAGAACAATAGAAAAAGTTAATTACAAAATTAACGCCACTGAGGCAGCAATCACCTTCAATAAAACCTATTATTATTATTATTATTATTATTATTATTATTATTATTATTATTATTATTATTATTATTATTATTATTACTTGCTAAGCTATAATCATAATTAGAAAAGTAGGGAACCATAAGCGTGAGTGCTCCAACAGGGAAAATAGCCCAGCGTGGAAAGGAGATAAAGAAACCAAGAGAGAAGTAATTTATGATTAAAATAAAAACAAAAACATTAAAATAAACCTATTATATAAAAAATATAAAAACTTAAACAAAAACAAAAGCAGAGGAAATAAGATAGAATAACGTCCCAAAGTGTACCCTCAACCAGAACTCTCCCACAAGACAGTGGAAGACCATGGTATACAGGCTATGGCGCTATCCAAGACCAGAGAACAATGGTTTGATTTAGGAGTTTCCCTTTCCTAGAAAAGCTGCTTACCATAGCTAAAGAGTTTCCTCTACCCTCATCTAGAGGAAAATAGCCAATACACAATTATATTACATTAGTTGGCCTATTGAGCAAATAAGAATAGTTTGATTAATCTCAATGTTGTCAGGTATATGAGGTCAGAGAAGAATATGTAAAGAATATACCAGACATTTGTATGTGTAGGCAAAAGGAAAATAAGCCGTAATCAGAGAGAAGGATCCAATGTAGTACTGCCTGAGCAGTCAAAGCACCCAATAACTCTCTAGCGGTATTATCTCAACGGGTGGCTGGTGTCCTGGCCAACCTGGAACAACCAAGCCTACATGGCTGAGGACTAGGAAGCGTGAAGTAGGAGATGATGAATAGAAAAGTATTGATTTAAAAACTCGTGAAATCTAACGAGGCCTTTTGTGTCAATACGCGCAGGAGGAGATGATGATGATGCTGATGATGACTATGATATCTGTCTTCCGATCCTCTATATTTATCTACGATCTTATATCTATTTATCCGATTACACACACACACACACACACACACACACACACACACATATATATATATATATATATATATATATATATATATATATATATATATATATATATATATATATATATGTTTATACATACCCACACACACACACACACACACACACACATATATATATATATATATATATATATATATATATATATATATATATATATATATATATATATATATATATATATATATATATATATATATATATATATATATATATATGTGTGTGTGTGTGTGTATATATATATACATATATATATATATATATATATATATATATATATATATATATATATATATATTTCTATATGCTTGATATCGGCATTCCAACTGAAGATATGGAAAAAACGAAGGGGTTCCATGATGGGCTAATATGTCTTACTTATAACTGTAATCGAACAGTTTAACATGTTTTTTTTCAAAACGGCCCGTAAAGAAACACAGGAAATATAAATGAATCACTATATTTCGGTCAATAAACATCGACCCTCTTCAGGATTTAAAGTAAAAATGAGGAATACAGTGGAGAGTGACGGTTTATATACGAAAGCAAAAGGGTGTGTTCAATTGTTCTATAGTTGTTATAATTGCTGGAAGGATTAGTCAAATTTAATTACCTGGATGTAATTAAATTTGGCTAATCCGTCCAGCAATTATAACAACTATAGAACAGTTAAACACACCCTTTTGCTTTCGTATATAAACCGTCACTCTCCACTGTATTCCTCATTTTTACTTTAAATCCTGAAGAGGGTCGATGTTTATTGACCGAAATATAGTGATTTATTTATATTTCCTGTGTTTCTTTTATGGGCCTTTTTGAAAAAAACATGTTAAACTGTTCGATTACAGTTATAAGTAAGACATTAGCCCATCATGGAACCCCTTCTTTTTTTCCATATATATATATATATATATATATATATATATATATATATATATATATATACATACATATATATATATATATATATATATATATATATATATATATATATATATATATATATATATATATATATACTGGTAGTAATGTAGTAAACTAGACTGAGTAATTACGATTGGGAAAGTGAAATAGGAGGCCACAAACGTTTGAAGTTTGAACCTGTCAGGCAGAGTTGAATCGAGATTATTATTTGGGCAGAAGTTTGTGGAAAACAGAATATTAATATCCCCAACATATGTCAAGTTAAAAAATATTCCCGAGGGATCGTAGCAAATAAATACTAAGATAAGAATGGCCAGGCTAGTGTCATCTGATGTTATTTTCACGGATAATTCACCAGATTTATTTCTAAATTACTTTAGCTTTAGTTAATATTTCTCACATGTATAATACAGAAATTTTCACAATAATCTAACATACAGATGTGAAAATCCCTTCTCCGTTATCTAAAATGAGATATCAACATTTAAAAGTAACCTCGTGTTGCTGTGGCCAAGGACGGACTTGAAAGCCCAGTTTCTCCTGAATCCATTTAATATTGTTAAAATTCCTTTTGACAGGACTTGCTAGAATACAAAATTGTTGACTTTGTTCGATTGGGAAATGAATTCCGGAACTAATTGTCAAAATGCTTCTTGTTAGCATTTGTATGTCTGTCTATCTTTATTATATCTTACATACTTAATCCAAATAAGGATGTGAAAACTCCCAATTTATAACTTGACATTTGATTATGAAAAAAACATGTAAAAAGGTATTGATGAATTATACACAAATGAGAGAGAGAGAGAGAGAGAGAGAGAGAGAGAGAGAGAGAGAGAGAGAGAGAGAGAGAGAGAGAGAGAGAGAGAGAGAGAGAGAGAGAGAGTATTATCGAACATATTTCATACAACTTTCAGTGAGATTTTAATATGATAATTTTTAATTGCTTGAAATATAATTCTTTTTTATTCATATTTCAATACTCGAAGCACGACATCATTAGAGACAGGGGGAAATATCCAGCATGTGAATCTGACATTGTAATTTATTGTGACATCCACCAGTACCTGATATAGACATTTTCCTATGAAAAAGGTATGGAAAAAATTTACCAATTGGCTGTCGATCGTTCTTTCTAAACTTAATTACAGAGATAGAAATTATATATCAAGTTTAGCGCTTATATTGATCGGTAATTTATCTTTATTACATTAAGAATTTATGCAAAAACACTTATGTTTACTTACATCAATATTTGGTGTTGGACAACCATGTTTAAGAATCAAGTAACCGCAAAGAGAAATTTGTGTGAATATATAGTAAATGAAGAAACAAACTATTAAACACACATATAATTGCTTGAATCTTAAATTGTTTATAGAACTTCCAGAAAAAATAAAAAAAAATTAACCAACTTTTTTCAAAGAGGTAAATTTTGTTCAGAATAGATTGAGAAATAACCTTTTAAACAGACACACACAATCACCCACACCCACACCTACTCACAAAGGTTTTCTCTAATCATAAATTGTTTAACTTTTTAATAAATAACAAGTTTTAAAAAATATTTAGAAATCAACTTACATTTTCCAATAAAGTGAATTTATGGGTGAAATTTAAAACATAAATCTGCACCTATTTATAATTTAATTGTTAGTATTTGTGTATTTCGACGAAGTTTTACAAAAAGGATTGTCTTTTTAATAAAACAGTTTATGATAACCTCCCGAACCTCACAAAATTACACCCGTTGCTAGATATACAAATCCAGAAAGATGTTTGATATGAAAGAAATGATTAGGATAAGAGGATTTGGAGTTTCATCTGATATAGGCAAACGACTAATAATCTATTGAAGGCTGAGATGAAACTAACTATAATCGTTTGACGACAATATGTACTCATATCTCTCTCTCTCTCTCTCTCTCTCTCTCTCTCTCTCTCTCTCTCTCTCTCTCTCTCTCTCTCTCTCTCTTTCTCTCTCTCGACTACTACTACTACTACTACTACTACTACTATTACTACTACTACTTCTACCACCACTACTATTATTTTGGCCTCTAATATATAAAGTTCAGGAGTCGAATTCCTCCTCCTCATTTCAGACAGACTGGTACCACATGTGGAAGCTGGCAACTTCAGTGACTGATTCTTTCTATCTACCGTCAAGGTTTGGAATACTTCCCCTGCCTCTGGCTAATCCTTCTAACACTTCTTCGATATTTTGGAGTTAGGCCTGTCTCGTCTTTCGTAATCAAGTTTCCCAAATTCTAATCTTTCCCTTCTTTTTTACTTTCATAATCCTTACATTAAATTCTTGTAAGAGCTTATTAATAAATCAAATCTTTATTTGTAATCTAACAATAAATTATGAGAAGATAGAAGTGAATGGGTATTTTGATAGGTAAAATAGATGCTGCCTCTGAAATACTAAAGCATATAGAGAAAGCATAATTATTTAAGAAAAAACAATAAATAGCATGAAAATTAATAAGCAACATAAACTTTGGAAGTAATAAACACGTTCACAAAAGATTAAATATTTCTATATATCGCACAGCCAAAACAATTTCACATTCTGTTCCCCTAAAGGATTGCGCTGCCTTGCTTTTCTTTAAAAAGAAACTAATTTAATTTTTTTTTTCCTTCTTTAATTCCAATAAATCAAAGTACTTTTCCAAGTATTTAGGTCTAAGGCCTCATGCTATTACAGGTGGAGAGGGTGGAAGATTTGACTACATACTCTCCTAGATCCAAAACATTTCAACAAAATCCATTACTCTACGAATGCCTTGCTACTTTCACTGATGTTTTTCATTCTTTTCAATCATTTTTTAAACTTTGATTTTCTTCTTATTTTCGTTCAGTAAATTCAAGCAATTAATGTATTATTTCATTTCCTCTTTATGTCGTCATATATATATATATATATATATATATATATATATATATATATATATATATATATATATATATATATATATATATATATATATATATATATATATACATATATATATATATATATATATATATATATATATATATATATATATATATATATATATATATATATATATATATCTATATTTTAAATATGGGACTCTAAGAAATAAAACATGAGAATAAATTAAAGCTATTTAATATATAAGAACAGAAGATAGTCCAGAAGTTAATGTATACTGTATAATTAAAAATTGGTTCGAGGTTCAGCATTTAATCTAACAATTATTGAAATGTTCAAACGAGAAATATACAGTTAAGCCCGGCCTTGTGTGTGTGAGTCCGGTCTTGCTTTAGAACTCAGGGCATGAACAGAAAAGAACAATGGTAAGGTCGCCAGTCGGCAATAAGAAAATGATTGCCGACAATAACAATATATTCACAAAATGTTTAACTAAAAAAAATAAAAAAAAGGGGAGCACAACGGGGAAGATATTGTTGATGTGAGTCACAACGTGCTCACGTGGAGTTGGATAGACTGTGGACGACTTCAGCACAGCAATCTCATTTCCTGGAAAGGGAAATAAATTAAATTATTAACTGATCACTTACTTCCACAGGCTGGGAATAAGATGAAAATAAAATAAAATTGCAAAACTTAGGAATTTAAAACACTATCACGTGTAAATTAACACTGCCAAAGGCCGAATTAAATAAGGTTAGGAGCAAACAGCACACGTGGTTGGGATATAAGGATAGGATAATAAAGGTCCAGTGAGTAGGATCTTTCGTTAAGGATGAAAGGAAAGGATGGGATGTGATAAAGAAGGGAGACGGGAGGATGCATAAGGATGATGAGGTACTCAAACAGACATCTTACCTTGATAAAAGGGACTCTGTCTCCTCCCTTGTGAAGGACGTAACACAGGTCCTGCTCCGTGGAGGTTGGAAAGCGAAGAAAGATGCCCAGCCGCTCCTAGGTCGAGTTATCCCCTTTTGCCCCCAATTTTTTGGGGAAGGGTCATTGGCCTGACTGCTGTCCTATTGGTCATCGGCCTTGGTCTCATCTCCCAACAACCCCCATCAATAGGCCTACTCCTGACTTCTCCAGGGTTTCCTTTGTGGCGGCGTTGAGCGTCCATGTGCTTTTTTAAGATGTCTGAAATGAGACCTCAAGGGAGTAGATGGGTATAGGATGGGTGGGCAGGAGGTGAGGCTCTGGGTAGGGTCCCAACGCTTGTGGCATTTCAACTGGTCCTTGCTGGCGGGGCTTTTGTTTGAAAAAAAATGGCGCAATGACCATCATGAATAACAGCTCCCCCCTTTTAGCAGAGTTTTTGTCCTAAAACATGATAAGAATTCTGCAAGCAAGGTCTGAAGCCACTAGCCTTAATGACTCCTACCTCAGTGAGTCTCACCACGATAATGGATTAATTCTTAAGCTGCAACTAAGGTCATTGTTTCACTTAATTTTGATAGTATATTAGCTTTAAGTGCCACATAGAAGTAAGCAAGCTGGTTGTGAGGCAACAACAAAAAATGGGAAAATGCTAAAATAGTTAAAGTTATGTGACCCAGGGCTGTGGAACACATGAAAATTAAAGCAAACTGACACATCACAACATGCAACTGATAAAATAAATCCATAAAAATAACTTAAATGTAACCAAATGAGGCCAAGGTGGCTCCTCAAGTATATCTACCTGGGAAGAACCAAGTCCAATTAATATTTTTTCATACAACCTAGATTTACCTACTGACTATGGCTACGTGTTATGAACATGCCACTGTGCATTGAGCACAGGAGAGTATATCTGCTGTTCTTTTACCTGAGCTCTTTATGCGCTTAACCTTCCAGCCGTAGTTCTGGAGGTCTATGCCCCATCTCATGAGCCCTTTATTCTTAATACGTAGCTTAGTCAAGTAAGTTACTTTGTTATGGTCCGTTAGGAATGTCAGTGGGAACTTGTGGTCAGCACGATAGGCACTGGCACACCTAGTCGGCATAGCTTTGAGGCAGCTCGTGAAATGATCGATCATTGTTAATCTGGGTCAGGGAACCTACATACTCCACAAACGCAGGGAAAGGAATACCTGCGGAAGGAATGGGCGGGAGAGGAGCCGTCAGCACTACCTAGTTTGGGTTACCAGGAACATGGCACTATTCTACAAGCCCAGCCAAAAGATATGAGGCTGTCTCACAGTTGGGTTCTGCTCTTTACCCTAAAGTGCCCTCCCAGTCCCTCATGGGCCATGCTTAGCACCAATAAGCGGGAAATGTAAGGGACAACTCCCTACCGGCCCAAGACCTTAACAGGATCTTGAGAACAAGGATGATTTTGAGGGGCACCTCCTCCTTCAGTAGGAAGTCCTCCTTAGAGAGACTATTTATTTCCCACTCGTTCGAGCAGGCGGGTGCCCTGTGGTTTACAAACGTCTCATCCAACAGCTGGAATCTGCTGAGCTGTGTCTGGCTCCTAAGGGTCTCTGGGCTGATGGGTGCTTCCCCTTTGGCCTCCTCTGAGATCTCTGGCCTGGTGGTTGAGGTGGCCCCATCGCCAGTGGTGTTAAGTGGCACAGCTTCATCTGAATTGACTTCTGGGATACGAGGCTCAGACTCATTCCTGGAGAAGGAAGACTCTAGGGCCTCCTCTCTTAACTAAGGTATTTCCCCAAGGTTAATGTCACCTAGCCAGTCGTCTTCCCCTGCAGGTCACGTCCTCACAGTTTTGGGCTCCGGCTTGGAAGTGTTCATGCACCTGAGGGGCACTCGCTGTACGGCCTTCATGGACTCTTGACCCAAGAGCAAGTCGTAGCCCTCATGTCCGAAATTGCTCACTGCTCTTAGTCCACACTTCCTACTGAGCTGGGGCGTGGCTATCTTCAGCTCCACTGTTGGGAGTTCCTTGGTGACTCCTTCAATGCATTGGGCCTTTCTGCAGTTTTTCTGCTGGATTTTAGCACCATTGGGTTGAGGTGGTGAGCTCTTGAGCTGGGCTAATCGAATGCCCATTTCCCGCATCTTCAATTCATGCGCTCTCTTTAGCTCCTGCATTTTCAATTCATGCTCTCTCACTCTCTTTTTCTCCCTTGCTCAACTCTCCTCTGGGCATTGGCTTCATTCGTGAGTTCCAGCACATATCTTTGCAATGCGTCTCCCTCGTAGCCTTATCATTCTACCAAGTCCACAAACGCACTGATCTCAACAGCAGTAATTTTGCTAATTTCTTGTGGAGACAGCGACCAGATCAAACTCAACAGCACAAGGTACAGTGTTGATCGTGCAAGAAATTACACAGATGGGAAAGACGCTCTAGCTTACGCAAGAGTCTCACGGAAGGTAGGATAAAGATGGATCTGGGCAAAATGCACAATGGCTGTAAAAAATACATCTCAGGAAAGACCTATGGCCGAATAGCAAGCCTAGTAAATAATTAAACAGTAGCCTTACTAGAAAAAAAGGGAGCACGCTAATGGGTGGGCACGTAAGTTATCAGGTTGCAAGGAGTCCAAAATAAATAAACAAGAAATTCACATGGAATCACAGCGACTGGTGATCTTGTACACTAGACAATATATAAAAAAAAAATGGAATCACAGGGATGGGTGATCCAGAACCTAAAAATAAAATGGAATCACAGCGAGGGGTGATCCTGTATGCTAGACTTAAAAAAATGGAATCACAGCGATTGGTGATCCTGAATGTTAGCCATATAAAAAATGAAATCACAACTATGGGTGACCCTCTATGCTAGACATACTAAGTGGAATCACAACTATGGGTGACCCTCTATGCTAGACATAATAAAATGGAATCACCACTATGGGTGACCCTCTATGCTAGACATAAAAAAAATGGAATCACAACTATGGGTAACTCTCTATGCTAGCCATAAAAAAATGGAATCAAAACTCTGGGTGACCCTCTATGCTAGATATAAAAAATGGAATCACAAAGGACGGGTGATTCTCTATGCTAGACATAAAAAATTTAATCCCAACTATGGGTGACCCTCTATGCTAAGCATAAAAAAAATTGGAATCACAGCTATGGGTGACCCTCTATGCTAGACCTAAAAAAATGGAATCACAACTATGGGTGATCCTGTATGCTAGACATAGAAAAAAAATGGAATCACAACGATAAGTGATCCTGTATGCTAGACATAGGAAAAATGGGTTTACAACTGTGACTTAAAGCAAAGTTTGTATTTATACCTAATGTATAACAAATTAAATAAAACAAACAATGTCACTGAGTTTGCTTATTGCTTCACAAAGAAAATAAATCCCTTCACATATTTTCCCTTTCGCAAAATGAATTTAAGGAATTACACTTCCCAAATAGTTTATCTAAAAGATCGTATACCTTGACTGAAAATATAGAATTGAATGTGATATCTTAAATTCTTTATTTATTTCAACAGTTTTAACAAACTCGTACGAAAGTTATCCCTTTTTAATCCTGTACATGAAATTTATCCTACGAAATATTACAAAATGAAATTACACACCACTAACTATTAAAAGAAAATTGAAATATCAAGGGATGCAACGTTTTCTTGCGTTACCTAACAGAAATTGTGCCTCACTGCCGTAAAACATTTACCTGAATCATAAGCCAAGAGTTTCGATATGAGACCAGCCTGTATCCTAGCACTAAAATTAAATGAGAAAATATTTCATGCACAAAAATTGAATGATTGAGATGTGCGTGAACCACTTACCAACGTGCAATAGTTCGGCTAAAGTCTCTGGTCTGCGTTTTCGTTACGTAGAATTCGTAAACAATAACTAATAATAACATACAATAAAAAACCTTGGCTTCATTCAGAAACAAGGCTGTGGGCGAATTATTTCAGGGTGGCCCCGCTCTAGATTTCCACGTGCTCAGCCTATTGCGTTTTCGGAGAATTTCTCAAATTTCACTTCACTTATTTTTTAACATGATACAAAATATTCACGTAATGCAAAATATGTTTAATAAATCTTCACTAATGTTACTACCACCGCTCAAAAGGAACACAAGGCAAATTCGTTACAGACGGTTGGCTATCCTGCTGAACGTGGTTTTTAAAACAAAAGGTTTCGTAGTGAAAACTCTCGAACAAATAAACAATATTTTAACAATAAAAATAAAATGCTTTGGCTGTTTTCTTCCAAGGCTCCAACTCCAGTGATAAAAGAATTTACTTTAAAGGGAAATTGAGATTTGTGTCGTCGCTATAGACAGAAAAGGGGAGAATTTTACGCTAATAAAAATAATTTGAAAATACTATCTTACCGAATCCTGGTAAGGTCACCACTTTGTTATGCCCGACCTTGTTTATGTGAGTCTGGCCTTGCTTTAGAACTCAGTGCATGAACAGAAAAGAACAATGGTAAGGTCACCAGTCGGCAATAAGACAATGATTACCGACAATAATAATATATTTACAAAATGTTTAACTAAAATAATAAAAAAAGGGAGAGCAAAACGGGGCAAGATATTGTTGATGTGAGTCACAAGGTGCTCACATGGAGTTGGATAGACCGTGGACGACTTCAGCACAGCAGTCTCATTCCCTGGAAAGGGAAATAAATCAAATTATTAACTGATCACTTACCTCTACAGGCTGGGAACACGATGAAGTCGTGTGGTTAAAACTTTTAAGCAAATAAAGTAAAAGTGCAAAACTTAAGAATTTAAAACATTATCACATGGGAGTTAACACTGTCATAGGGTGAATTAATTAATATTAAGGAGCAAACGACACACGTAGTTGGGTTATAAGGATAGGATAATAAAGGTTCAGTTGGTAGGATCTTTCGTTAAGGATAAACAGACATCTTACCTTGATAAAAAGAACTCTGTCTCCTCCCTTGTTGAAAACGTATCACAGGTCCTGCTCCCATGGAGGTTGGAAAGTAAAGAAAGATGCCCAGTCATTCCAAGGTCGAGTTAACTGCCTTTTGCCCCTATTTGGGGGGGGGGGTTGTTATTGGCCTGACCGCTGTCCCATTGGTCATCAGCCTTGGTCTCGTCTCCCAACACCGCCCCCCCCCCCCACCAATAGGCCTACTCCTGACTTCTCTAGGGTTACCTTAGTGGCGGTGTTGAGCGGCCACGTGCTTTTTGAAGATGTCTGAAATGAGACCTCAAGGGAGTAGACGGGTATAGGATGGGTGGGCAGGTGATGAGGCTCTGGGTAGGGTCCCAACACTTGTGGCATTTCGACTGGTCATTGCTGGTGGGGCTTTTGTTTGAAAAAAAATGGCGCAATTACCATCATGAATAACAGTACTGAGAAGTCGGACAGGGCGTGTCGTGGCGTAATCTCTGTTGACCAAGCGACAATATGCCCTATCAATAATGATGTGGAAATGGGCAAGGAAATCCGCACAGAGTTGTAGTAATATTTTGTTGGCAACGAGGAATTTCCAATGGTATTTGGTGCTACCAAATGTTAGTGTGAATATCTCGTACCCATGGGTGGGGATCTCAGATCCTTTGGCAGCTACTGGCCGGAAATCAGTAGGCTTAGGTTGACAATGTCGTGTACTTGAGAGGGATTTTGGGAAGGGCAAACTTCAATGTCTACCAAAAACAACACACTCATACCTGCATCATGTAAAAAGAAAAGGATAGTGACAAGGGAAGACACCACCAAAAGCGATGGCCTATTCAAAACTTTGGCCTCGACAACCCTCCGAGTATATTTTCACAGCAGCCCGAATGTGTAGTGGTAGTAGCAGAACTGCGACTAATGGGCGTCAGTAAGTGGCTAAAAAATCTTGGCTATGTGGGTGGCTGATGATGGAAAGCAATGTTCTAAGAGGTATGTTTTGAGGGGGTCATACACAACAGGGGTGTTTCCTTGGTCACAAAGCCAATCGGAGATTTTTAAGAGAGCATCCTTTGCTGCAGAAACAAGTTACCCGCATGATGCGAAACCGAACTTCGGTGCACTGGAACCACGCAAACTCTTTTCTGCTAGTGAAGGGCGGCAGTTTCATTGTGGCGACATATGTAGAAGAGACAGGTTCCGTGGGCAGCATTGTAAAAAAGGGTGGGGCGCAGCGGTTGGTGAAAAAAGCTGTGTGGAGCAGATCCTCCGTTGGTCACCAATATGGCAACATAACTGTTAGGTACTAACAGGTAGGTGAGGTGATTATAAGTGAGGTTTTTTTTAGCAAAATAACGAGCTTATATAAAACAGTTGTGGGCAACAATATCACAAGAATTCAAATAATGTGAAACATTGCACAGCTTTTCTATTATCATTGTTAGGGAAAGCAAGACACAAAAAAGAAAAACATCATTACAGTGTATGAGCATGTATCAAACACGTGCGATACATTACCACAAAAAAATGTCAAAATATTAAAAATAACATAGTGTTTTCTGCAACACTACTACATTTGTTCATTTGCTGTCGAACGGACAATGATATTTCATTTTGAAATGTTTATAAAAAAATATCTTCAAGTTTGAGTATTTTTCCTTAATACGAAATGCTTTAAGCCTTCCTGTTTTTCAATTGTTATCAATATTACATAAAAACATTTCTATTGCACAATATTCTTATATTTTTTAATTATCAATATACTATAATTTACATTTAGAACTTCTTTTTTGCACCTCGTTAAAGAAGTTTGACTGCCGTGTGCTCCAGCTTTGCTAATATTCTATCCTCTATGGGAGACATAGTTCTGTATACTTAGGAAATATACAAATTACTGCCAAATTTGTCATGTTTTGTAAAATTTTTATTTCTTTTAATCGTCATATCTACTGCACTGTAATTGTTCAATGGCTAATTTCCAGTTGGTAAGGGTCGAAGAGAATCTTTAGCTATGGGAAGCAGCTGTTCTATGAGGACACTCCAAAATCTAATCATTGCTCTCTGATCTTGGGTAGTGCCATAGCCTCCAGACCATGGTCATCCACTGTTTGGATTGGAGTTTTCTCGTATGAGGGAACACTAAGGCGCAATATTCTATCTATTTTCTTATTCTCTTACGTCACTGGGCTATTTTCTTGGTAGAAGCTCTTAAAGGGCTTATGGAATCCTTTTTTTCTAACTAGGGTTGTACCTTAGATAATAATAATAATAATAATAATAATAATAATAATAATAATAATAATAATAATAATAATAATAATAATAATAATAATAATAATACAATGGATGTTTCATTTCATATGCAGTGATTTGTGTATTCATGTGTTTGATGCTGTAAAAGAATGAGTGTGTTTGCTTCCATTGCTCTTACAGGAAAAAAAAAAGAAAAAAAAAGAGACCCGCTCTTTTATCATTCTGGTTAATTTGACAACCATTCTAACCGGATTTGTTTACGTTATTATTTGCTATAATTCTGATAAAGATGAGACAACTACATAATAACAGTCAGTTACCCGATTGTTGATTTAATGTAGGTTTGCAAGAGTCGCTGTGGAATGAATTCATCAGCTTTTTAGAATAATATATTTTGTAATTTGTAGTTTTTAATTGGGTGCACATTATTATTCTATTTAGGAGGTTTATCAAGCTTCTGAAATTAGGAAAACTGAGAGAAATAAGTCTCTTTTGAAGATAATGATCGGATCAGCGTTAAATGGAGTCAAAGTTGAATGGCAATGTACATGATCGAAGTAGAAGAAATTTTCACCATAGACAGTAAATTTCAAGAAGGTTTTTCCATGCAATAAATCCCGGGCTGGAGTTATTAATATTGCTGTGAGACAACCTTTGATAAAAGGCAAAAAGGTTTTGCTTTTTTATCAGAGCAGCATTGATGTCACGTAAAAGAAAAGATGAATACATACTAAAATGAGAATAACTAAGCAATTAAAATGTGGAATACTTATAAACAATATACAAAGTTACTTTCATTTTTACATATAAATTAGAAATAAACACTTGGGATATTTACACAAATGAAACATTTTGAAAGAAGATATTCCCCTAAACTAAAAGATTTAAACTATGTTTTAGCAACATGCATATCACCCTTAATCTACACAAAAAAAGGATAAATCAAAAGGTGAAACCTCAGCCAGTTTAGAATTTGATGTTACCGTTGCTCCCAGATCAAAGAATTCTGAAATAATTTCTTCGAGTTTTCCTTTTTTCTTGAAATCGTTTATAATTTTCATAATATTTTTAGACTATTTTTTTTATCATTCTATTGGTACAAGTATTTGTGCCTGAATTTGGAATCAATACATCGATGCTCGATCAATATAAATAAAGTTCTTTTGGTCAATATTAAATTTAGGACTCTCGAGTGGAGGGCAATGATGCTACCACCTAAAGCCTCATAAGTCATAACAGAATATAGGACCTGAATAATATCAGCAAGTTTTACTCAATTTCTTTTTCACATTTATTTTCTAATATATTTACTAGCAAAGGGTAATTTGAGTCACATGTACGGATGGATGAGAATACTGTAATTCGCGTGGCCAGGTAACTAACTAACTACCTAACTGTGTTAATACTTTGTTACCAACTTTATTTATGACCTCGTTTGGCTCAGTTCTTAATACTATTTCACCCGTGATTCCTGGGCTGGATCCCAAAATTCAGTTCTGCTACATATTTGATTGGAAAGAAGTATATTTACTTGTATATTGACTCACATCTTACTCAGTATTATTTTTACTCTAGTTTCACTATCTTATTTTAGTTTCACTATTGCTTATAGGCCCCTGATCATAACCATTCAAGAGGTCAAGATTGGAGAATATTTGGCTTTACGCAAGTAAAGTAATGTCGGCGATATTGGGAAGGGAGTGGATATCTGGTTCTGTCTGCATATTCAGATGCCTGTAATCCTCACAGGGGCGCAGCGAGCCATCCTTCTTCAGGCCGATGTAAAAGGATGACGACCATAGGCCTGAGGCCCTTTGGCAAAAGCCCATTACCTCAATTTCATTGAACGTTTGTTTAGCAACTACGAAACGATCAGTGATCAATTTCATGAATCTGGCAAATACTTTGGTCCCTGTCGTCTTGATATGATGATAGATACAATACTGGGCTGAAACCATGGGTTTTTGGCAAAGTATTGGACTGAAGACTTCTTTAAATGTGGTGAGTGTGTGGGTGCGGTGATGTTTAGTGTGAGGTAGGAGGGGGAGGGTTGAATAGGTGTCGATGAGTATGAGTCTGCGTTTTCTAAATGCTGTTATGCCCTCTCTACCAGAAAGTACAAATGTGCAAGAAAATCCGCGCAGAGTATGGGCAATATTATGTCGGTAACAAGGATTTCCTGATGGTATTTGTCGGTCCTAATCAATATTGTGAGTGTCTCGTACCCGTTGGTTGGATCTCAGAATCATTGGCAGCTACCAGGTGGATGTCAGCAGGGGTAGAATGACTACATCGTGTCTTGTAGAGTGACATTGGTAGAAGGGAAGGGCAAGCACCAGTGTCTTTCAAAAATCGCACGCCGGTACCTGCATCATGTATTAAGAAAAGATTAGTGCAAGGGAAAGCCACCACCACAAACAATGGCCCACTTGTAAGCTTTTTGGTCACTGTTTAATGTACGAACATTTCTCCACAGCATCCCTGAATCTGGAGTGCAAGTAATAGAACAGCGGCTGAGTGGCGTGAGTAAGTTGCTGTTGAGGTCGGTGGTTAGAGCTTCAGCATCATATGTGGGTGGAGGGTGGCTTTATTGCGGCTCCAACATGTAACAGGGTGGGCTTCTGTGTATAACCACATACACAATAGCTTTTGTCAGTGTGCTCTTTGTCAGGACCGCAGGCATTGATGTAGGTCCCGAAGATGGTGATATGACTGCCCATATGCATCAACTTTAGTCATCAGGTCCCTCATGGGCAAGGTATTGACAATAGGGATGGCAGTAAGAACGGGTTCGAGTTGAAGTCCTACCCTAAGGGCATGAAGTAGGTTTACTTCCCGAGGAAAGTGCCATATATATATATATATATATATATATATATATATATATATATATATATATATATATATATATTGTATGTATATATATATGTGTGTACATATATATATATATATATATATATATATATATATATATATATATATATGTGTGCATATATATATGTACATATATATATATATATATATATATATATATATATATATATATATATATATATATATATATATATATATATATATATATATATATACATATATTATATATATATATATATATATATATATATAGTGATCTTATAAGATAGACTGAAAAAAATGCGACAGAGGAGAGTGGAACAGGAGGCCACAAACATTTGAAGTTTGAGCCTGTCAAGAAGAGCAGAATGGAAGATAATGCGTCGGCAGAAGCCTATGGAGAATCACATGAAAATACTCTCAACTTATGTTTAGGTAAATATTGGTCACATTTTGTGTTACCCATTGATATACATCGAAAAAGATAATGTTTCAGGAAGTTCATGGTAAACAAATACTAATTTAAGAACAGCCAAGCTACAAGCGTTTGTTTGTTATTTTCAGAATTATTTCACCAGTTCTAATCCTAAATTGCCTTTAGTCATCTTAGCACAATTTAACTTTTCTGAGATGTAAAACACAGAAGAGTTTTGAGTAATCCAACTACCAAACATGAAAATACTTTCACTATTATCTCAAATGAGATTCCAACATCTCAAGGTAACCTTAAGTAATGTATATATCGAAAGAAATAATATTTCAGAAGGTTCATGGTAAATTAATGCCAAGTTAAGAACGGCCACGCTAGTGGCGTCTGGTTTTATTTCCGAGATTATTTCAGCAGTTTTAATCCTAAATTGCCTTTTGTTTTTTTAGCTTAAGTTAACTTTTCTAATATGTAAAACCCAGAAGAGTTTTCAGTAATCTAACTATGACACATGAAAAATCTTTATCTGCTATCTGAAATGAGATTTCAACATCTTGAAGTAACCTTGAGTTATTGTGACCCAAGACGGACTCCTGAATCCATTTAATATTGTTAAGTCTTCTTTTCATGGCCTGTGTTCGAATATGCAATGAATTTCCCGACTAATTGTCGTAATATAGAACGCTTCAGTTACTCCTTGTTAGCATTATATGTCTTTTTATCCTTATTATATCTTATGTAATTAGTTCTAATAAGAATGAGAAGACTTTCCTTATCTAAATCATTGCGTATCAAGCGAAATATTTGATTCTGAGTAGACATATGAATAGACATTGATGACTATAAATACACATAGAGAGAGAGAGAGAGAGAGAGAGAGAGAGAGAGAGAGAGAGAGAGAGAGAGAGAGAGAGAGAGAGAGAGAGAGAGAGAGATTTATCAAACATACTTTACGCAACTTTCCCTGAAATTTTAATAGCGTATTTTTAATTGCTTGAAATGTATTTCTTTTTCATTCACATTTCGTTATTTGGAGCACGACATCATTAGAGAGAGGGGGTAATATCCAGCATGTGAATTTGACATTGTTATCTATTGTGACATCCACCAGAATTAAATATAGACATTGTCAATGGGAAAAGATAGGGAATAAATTTACCAATTGGCAATCAATCGTCGTTTCAAAACTTAATTACTGAGTTACAAAATATATAGAGTTTAGTGGTTACATTGATCATTGATTAACCTTTAATATATTATGACTTTATGCAAAAACACTTGTGATCATTTACATAAATATTTTGTGTTTGGTCTGCCATCTTAAAGAAATTCATTTGTATACAAAGAATTGCTCTAATCATAAATGGTTTAAGTTTTTACAAATTAAAATCTCCGAGAAAAATACATGAGAAACTAGTTTTTCCGAAGTAAATTTTATGCCACCCACCCAAAAAAAAATATTACTACATCAAATATTTATAGCTTAGATGGTTTGTATTTGTGTATTTCCAGGAGTTTTACAGACAGGCTCATTTCCTTGATAGAACAATTAGGGATAACCTATAGAATGTTGCATCCATTCGAAAATAAAGAAAGCAATAAAGATGCCTGCGATATAATGAACAATTATGATTGGATAATTTCAAGTTTCATTCAATTAATGTAAAGAAAAGAACATTAATAGCAAGAGACTAATTGCCTTATATTAAAAGTTGAGATGAATTTACTTACAGATGTTTGATGACAATGTGAACTCCTCTCTCTCTCTCTCTCTCTCTCTCTCTCTCTCTCTCTCTCTCTCTCTCTCCTCTCTCTCTCTCTCTCTCTCTCTCTTGAGGAAATACTCCCAGTTTGTTAAACAACGCACGTCAGCGAATCAAGAAAGTTTTTGATGCAATCATGCATAAAAACTTTTTAATATCTTAATCAAATTAATAGAGATTTTTTTGATACGTGATGATACCATTGTGACATATTTTCACTTACTGTACTGTATATGGATGAAAGGAATATGACGGATTAATAGATAGAGAAACGTGGATAAATGGGGAAAAAAAGGTTATTCCACCGTCGGTAGGGAGACTTCACTAAGTCGAATGGAACCAGGAGGAAGGGCGACTTAAGGCAGTCTTGAATCATAGGATAGTGCTCGTCTGATATATTAAACTTAATGTCATAATATACAATTAGATTCATGTCTGGGAAATGATATTTTAAAAGTGAACTTTTACGACGTTTATTTAAAAATAGGAGGGTTTTTATTTGATATGAAGTAATTTCGTGGGTTGATATGCATGAAACGTATGTGCAATAATCCAATTTTATTCATGCATTTATATACCTCTCAATTACTTTTGATTGGAATGAAAGTAAAAGAAAGTAGAGTGAAAGTCTTGATTTTTATATTGTGGAGAACACAAGCTCATAATAACTGCTATGTAATATGATAAGTTAAGGATCTATAATGTAATAAGTTGTCATCCTTGACAACTCTAATGCACTTGGCAGTTTGGAAGAATGCTTTATTCGTAAAAACAAATCTGCTCGTGGTGTCAATAAGTTTATTGCCAGGATTACATCTAGTTGTTTCATATTAGGTGACATGGAGGTTTCTTTTGGTATTTTTCTCCAATTACTCTTTCTTTCCTTCTTGTGTGAATTCTTCACTCTACATTTCCATTATTTTACTGATTAAACTCACATCCTATTATTCCGTGATTAACATCCCAGTCATTTTATCCTAATCACCTTCAGTCTCAATTCAATCTAACTCTTTTATCAATTATGCCCTAATTATCTTTTTTTTTTATAAGAACACTGTAACTCTAAACAATTTACTTCCCCAGAAGTACATAGCTTTCCTCTCTCTCTCTCTCTCTCTCTCTCTCTCTCTCTCTCTCTCTCTCTCTCTCTCTCTCTCTCTCTCTCTCTCCTATAGGTACTGCTTGGCCTCTAATATATAAAGTTCAGGATTCAAATTCCTCCTCCTCATCTCAGACAGAATCGTAACACATGTGGAAGCTGGTATTCAGTGACTGATTCTTTCCACCTGCCGTCAGTCTTTGGAATAGTTGGCCTAACTTCTGGGTAATCCTTTTAACACATCGTCATTTTAGGGGTAGACCTATTTCGTCTTTCGTAAACATGTTCCCAATACCTCAATTCTCTCTTATTTTTTGGTTTTCGTATTTATTTCATTCATTTCTTATGGGCATTTTCTCCCCCCAAAAAAAACTTTTTTTTTCGGAATCTTAACAATAAATTGTGAGGGAAAAAAATTCGATTGTCATATCAATAACGTTAAATTGATGCCGGCTCTGATATACAAAGCTCATAAAAAAATATAATTATCAAAGAAAGAACAATAAAATAACGTTACAGACAATTCGAGAGCATAAACACTGGAAGAAAACAAACAGATTCACAAAAGATCAAATCTTTCTATATCTCACATCACCAAAACAATTTCCCATCTAGTTTCCCCTAAAACATTGCACTGCTTACCTTTCCTTTTAAAAGAAAGTATATTTTTCCCTTATTCGATTTCCACTAAATTAAAGAACTTATTTGTCAAGGATTTAGGCCTAAGGCCTTAGCTTTTCACAGTTGGAGGCGATGGAATGTTTGACTGTTTATTCCAAAAAATCCAACAATTTTTCAACAAAATTCATTACTCTCTGAAGATTTTGCTTCTTCCGCTGTTTTTTTTTTTTTCCATTTTTCTTTTTTCATACCTTTAAATAATTTCGTTCCTGTGAATCCCTTTTTCATATTTTCTTCCAGTGAATTCAAGCGATGAATGTATTGTTTAATTTCCTTTCAAGTATACAAAATTATCTTTTTGGTGTATGGGATTCTTAAACATATATGATATGTAATTGATAAAGATTATAGAGATGTTAATACTGTATATACTTTATGACTTGATATTATGTAAGGATTGGATTTGCTTCAACCTTTATTGAAATATCTAAAAATAAAATAGATATGGAATACGAAACATGTGTGAATAAAGACTGAAAATATCGAGAATTATTTCTTCATAAACGAATAATATCAAATATTTTCAAGATTACTACTCCACCATCTATATTAACAATTATTCATTTTTGATGGAAGGAGAAAAGCATAGAATAATGACAACAGTTATCTAAATGATCATTTCATTTTATACAAAACTGACTTTACAAAATTGCAGTTTCTTATTACAGTTCTATCAGATATCATCTTTTGTATCACCTATCAATAGTATACAATCATTAATAGGACAAAGTACTCCAGCTTCTGGACAAAGAGAAGATCACTGACGCAGTTTAAGTTGTTTTCCAAAGGAAGGAAAATGGAAGGGTGCTGGGGAGGGAAAGGCTTTTATCACTTTTATTCAGAAGCAGGCAAATGAGAGACACCCCTCCCTACACACCCATACACCCATCCCACCCACTCCATCCCTGCTCACCTAAAGTAAACAAATCCCATTGCAAGCGATATCTGCATCGGTTGCAATACTGATGCATCAGTAGAATTTGAAACTTCCCGATGCCGAGTGAGGATGGTTCAGATGTGTGGCCATTTCCCGCCTCCAAAAAATACCGTTGGTTAGACCAAAGGGAAAAATCATGTGGATCAAATGTCCGGTGGAAAGTATTTCATATAGGATTCACTGTAGAGATATAATGGGATTTTTTCGAAATATCTCTATAGTTCCAACACGGGTGAGAGAGAGAGAGAGAGAGAGAGAGAGAGAGAGAGAGAGAGAGAGAGAGAGAGAAAAGCATTTCTTTCTGAGTTCAATAAACTCTGAGCCTTGAATGATTGATGTTATTTTGTCATTATTGTTATTAAAACTTTATCCTTTCATCAATATTGTTATAAAACATTATCTGTATTCCTGGTGGGCCACTTTGAGCGTTCCAAATTTCAAGGCGAAGTCTATGATAATAATAACAGATAAGATCAGATAGTCTTCATAATTAGTGACTGTGGTCTTCTGCTCAGAGAATAAATAACAAATTTTTTGTCGTTTGAGGCGAAAATAATAAATGAATATGCTGTTAGAGCAAATATATTTAGCGAAGAAAATACATTAAATCTAGTTAAACGCATAGAAGAGGCAAAAGACATTTGCATTAACCTCAAATATAACTACAATAAAGAATCATAAAACATTGATTTTCACGATAAATTTCATTGCTTACTCGTTTTCAATATATATATATATATATATATATATATATATATATATATATATATATATATATATATATATATATATATATATATATATATATATATATATATATACAGTGATACCTCTGGATACGAAAGTTTCTGCTTACGAAAAATTCAGGATGCGAAAAGTGATTCGAAGATTTTTATGCCCCAGTATACGAATAAAATTTCAGGATACGAAAACCTTACGAGATCCCAGCTCTTTGCCGAGAATAATTTTAAAAAGCGCGCGCCGCCAGACTTTGAACTTGGGTAGACTCACTTACAGCCTCCCGCTCACCCATTGGTTATCTCCCTACTCAGACGCTAGCTGACGCCATAAGATCCTGCTTCCCTATTGGTCGGCAACTATCTCAGCTTGCTTACGCACGGGCGTTCATCTCTCTCTCTCTCTTTTCGTTCCGACCGCGGTATCGTTAACAGACATTGTGTGCTTTCGCTTGTTAGACTTAGTGTTAATATACAGTACATTCGTACGCCACGTGTTATCGTTAATAAACATTCGTTACTGTGCACTGTACTGTATTAGTGTCTACTATACCTAGTACTGTATATAACGTACGTAGTGTATTATATTACGTATTACTCTAGCCATGGGTCCCAAGAATGTTGCCGAAGGAAAGAAGAAGAAGACGATGTTCTCGATGGAGACGAAACTTGAAATCGTAAAAAAGTACGTGTCTGGCATGCGTTTAAGTGCGATCGCCAAGGAGTATGGCCGGAATCCATCTACGATAGGCACCATCCTGAAGCAGGAGGCGGCCATAAAAGCAGTGACACCCTCTAAGGGCGTCACTATTTTCTCCAACAAGAGAACCCACGTGCATGACGAGATGGAGAGGCTGCTTCTTGTGTGGATCAAGGACAAAGAGATCTCAGGAGACACCATCACTGAGACTACAATTTGCCAGAAGGCCCCCGCCATTTTCGGTGATCTCGTGCGTTCTCAGGCCGAAGAAGCGGCAGGAGAAGGAACATCCCAGCAGGAACCCCCAGAGTTCAAGGCTTCTCATGGGTGGTTCGAGAAATTCAAGAAAACGACTGGCATCCATTCAGTGGTACGGCATGGGGAGGCAGCCAGCTCGGACACGAAGGCCGCCGAAGCCTTTGTTAAAACGTTCGACGAGTTGACTCTGCAGGAAGGCTACAGTTCGCAGCAAGTTTTCAATTGCGACGAAACTGGACTTCTTTTGAAGAAAATGCCTCGTCAGACGCTCATCACGGCGGAGGAGAAGAGGCTACCCGGACATAAGCCTATGAAGGACAGGCTTACCCTTGCTTTTTGTGCAAACGCCAGTGGGGATTGCAAGATAAAGCCCCTGCTGGTGTACCATTCAGAAAATCCCCGAGCCTTCAAAGCCCACAAAGTCATCAAGGAGAACCTTCTCGTGATGTGGAGGGCGAATGCTAAAGGCTGGGTAACGAGGCAACTTTTCATTGATTGGGTGAATGTCTGCTTCGGTCCTACTGTCCGAAAATATTTGGAAGAAAAGCGCCTCCCTATGAAATGTCTGCTGGTGTTGGACAATGCTCCAGCTCACCCTCCTGGCCTCGAGGAATATCTTCTGGCCGAGTATTCCTTCATAAAGGTCCTATATCTACCGCCTAACACCACCCCTCTCCTCCAGCCCATGGACCAGCAAGTTATATCAAATTTTAAAAAATTGTACACGAAGCATCTCTTCCAGAGATGTTTCCAAATCACTTTAACATCGTGATATGCCTCAAACTCATCGATCTCGCTTGGCAGGAAGTTTCGAGGCGTACCCTGAACTCATCTTGGAGGAAGCTGTGGCCTGATGCTGTCTCTGCACGAGACTTCGAGGGGTTCGGGAAGCCTGAAGGCGAAGCCGAGATCGTTGACGATCCTGAACCAATTCAGCAGTCTGAGGTGGCTGACATCGTACATCTTGGTACGTCCATGGGGCTGGAAGTTAGCGCGGAGGATATAGATGAACTTATCAAGGAGCACCACGAGGAGTTGACGACGGATGACCTGAAGGAGTTGGAGACGATGCAAGTGAGTGATGTTCAAGAGCAGTTCTCTAGCAGTGATGAGGAGGATGTTACACCTTTGAAAACGGCAGACATCAAGGAAATTCTCGCATGTTTCCATAAAATGGCAGACTACGTCGAAAAGGAACATCCAGAAAAAGTTTATACCAACCGTGCGCTTCAACACTGCAATGACGTTTGCCTAACGCATTTTAGAAATGTGTTGAAAAGTAGGCAGAAACAAGCTTCAATGGATAGTTTCTTATTAAAGAGGCCAGCGGTATTAGTAGGCCAAGACGAAGGTGAAAGTGAAGAAAAGAGACAGAAAAGAGGAAGGGATGAAGAATTAGAAGGTGAAAGTAAAGAAAAGAAACAGAAAAAAGAAAGTGATGAAGAAGTAGAAGAGATTTAGAAAATATGAAAAACGTAAAGTTATAAAAAAGCAAAAAAAAAATTCAATTTTAAGTTTTATGTTACCGTTAAGTGTTAAAGTAATTTTTTCTTTCATTTTATAGTTTTCCATAAGTAATGTTAAGTGTTAATTATTTCTGCCATTTTTTTATTTCGTAAAGTTTAAGTGTTAATGTGTTAAGTGTGTAAATTACTGTACGTAGTCTGTCACTTGTTACGTTTTCTGCCTTATGCCATCCTCCTCTGCCGCGAATTCGCTATCGGACATCGTCTCAATCAAAAGGTAAGTTTCAACTTTTTTGTTACACTAATTAACTGTAACCTTTTTTTCAGAGTACAGGTATCAATCCTTAATTTAGGTGTACGTACAGGTAACAATACACATTCACTGATATAAATGTTTTACATACAGTACCGTAACTTTTATACAGTAGTAAAGAAAACGGACCGTTTTCTTAGGGCTTGGGGGGGATAACTTGGCTATAACTACATTATTGAATAATCTCATAGTGGTTTCTTGAATGGATTAGGCTGTTTTTAACGGTTGGGTTAACTATTGAATGATAGAAATGGCTGCATTGCATGTTTATTACTACAGTTTAGCGTGTTTATGGAAGAAAAGATGTCTTCTCGTAAGGCTTGGAACGGATTAGGCTATTTACATGTAAAACGCGACTCAGGATACGAAAAAATCAGGATACGAAACCGTATCCTGAACGGATTACTTTCGTATCCTAAGGCATCACTGTATATATATATATATATATATATATATATATATATATATATATATATATATATATATATATATATATATATATATATATGTGTGTATATATATATATATATATATATATATATATATATATATATATATACATATATATATATATATATATATATATATATATATATATATATATATATATATATATATGTATATATATACATATATATAGATATAAATATATATATATATATATATATATATATATATATAAATATATATATATATATATATATATATATATATAAATATATATATATATATATATATATATATATATATATAAATATATATATATATATATATATATATATATATATATATATATTTATATATATATATATATATATTTATATATATTTATATATATATATATATATATATATATATATATATATATATATATATATATCTATATATATATATATATATTATGTCATTGTAAAGTGAGAAAAAAGGTTTCCTGATAAAAATTTATACTGCGTAATATTACAAGGTGTATTTGGTAGATGAACAGTTGATTAAACTTTCTTTATTATACTTTTTTGTGTTTGCAAAGTAAGAAATGCAAAATAAAAAAAGTTTCATAATGAAATATATACAGCTGCAGTTTTATAAAGCTATTATGATTATGACGTCATGAAATAGTATGACGTCACAGACACTGTGCCGGAACATCAGTCTAAATATCGAGCTGATTATGAATATGCATTCAGGACAAGCTTCCTCAGCACTATCTTTCATATTACATATACACCATATTTTTTCTTATATTATCTTGATTTACTACTTTCTAGTAGTGGTATTCCAGTTATGCATCTTACCATCCTAATTTCGGGTTTTCCCAGCAGTACCTCGTCTTTTCTTTCAATTGCCCATGGCTGTGCCCCATGAAATAGTATTACCCCAATAACTTTCATACATACATTTATATATCAAGGCACTTCCCCCAATTTTGGGGGTATCCGACATCAACAAAAGAAACAAAAACAAAAAAGGGGACCTCTACTCTCTACGTTCCTTCCAGCCTGACAAGGGACTCAACCGAGTTCAGCTGGTACTGCTAGGGTGCCACAGCCCACCCTCCCACATTATCCACCAAAGATGAAGCCTCATAATGCTGAATCCCCTACTGCTGCTACCTCCGCGGTCATCTAAGGCATCGGAGGAAGCAGCAGGGCCTACCGGAACTGCTTCACAATTGCTCGCCATTCATTCCTATTTCTAGCACGCTCTCTTGCCTCTCTCACATCTATCCTCCTATCACCCAGAGCTTCCTTCACTCCATCCATCCACCCAAACCTTGGCCTTCCTCTTGTACTTCTCCCATCAACTCTTGCATTCATCACCTTCTTTAGCAGACAGCCATTTTCCATTCTCTCAACATGACCAAACCACCTCAACACATTCATATCCACTCTAGCTGCTAACTCATTTCTTAAACCCATTCTCACTCTCACCACTTCGTTCCTAACCCTATCTACTCGAGATACACCAGCCATACTCTTTAGACACTTCATCTCAAACACATTCAATTTCTTTCTCTCCATCACTTTCATTCCCCACAACTCCGATCCATACATCATAGTTGGTACAATCACTTTCTCATATAGAACTCTCTTTACATTCATGCCCAACCCTCTATTTTTTACTACTCCCTTAACTGCCCCCAACACTTTGCAACCTTCATTCACTCTCTGACGTACATCTGCTTCCACTCCACCATTTGCTGCAACAACAGACCCCAAATACTTAAACTGATCCACCTCTTCAAGTAACTCTCCATTCAACATGACATTCAACCTTGCACCACCTTCCCTTCTCGTACATCTCATAACCTTACTCTTACCCACATTAACTCTCAACTTCCTTCTCTCACACACTCTTCCAAATTCTGTCACTAATCGGCCAAGCTTCTTCTGTGTCTGCAACCATATAAATACTAATTTTGGTTTAAACTAACATTATCTTCTCTTAGGAAATTATAAAAATTACTTCTCTCCAATTTCGCTAGTCCTCTTTTTCCCTCTGTCCCATTACGTTCTGAGTACCCCTTTATCTTCGGCATTATGGATGTAAAGTAGTTAAACAGATTGTTCTGTTTTAACACTGCACCATCTTTTGCATAAAAGTTTACTTCTTCATGTCCTTTTTAACTAGTGATTAGCTCTGTGTTTCCAATGTTCACCATCAATCCTTTCTTTCCTAGGACTCATTTCCTTGCTAAACCGTCTTTTGTAGTTTTTCTTCTGTGTCTGCTATAATGACTAAATCATCAGTGAACATCAGTTCCCACAAATTTTCGTTATTCTCTAATTCTGGTGCCAAATTATCTAAAATGATAAGAAAAAAGAATGGACTCAGAGCAGCTCCCAGATACAGGCCAACCTCAGCAGGGAATGCCTTATTTTCCCTTTATTTTGTCTGTAAGGTGGTTCTTGCCTCTAATACATCATACTCATCAAATTTTCTAAGCCTTTCGATACTCCTTTCTTTCTCAAAAACCAATAAACTAACCTTCATGACACCCTTTCGTACACTTCTTCAAGATACACAAAACATGTGTGAATTTCCTTATACCTTGTTGATACTTCTCTGGGACTTGTCTTACTTATAATTAGCACCCACTGTTCTCTTTCGTGTCATTTATGCTAATGTATAGCTATCAACTCTCTCAGCCTTCTTTTAACTATACTTGCTAGAATCTTGATTACGGGCTCCAAAAGCTTTATTCCTTTGTAATTCCCACAGTTTAACTCGTCTCATATTCTATAAAAAAATCATTAATCCATCTCTCCTCCACATCCCAGATCTTTTTTAGTAGCTTGTGCAGCCACTCCTTGCTTAGATTTACCAAAGTATTAATCATTTTTATCGTTACCTATGATTTTCCTGCCGCTTCATTTACTTTTGTATTTTTGTAGAATTTCCAATTCGACCCTCTCTTATGGTTTGCTATCGGTCTTTCTAATTTTCAGTTTTTATTACTTGTGGAAAATTCCCTTTCCATCATTTCTTGACTGCTAGATTTTTATTTTACATGTTCAGAAAGACAATTATAAAAGTCAATTATCTGAAATATGTTAACTTAGAGTTCATTTAGGCCTACAACTTAAGTAGTATTAAGAGTAATGTTGATCAGACTTGGGGTGATAGCAAAGTTATAAAAAAAAAAAAAAGAATAAAAAAGATTAAATAATACAAGTAGCTAATAATGATTTAATGTCCTTACAAATTTGAATAGACAATACTCTTCTTACAAATATATTACTTAGTGGTATTAAGCTGTAGTTTTGCTTAACATTACATGATTAAAAAGTTTCAATCTCAATTTGCATTAGCCTTTGCTAAATCGTGAAAAATAAAAGAATAGTTTTTCTATTAAAGGAACTAAAAAGCCGCTTATGTGCTGCTACGGTTAGAGCACAGGTCCAGAATGTACTGTTAGTTTGTTTCATATCTTTTGGTAACACTTCATTTATTTAACAGAAACCTACTTTAATGTCTACTGTAGGTTACTGAAGTGATTATACAGATTATATATTCTTGTTACTTCACTTTGTTAAATTAATTCAAACACACTATGCCCTATGATTAGATAGTTACATTATCACTTCAGTTCCTTAAGAACAGTTCCGGACGAATCAAGTATTAATAACATAGAGATCAGAAATGTCAAAGGGAACAGATATATCAGAGCCTAAGGGAAACTGAACTTTTATCTACCTCCCTAAGAACTGCTGTAGCTGACTTCCAGACAGATGTGTCCTGCTCTATCCCAAACTAGCCTCTATATACCTAATCTGGGGTAAGTATTCGTTAATTGCCACATAGTAAATCATCATGAATCCCAATTTTAAAGTGTTCGAAAGGATCTTTTTAATAAGAAAACATTCGTTACATAAT
This sequence comes from Palaemon carinicauda, assembly GCF_036898095.1. Classification (NCBI taxonomy): domain Eukaryota; kingdom Metazoa; phylum Arthropoda; class Malacostraca; order Decapoda; family Palaemonidae; genus Palaemon; species Palaemon carinicauda. The sequence goes on from NC_090731.1 coordinate 59,614,493, forward strand.
TTCCCAAGATGTTACTGAATGTTCATTTCTGAATTGCTGCTCTTTTTAGATTACGTCATTTCCCTCCACCTTCAAAATATCAACAAATACGCTCAATTCTATCGTATCAATGTTTTCTGCCACCCTAATAAAAAAAAATATACCTTATTTGACTTTAATGTGTCGTAGTACATTCAGTACAAATCCCAATTAGGTAGTAAATATATATGTAAATATAAATTATAATGCTAGTAATAATAAATATAAATACAGCTATTACTATTCATATCACTATTCATTTTTATCTCTTGAGACATATACTTCATAACACCCATCCCGGGAGATTACTTTTAACATCGACTTCCTCTTCCTCAATTTAGATATTTCCATTCTCATCTTTACTCATTACCACCTCTTCTACACCTTGCCTGTCTTTTTTCTTTCTTTCTTTCTTTTCTAGGTTCTTCAATTCTGTCTATTTTATTCTCCCTCCAGTGCTCCCATTGTTAGATTTTTTTTTTATTTCAAACTACAGAAAATCAAATAGAATACGGTAATCAATTATCTGAAATGCTCTATCTAAGATTTCTTTTAAATCTAAGACTTGAATAGTTTTAATAATAATAATGACCAGACTTGAGGTGTAACAGAGTTTAAAAAAAAAAACTCAAATGTTTATGTAATAATAGTTTCAAAAACATATTATTACATATCTAACGAGAATATACACTTTTTACAAATATATCACTTAGCAAATTAAATAGTATGAAACAAAATTTCACATCTCGAGCCACACTCGTTAAATTTGGAGAAATCTCAAAAGTACCAGATCAGTTACAATAAATACAAGAGACGGTTAGGTGCTTCTACAGGCAGAACATGCGTCTAGAATATACAATTAGTTTTGATCAATAGATCGTTAATAGCAAGTTACATTTCTTTTTATCAAAGCAAATCACGCAATAAATGGTACCAGGCTTGAACTGTTTTATTAACCTTTTAGTAACAGAAGTAATTACAAAAAAAAAAAAAAAAAAAAAAAAAAAAAAAAAAAAAAAAAAAAAAAACTTACTAACCTTACACAATTGTATTAACACCCTAGGAAGTTAAACAAAATAAAGCAAATTATCGAGAACAAGGACGTATTACAGAACAGACTTATCAGTAGCCGGAAGTTAACTTAACTTTCGAGGATATTAAGGACTTCACATAGACTGTTCAGAATTGTGGTCCTTAATGCAAAGCCAGCCTTACATAAACCACCCCGTGGGTATGTTTTATAATTCTTTATAACTCAATGCCTCAAAAAAAAAAAAAAAAAAAAAAAAAAACTTCGCAAAATGTTTCTCGTATGGATCTTTGTAAAAGAGGTGCCTAAATTATTTCCATTCACTTAAAAGAAACACTTTCATAAAGAAATCGCTGTCTTGTAATCGGGATTCCTTTTTAATGACGTCACTTCCTTCCTAAAATTCCAGACTTCCTACATTGCCATAGATTTTTACGAATGAGCAATTACATAACAATAACCTAACGATAATAGTAATGAATATATATATATATATATATATATATATATATATATATATATATATATATATATATATATATATATATATATATATATATATATATATATATATATATATATATATATATATATATATATATATATATATATATATATATATATATATATATATATATATATATATATATATATATATATATATACATACATACATATATAATTACTGCTTATGTCACGGTAATGATCTGGAGCTTTCAAGACATACGTAATAATCCTCCTTTCGAAAGATTACTGCTAACACCCATCATAGCATACAAGTCTCTCCTTTCATTTCCGTTTGCAATCGCTACAATTCTCTTTGCTTTTTTCTTTATCCGTCTATATTCCTCAATAGCTTGGTTGTTGTTGTATTCTTCTTACCTTCCTCTTGCTATACTATTTTCCTTCATAGCTGTTTGAGAATCTTGATTCTACTGCCATGTTTCCCTTTTTCCTGTTTCTGTTTACATCTTGCCTTCCCACACACCTCTGCTACTGCTGCTACCACAATCTCTTTCAAAACAACCCATATCTTTTCAGGAGTTCCTGACAATCAATTTACATATCAGTGACTCTTGCCCCTCTATTACCTTACCTTCTCTCCCCTTAAACTTCCAAGTTTTATTTTCCTACACCCAGCTCTAGCTCTTTTTCCTTACTGATTTCAACTCAAAATCTGCTACCACCTGTTCAGGTAGAGCTACAATAGATTTACAAAAATATCACCACATAAATATTGCTTATATTAATATTAATATTAATATCAATATTATTATTATTATTATTATTATTATTACTATTTATATGAATATTAATATTAATATTAGTATTAATATCTAAATCAATATCATTAATAATAATAATATTAATATTAATATTATTATTAATATTAATATTAATATTAAAATCAATATTAATATTAATATTAATATCAATATTAGTATTAATACTAATATTAATATTAATATTAATATCAATATCAATAATAATATTAATACTAATATCAATATTCATATCATTATTATCATTATTATCAATAATAGAATTAATATTAATATCAATAATAATATCAATATTGATAATAATATTGATATTGATATTTATATTAATGTTAAAATTGATATTAATATCAATATTGATATTGATATTAATATTAATATTAATATCACTATTGATATTATTATTATGTCAATATTAATATTAATATTAGTATTAATATTAATGTTGATACTAATATAATTATCAATATCAATATGAATATTCGTATTAATATTGATATTAATGTTATTCATATTCATATTCATATTAATATTGATATTAATGCTATTAATAATAATAATATCAATATTAACAATGATATCAATGTCAATATTAATGTTAATATTAATATTAATATTATTATCTATATAATATTGATATTATCAATATCAATATTAATATTATTATCAATAATAATATTGAAATTATTATTAATAATAATAATAGTAATATCAATATTGATATCAATATTATTAGTATTATTATTAATACTAATATTAATATTAATTTAATATTAATATCAATATTAATAATAATATTAATATTTATATTAATATCAATATCAATATTCATATACCTAATTTTATGAATATCAATTTTAATATCAATATCAATATTAATATCAATATTATTATTAATAATATCAATATTAATTTTATCATTGATGTTAATATTGATGTTAATATTAATATCAATATCAATATCAATATCAATATTGATATTAATATTGATATTGATATTATTATTGATATTAAATACAATATTAATATTGATATTGATATTAATATTTTTTTAATATTAATAATAATATTAATATTAGTATGGATATTAATATTAATATTAATATTAATATTAATATTAATATTAATATTAATATTGATATTAATATTTTAGAGATCTTTCTATATTCCAATGATCATAAGATGCAAGTGTTTTAATTGAGGTAGTTTCCATCCTTGCTTCTTTTGTTTTTCTCCCTCCGGGTATTGGGAGAAGATTTCTTATTTGAAATACGTGAAGTTAATATACTTTTTGTGGCAATGATACTTTTTGAAATTTACTCAAGTTCATTATTGTCAAACAGTAAGAGTTATTGGTTTGGTGTCAAATTGGTCCTGAGCAAAGAATTTACTACGCTGTCATGATTCTTAAACATCAAAAGTCAAAACGGCATAAGAAATATCTCTAATAAGTTTCTTTAAAAGACTAAAGCGATAAAATTATAGTAGGGTTGTTTTCATAAGTTTGGTGGTACTTTTCTCACTAGATTCGACTTTTTGGAAGGATGAAAAAGAAATATAGCCCCCATGCCCCTGTCAAAATAATGAGCATAACTTTTGAGATTCCTGAATTCAAAATTGCCGCTGTCGCCTGTTCAAAAAATTTACTTTTTACATTGGCTGTCTTGGAGTGCTGTACAAAATATTTTTTATAGAGTTTTTTGGCATGGGGAATTATTTTTTTATGTGATTTTATTAATTTTACCTGTTTTTCATATTCAAATTTACCACGCTAAGAGAGTTTTCTTTTGTTTCAGGTCAATGTGTGGGGTTCTGCTTCCTTACTTCAATACTATTAAAAGAGGATCAAGACTTAATTAGTGTAATACTCAAGACATTTCAAATAGATATTGTCAGCAAGATGTCATATGAATGTGTACTGAAATGTAGAAAGACTTTTAAGTCCTCAGATACCATCAGCCAAGGTATGGTGATATTTACAGCACCACTTCATGGCAAGATGGGCCTGCAAATTATTAAATGTACCAAGGATGCTATATATCAATCTCATCTTCAGACAAGGTTGAAAAGTCTCGATGACGCAAACGGAAAGTAAGTGACATTGTTTCAAGTACAAGTCAAACATCAAGCTCTGAAATGCCAGCTCTGTGTGTTGATGAGACAGAGGGACTATTGCCTGCTAAGCACCTGCGTTCTTCTTAGGGTGGATCACTCATCGAGAAAACAAAATGTGTTTGGTGTTTGAAGGGTGAGGGCACGAAGCATCCAACTAGAGCAAAGGGCAAGATGTTCTGAATCAACACATACTCGGCATGGCTCTCCTTCAAACACCACACAATTTTAATAGAAGATGAAGAGTTGCAGGATCGTCTTTCACGATTTTTTGAGTCCACATCAGCACTGTCAGGCCCTTTTGCTACAGACATTATGTATCGCCATAACTGTTCGAGAAAGTATGTAAGCCACCTGAAGTTTGTACAAAGCGAAGGAATGCATCTTCAGAATATGTCTATGTCAGAGGCGAACAATTTGTTCTTAAGACACGTGGATATCATCATCTTTGCTGAGCGTGAGATCCGTTCATTGCAGTCTCTTTTAGCAGACTACAAACGTATTGTCAGTGACTATGGTTAGCCAGTGGGTGAAGTTAAGTCGTCCTACATCAAACGTCTGCTCCTAAATGAGTATCAGGACAAAATTGGTTTCCAAGAAAGAAAGGCAAAGAACAAGAGTCCATGGGTGTATGACACTGCAGGAGGTGGTTACTATATTGAGGCTGCTATGTTGTCCCTTGGCATCACTGATGAGCAGCTCATTCAAAACCTAGAACCACGCCTGTTACAGAAGATCAAAGACACATCTAATGTCCCATGGCCACCTCGCATTTACTATCTCAAATAAGCTGCAGTTGTTGTCTTTTTTAAAACAAGAAGATAAGCAAAACTGTTGATCTCAGTCCTGCCACACTCAGCCTGTCCTCCATAATCACCTACCACGTCACTGGACAGTGCACCTTAACTACAGTTAACCTTGGCTCTACTGTTCGTGGTATGACAAGGAGTAAAGACCTGATGGACACTCTTCACAATAGTGGTGTCTGCATCAGCTACTCAGATGCACTTCTCCTCTATGACCACTGAGCACTTAAGGATGTTAAGGTGTCAGGCACCTGCCCACCAGAGATCAGCGATAGCAAGCTGGCCGTTGTCATTGTTGAAAACGACGACTTCAAGTTGGATACTATGACAGGCAGTGCAGCAGGTGGTCACAGAACTAATGTCATGTTCGTACAGCCAGAAAGCTACGAAAGGCAACCAGATGAAGTGCCCTTTGACAGGCTTGCCAAGAAGCAGATCTCTGAACAGCTGACAAGAAAATTAGGAGAGATCACACATATTCAACAATACAGATACCCACCTGGCAGTACCAGCGAGCCACTAGTATCTGCCTGGGTAAACTCACCAGCGAATGGCACAGCACCGTAATGTGCTGGCTCTGTTATACATGCATTATCTCGCACCAACAATAACGGTACAAGACACCTACCACATGAGCAACGGGTTCCAGCATACAGAGGTGCCCAATCCTGCCACTGTCCACCACCCAACAAGAGCAAGGCCTACTTTCGCACCACCTATGATAAACCCCCAAGCAAATCAATGATAAATGATATCATGACAAAGCTAGTGGAAACAATGCGCAAGAAGAAAATCGCATTCTTCTTTCTCGTTGGAGATCTGCCCACCTATAGGACAATTGCCCAACTCAAGGCAGAAAATCTATAATTATTTAGGAATATCACCCCAATCATCGGTGCTTTCCACCAACAGATGTCGTACATGCATGCTATATATAAGGGATTCAAGGGCTCTGGGATGGCAGACACTCGGTATCAGTAAGAGTGGTGATGGATGGATCTGTGGACAATGCACTACAAGGCAAACATTACAGGCGTGGTGTGCACTGCATCATGGCTTGGAGAGAGGCTCTTATCCACCTTCTGGTAAGAGACATTCTTAAGCATGAAGAACTGTCAGAAAATGTGAAAGAGAAGCTGAAAATTCTGCGTAACATACTCACCAAAACACAAGAGGCACTTCACGAAGCTCACTCTGACCTTGAAAATGACGATGACATGAAGACTTTGATCAGCAGAGTTTATGAGAAACCTGGTACCGACATGGGGGACTTTTGGCTTTCGTTCATAGAGAGGCCAGAATATTGATGTGTGCCATGCTAGAAATGAACAGGACCACATATCCTCAACATGCAATATGTTACCTGGACTGATGGTATACAACAACCATGATTATGGAAGGCGGCTGCCAGAATACTGGTCAATATTGTCTTCTTTGTCAAACTAGCAAAAGGAATCCTTTAACAATCACTTTGCCCTGTCTATGACAGGTCTATCCTACTCCAGTCAACCACTTGATCTCTGGATCGAAAGAACCATGAATTTGAACTCTAAGTTGAAATAAGGAAGGCTTTGCCTTTTGCAAAGCGAGAAGTAACTATTCTCTACAATAAGGAATGTAAACAATGTGGCCAGAGTGAAGGCTACAGTGAAGCAGAATGTCAAATGTGAGTGCTGCAACAGGAAACATGTTGAGGGTCAACCAGCGAGAATGAAGAAAGATGAGCAAGCAGTTCAGGATCTACAGCATTGCATGAAAGAATTTAGCGCTGAACCATTAGATAACTCATCACCTTCACTGAGGTCACTGCAGTCTGGTCTGATTGCTTCTCCACAGCTAGTGCAAGACTTCAACAATGCTTTTCAAGATGGCCAAGATCAGGTTGAAACTCTCCTGAACGAGCTAGTATTCACGAAGACACAGCCTCTCACTTTAACCATCCACAAGAATAAAAGGCAAAGCTCTGCCAGTGAACAGATTTGTGCACCAGCAGATATGCCTATGAAAGTGGCTCATATGGAGAGGTTGGGTCTGGCTGCCCTGGTGGACCTTGCAGAAAGATCAGGCATGCTCCCACTTGAGTCAGCCCTTCAGGGGAGAGTGACTGAGGAGTGCGTGTCTCTGAACAATGCAGACGGGTCAATGCGCAAAACAATGAAAAGCAAGCTATTGGACCAGATTAAACTTGACCCAGTTGTTCAAGAACCAGAAAACTACATCAGCATTCTCGACATGTGTATGATCTGGCGGCTAGCCACTCACACACCCGAGGACCATGAGGCAAACACGTGAGATGGCTCAAAGTACTGCCGGAAGGACTATATAGAAAAGATCTGCAAGATCATTTTCTCACACCATGCCAATGCAAGCCCTTACATCATTCTTATCAATGACAAGTATGACCTTCTTTTCAGCACCAAGGATGATGAGCACGATCGAAAGGCAGCAAAACATGCACATATTCCAAACGTTTTTCCGCAGCCCACAGACACATTCTCAGAAGCTGTTGAATTTAACCAACTGATGGTGAGATCAAGGAACAAGATCAGACTGCAAGTGCTCCTCAGGGAACAGCTGAAAGCCCAAGCTTCTATGATATGTTGTGGAATAATCTACTGTGAGGGAGAAAGAGCAACCAATGTGAGCAATGGTGTGGCAAACACAGACTTTATTTTCAGACATCCAGAGGCTGACACAATGATGTTCTCTGCCTATGCCAAGCTCAGGACGGGAAACTTTAATGGGGCAGTTGTACTTGACAGTGAAGATACAGATGTGTACGTTCAAGCAGCATATCTCTCACAGCAACTCCCTGGTGATCTACTTATCAAACGCAAGCATGTCTTTATCAACTGCCGTGACATGCTACCAGAAGAAGTTTCACAGATCATCCTCCCTCTCCATGTGATCACTGGCAGTGATCATTCATCAGGATTCTATGGCCATGGAAAGAAGAAGGTGATGGAGACGGTGATCTCTGATAACGAGGTGAGAAAGCTCCTAGGACGAATAGGTGAAAGCATCAACTTGGAGGATAGTATCAGAACTGATATAAAGACCTTTGTACTGTCCTGTATCTATGGTGAAAGTGCAGATGCTACTTGCGGGCAAGCAAGGGTTTGTAAGTGACCAAAAATGACGAAGAAGAATACGATCCGCCTCCCACCTGATGGCGACTCCTTGAATCCTTATGTTGAAAGGACAGACTATATCACATATAGCCAACTACACTACAGATTGTTTGACCATCCATCCCCTATTGGTCATGGCTGGGAACTTGTGAATGAAAAACTCCGACCAGTGCGCTACACACAAAACGCCTTGCCCCAACAGCTCATGCTTCCTGACTCCTAAGAGGAAAGGAAATCTGACACTGAGATGAGTGATTATAGGGATTCAACAGATTCAGAAGTATAAAATTCCCATGATTGAGGAAGAACAATTGATTCAGTGGTGTACATCTGCAAATCAATACCAATTTATTGTTTAACATTTCTTTGTTTTTCAACTTGTTTCAACCATTAACCTTAGTTTTATTGTAAAGTAATTTTTGTGTCTTTACTTTTACTTCTATCATTATTAAAATAATTCATCACAAAAATTTTTTCGTTACAAACTACTATAAAAGGTCTGTAGTGACCTAGCAAAATTGAATGTTTGGTGCTCGAAATCGGTGGTCATAGTGAATTATAGTATGAAAAATAGGTCAAATCAATAAAATAACATCAGAAATGAAATTCCTATGCCAAAAGAAAAAACCTTTTAAAACATATTTTGTAAAACACTTTAAACCAAAACAGGAAAAAAAATAATTTTATGAACTGGCGACGGTGGCCATTGTTATAATTCAGGGCTCTCAAAAGCTATGCCCACACTTTTGCCAGGGGCATGGAGGCTTAATTTTATTTTTATCCCTCAAAAAATTCAAATCCAATGAGAAAAGTACCTCCGCTCTGAGTGGTCACGAAACTTATGAAAATTACCCAACTATTAGGCTAACGTGACAGAAATTTATATTAAGTTTCTTGTATTTTATTAATTTGGTTTTACAAGAAAATTTTGCTATTTTTTTTTCTTCTTAATTGAAACAGATATATCACTTTCATTTGAGTAATTAACGCCAGAACTGCTCATCAGTAGAGCACTAGTAAAAAGTTTTGCGAATTTTTTATTTTGATTACAACATAAAATCCAGCATATACTCACAAACGCGAACAAATAGCAGTTGTGTTACGTTCTTGTTAGAGATAATATTTTGATATCTAAACAACTTCATCGATAATACCTGCAACATCAGTTAAAACATCAAGTTAAATAATATTAGGACAAAAATATATGCATAATATTTAATGTTATATAAAAAGAAAAAGATTATTTACCGGCAGTTCAAAAAGAAAAAAAACACACACACGCACACAAATTGAAAATGACATACTGTGTTCTACAGAAGTACTAAATTTCTTCATTTTCTGTCGAACGGACAACGATATTACATTTTAAATTGTTTGAAAAAAGTCTGTATATTTTCGTAATATATGTGAATCTGTTCCTACAATATTTTTCAATATTACATAAAGAGGTTTCTATTACACAGTTTTTGTATTCGTTTTTTAATAATGATATTTGTTAAAAACACCTTACATGTAGGACACCTGTTTGCAACACGTTAAAGATGTTTTTTCTTTTAATTGTGATATCTACAGCACCGTAATTGTTCAATGGCTACTTCCCACCTGGTAAGAATAGAAGACACTCTTTAGCTATGGTAAGCAGCTCCTCTAGGAGAAAGACACTTCAAAATCAAACTGATGTATTCTAGTCTTCGGTAGTACCATAATCAATGTAGGTTTTTCTTCCACTGTCTTCGATTAGATTTCTTGCTTGAGGGAACACGCCGGTGCACTATTATGTCTGTTTTCTTATTTATTTTCTTTACTTGGCTATTTTCCTGGTTAGATCCGTTATAGAGCTTATAGCATCCTTCTTTACCAATTAGGGTTGTAACTTAGCTAATAATAATAATAATAATGATGATAATAATAATAATAATAATAATAATAATAATAATAATAATAATAATAATAGAAAATAATAATAATAATAATAATAATAATAATAATAATAATAATAATAATAATAATAATAATAATAATGTACAGAGTATCTTTCACATTTCATATAGTGGTTTGTGTATTTAACGTGTACAGACTATACAGTAGATCTGTTTGATGCCGTGAAAGAATAAGTGGGTTTGCTTCCATTGTTCTTTAAAAAGAAAAAATAAATAAATAAATAAATAAATAAAAAATAAGCTGGTCTTCCATCTTTTTCGTTTATTAACAAATCCAATTTACCAGGATGTGTTCATGTCATAATTCGCTATTATTCTAATAAAGGTGAAAAGACAATATAATAACATTCAATTACCAAGTTGTTGATTTTATGTACCATTGCAAGAGTCTTTGTGAAACTAATTCATCGGCTTTATGAAACAATCTCTTTGTCATTAGTAGTTTTTAATTACGTGTTTACCACTTCATTCACGTGGTTTATCCCATCTAGTGAAATAATGAGCATTTTTTTAAAGGGTTAAAGAATTATAATCAGGAAAATTGAATTAAAGAAATCTTCAATGAATATAACGTTGAAATCAGGGTTAAATGGAATCAACATTGAATTACAATATATCTGATTGAAATAAAAGAATACACGTAATAAATGTAGGGAAGTGGTATCAGATAAAAGGACAGAAATTTTCTTTTTTATTTTTATCGGAACAGCATCGATATTCCTTATAAGGAGAATAGATAATCCCATTATAAAATAAAAGAAACTAGGTAATCAAATCAGATAAACACCATAGGAAGAATATAAAAATACTTTGAGTTTCACATATTAATCAAAACAAGTCACTTGCAACAGTTAAGCAAAGAAGAAATTTGAAAGAAGATATTACCATAAATTAAAGAGTTATTGTGTGATTTAGCAACACAAACATCACCCTTAATTTCCACAAAGAAAAAGAAATAAGAAATAAAAAGATTTCATCCCAACCAGTTTAGAATTTGATGTTACCGTCGTTGCCTGAGCGAAGAATTCAGAATTCATTTTGTAGAGTTTTTCTTTTTTCGGTAACATCGTTTATTAGTTTTATAAAAGTTTTATACTTTATTTTTGTTGATCAGTCTAGTGACACAATTAAAAATTTATGATTTAAAGTATCTCTCAGGAGTACGTATGGTTGAAATCAATATATGATTGCTCGCACAATATAAATAAAGTTTTTCTATTTAATAATAAACTAAGGACTCGCGAGTGGAAGGCAATAACGCTACCAACTTATATAACAAAAGTCATAACAGAATATGGAACTTGAGTAATTTTCCAGTACCCAATGTGTTATGGAATTTGAATATCAACAGGTTTTACACATTTTCCATTGCACATATGATTGTGTATTAATTTCTATCATATTTACTAAGAAGGGGTAATTCGAGTCCCACGTATGAATGGGTGAGGATACAGTTGGCAGAACTCTCTGATATGCAAGGTAATTATCCTGGCCAGGTAATGTGTAAATACCTCTGGTATCAGCTATTCCTCAACCAGAAATTCCTGGGATCGATCCCGAAGGGAAGTAAAAATTACTGTAATTTTCCGCTGCATACTAGCTTTAATGCTGACTCCTATTCAGTAGACAGCTTTGTGTTTACTTTATTTTCACTATTATCCTCATGATGGATTTTCCTTCCTTTATCTCCTTTTGCTACGGAGTAGGAAAAAAGCGATATATTTTCCCTTTTTTCCTCCTTCTCTCAACCTGAAGCCGAAAAACACGCCGTTTATCCATTCAAGAAAAGAAAAGCCGAATAAAATATATAAGACTCTTTTGACCAGCTTTGGTCTAACAATGGTGCAGACGTGGCTTTATTTTCATCGATTGTTTGTCTATTTTTTATCTATTGTTTACAGGTCCCATTCCAGCTTTTGTTTCTTACTCATCTGAAAACGTTTGAAATTCTTTGTTTGACTTATCAGTTGGTTGCAACCGAGTTTTTCCTTTAACATTTCTTTCCTTTTTCACTTGAATTTTCCTTTTTTGAATGCGAATTATTCCAAATTTACTAATAGTTGAAAAATTAGGAAGTCTGTTATAAATCAATGTCGATGATATATTTGTAAGAAACACTTCATACATATCACTTGGGAAAATGATGATCTGAAAGTTTGGCATACCGTCATACAAAAATCTGTAATAGTGAGAAATACACTCAAACTTAGTCTGTTTTTTTTCTCTCTGTCTTTATAATTAGTTAAATCTCATTCTGTACGTCGGCATCTAATTCAATCTCGCATCCCATTGGCCTTATCTTAAACAAATAAATTTTACTTTATTTTGTTATCTAAACGTCATCCATTTCAAAGAAATCCTTGCAATAGAAAAAAAAAAGATCATCTTGACTTTTTCTACGTTTTCTTTCTGTCCTCTCTTTCAAGTATTTGTAAAAATGTTTCACAATAATATCTATCTTTATCCTATATTTCCAACATCCTTATATCTGGACTCTGAAACAATTTTCGTCCTATTGTTAGTATTAAAACTGTGATTACTTAGACGATTTGTCGTGAAATTAAGACAGTTTTAGATGAGGAACAAGACATGTAAAGTTCCTCTCCGAGTTCCTTGATTATCCTCAAGATGAGGAAATGGGGAAAAATAAAGTCCGATAATTATGCATTCTTTCTAACATTACAGTATAGAACTAAGGAATGAAAAAGAGAAGATGAAATAGGTGAAACTGAGGAGAAATAAACTATTAAAATCAAACCTAGTGATTGCACTGCTCATGATTTTTCTTTCCACGTCGAAAGAGTCAAAGATTATTGAAAAAAAATTTTGGCAGAGTTTTCCATCCAATATTTTCATTGAAAATTACCATTTTATTTTTTATTTTTATGTTCATGGAAATTATTAATCAGTCAAATTATTATTCGATTTTCATTGCTACAACTTGATTTATTTCAAAATAATAAATATAGTTATCGAGTAACGATTTAAAATGTAAACAACGAGATATTGTCTTCGAAAACAAATCTCTCTCTCTCTCTCTCTCTCTCTCTCTCTCTCTCTCTCTCTCTCTCTCTCTCTCTCTCTCTCTCTCTCTTTCTTTCCTTAGCATACGATGCAGCTAAATATAAAGATTTTTTCCATTAGGCCTCATTCATTTGCCAATGAAACAAATATATTTTCCATTTGGAAACCTTCATAGTTATGAAGATATGGCAAGACCAGTATGTTATGATTTGTTATTTAAAGATGGATTAATTCTTACATTGCATTCCATAGGTATTTCTGCTTAGACACGCTATGAAAAGAAGCACGTTACAACAATGGAAGATTATGTGTCAATTTTGAGGAATAAGGTACTGTACTAAGACAGATAGACTCTTGAATTGGTCTTTGCTTGTTGGTTATCACTCGCTCTGTTTGCATGAAATAACCTCCTGTATATATATATATATATATATATATATATATATATATATATATATATATATATATATATATATATATATATATATATATGTATATGTGTGTATATATATATACATATATATATATATATATATATATATATATATATGTATATATATATATATGTATGTATATATATATATATATATATATATATATATATATATATATATACATACATATATATATATATATATATATATATATATATATATATATATATATATATATATATATATATATATATATATATATATATTCTAAGCTCGTCCTTCCAATGTCTTCTCTTCCCTCCCGTGCTTCGTTTATAATCGCTAGTGACCCATTCTGTTATTAATTTTGTCATTCTTTTTATATCTCCTGCCCATCTCCATTTCTTATTCTTTTACGTTCTTAGAATATCCTGTACTTTAGTTCAGTCTCGTATCTATATTGCTCTTATTTTTGCTTAATAGTTTTATTCCAAGCATTATTCTGTTTACAGCTCTTTGTATTGTAACTAGCTTATATTCCATGCCTTTGTAAGACTCCAAGTTTTGATAATCAAATTAATACTAGTAGGACCATGTTGTCAAAAGCTCTCCATACCATGCTTATCCTTCTTTTAATTTCAGTTCCTTATCCTATGGAAACACTGTCTGTCCTCACTACATATATTCAGTAACAATCTCTAAAAGTTTGGCCATAACCATGTTTGTTGCCTCTGCATTTCATTGAACAATATCTTAGTTTTATGTATAATAATTTTCAGTCCTTTATTTTCTGTTTTCTTCATTCAAATCTGTTATCCTCTAATGTAATTTCTTCTTCTTTTTTTTCTTCCCAGCTGGTTCCCATTTTTACATGGGGTTGCCGTTGTGGATGAGCCGTTTCCATCTTTTTCTATTCTGCGCTACTGCTTCATCAATTCCCTTCTCCTGTAAATCTCCTCTCACACAGTCCCTCCATCTCTTTCTTGGTCTCCCTCTTCTTCTTCTTCCTTGAACCTCCATTTCCATAGTATGTCTCCCAACATGGTCCTCATCTCTCCTCATCAGGTGTCCATACCATCTCAGCCTCCCTTCCTGCACTTTCTTTGATATTTACACCACCTTTGTTGACCCCCTTATGTAGTCATTTCTTATACGATCTTCTCTTGTCACCCCAGACATCCACCTAAACATTCTCATTTCTGCCACACCCATCTTCTTCTCCTCAGTCTTCCTCATGCTTGCTGTTTCCGTTCCATACAGCATTGCTGTTCTTACCACCATCTTATGAAATTTTTCTTTTATATTCAGTGGTATTCTTTTGTCACAAAGAACTCCAGAGGCTGCTCTCCAGTTGTTCCAGCCTGCCTGTACCTGATGTTTAACTTCATCTTCCATACCTCCTCCAGCGTTAACAAAGGATCCCAATTACTTGAACTTATCAACTCTCTTTATCTGTTCTCCCCTAAGCTGAATACTTTTCTCTATCATCCCCCTCGCTGTTGGTACACATATATTCTGTCTTAGTTCTAATTATTCTCATTTCTCTGTCCTCCAGTACTTGCCTACATCTTTCCAATCTCATTTCCAGATCTTCCATGTTCTCTGCCCACAGAACAATATCATCTGCATACAATATGTTCCATGGTACTGCCTCCCTTACATCTTCTATTAAAATGTCAATCATTATGTTAAAGATAAATGGTCTCAGAGCCGACCCTTGGTGTAATCCTACTCTCACCTCAAAACCCTCTGTCTCCCCAGCACTGCTCCTCACTCTATTTAATACATTATGGTACATCTCTTGTATCAGTCGATCGTACTTCTCTGGCACCCTCCTCTCCCTCAGACTCCTCCATACCTCTTGTCTCAGAACTCAGTCATAAGCCTTTTCAAGGTCAATGAATACCACAGGCAGGTCTCTTTGCTTTTCCTGGAATTTCTCCATTAGTTGCCTCAGACAAAATACCCCATCTGTTGTTCCCCTCCCCTTCATGAACTCCATCTGCTCTTTACCTATTTCCAATTCTTCCCTTAGTCTGGCATCTATCATACTTTCCCATATCTTCAAAGTGTGGGACATCAATTTAATACCTCTATAATTCCCACACTCATGAACATCACCTTTCCCTTTGAGGATTGGGATCAATATACTCCCATGCCACTCATTTGGTATATTTTCCTGCTCAAAAACCTTTATCATTAGATCGTACAGTATATCCACTCCTTCATCTCCTAATGCTTTCCATGCCTCCACAGGAATCATGTCTGGTCCAGTTGCCTTCCCATTCTTCATCTTCCTCAGTGCATTTATTACCTCTTGTCTAGAGAACATTATTGGCATGCCAAAGTTCACCTGCCCATCCTCTCTTAATAGTCTATCATTATCTTAATTTAATAGCTGTTTAAAATATTCTTTCCATCTCTTTATAATGTCTTCCTCCTTTCTAAGTACTACACCATCTTGATCTTTTATTTGTTTGTTGTGTGTTATATCTTTGGTGCTCTTATTTCTAGTCTTTGATAGCTTGATCATCTTGTTTAATCCTTCCTTTGTCTCCAGCTCATTATACACATCATCATATGTCTTTGCTTTAGCTTGGGCTACTACTTTCTTCACCACCTTGTTTTTCTCTCTGAACCTCTCTCTGTCTTCCCTTGCTGTGACTCTTCCCCTCTCTTCTTTGCCTCCTTCTTATCTTTTACAACTTTCACAGTTTCTTCACTCCACCACCAACTCTCCTTTTCTTCCCATATGATACCATATGTTTCTCCTAGCAGTTCCTTTCCGTGCCTTCTCATTACTGCTGCATTTCGTGTCCACCATTCTTGAACATCTTCAATTCCTTTATCAATATCCTCCAAAACCCTCCTCAAACTCTCTCATCTTATCTCCTTCCCTCACTAATTTGTACCATTAAATTTTCCTTATCCATTTAGCTTTCGCTTTTCTTTCCCTTTTTAGACCTAAGTCCACATATAGCAGTCTGCGTTGGGGCTACATGGTCACCTGGGATAACCTTGAAGTTCTTGACCTCCACCAACTTTATCCTTTTATGTAATCCCTTTTATGATTCACTAAATAGAACTATGTCATCTGCAAACCTTAAGATCTTAAGATATTCCCCATCATTGCTAGTTACTACATTTTCCCAATCTAAATACTTAAAAACCTATTCTAGGCATACCGTGAACAATTTAGGAAAGATGAGGTCTCCCTGTCTAACTCCTTTCGCAATCAGAATTTTCTCCGTATCATTGTATAGTTTTAGGATTGCTATACTTCTCTTATAAATGTCTTCAAGCTTTCCAATATAAGATTCATCTAATCCTTTGTCATTGTAGGGCTTTCATTAATGCTAAATTTTAACAGAATCAAAACTTTTCTCGTAATTTATAAATCTCATATATAATGGTTTGTCATACTCTGTTGATTTCTCCATAAGATGGTCAATTACATGAATTTGGTCAGTTCATGAATACCTGCTCTCATGGTTAATTGAAGTCTAGCTGTCATTTTATTCGGCCTTATATAATCTTTGTAGATATTTTATATATTAGTAAAAGTTAACCTATTGTGCAGTAAACTTTAAGGGCTTTTATGACTCTCTCTTTGCAAAATAGTTTAAGGATAAGTTTTCCTGGCCGTAGGTATAGAGCATTCTTACAAACACTTTGTGTTAAGTTCAGCAAGATTTTATACTATAAAATCTTCTTCTTCTATTATCATTTCAATTGTTAGGCCATCTTTTCTTGCGCCTTTTATTCCTTTTATATCTTTTACTGCTTTCTTTACTTTTCCTGCTGTTACTTTTAGTACAAGCTCTGGTGTTTCATTATTTCTATTGGTAAAGTTATTTCTTATATCACTATTGTGTAACATTGTATAAAAAAACTTCTGTAATTTTATTCACTCTATAGAATATTTCCTTTTTCATCATTTAAAGCAAATCTCTGCAGGCACCCTGTTCGAAGTCTCCTTTTCAGCAACTTAATGCTTCTTCCTTGTTTAATCAATTTTGGTCTGATTGCGTTTACGAGTATCTTGGGTTTTTAGCTTATTTGTTGTTTTATATAGTTCTGCTAACTCGGTTTCATCTCTCTTGCATTTCACCAAGCTGATTCAGATATTTTTGCTCAAGTTATTGTTTATTTTTACTATACTAGCTTCCATTTCTTGTAGGTGGGAACGCCTATTTTGTATTGCTAAACTAGATTCATCAATTTTTCTCTTATTACAGATTTCTCAATTTTCTTTCTTAAAACTAGTTTTATTTCCTTAGATCTAAACAGACTTTTTATTTCCCACCAATCTATGGTCACTTGACTCCCCTTCGTTTAACACAGTTACATATTTAGCTAAATCAACTTTTTCACTGAGAATGAAATCTTTTTCACTTTTCGTTTCTACAGTTGGGTTTCCCCATGTCCATTTTCAGCAAATTCTACAAGCATGTCTCCTTGTGCCTACTCCAAATTCACCTACTGCTGATTCTCCTCTCTTCTTTTGCCCGAGTTTAACATGGAGCTCACCCAAAACATATATAAATGGAATTTTATGATTTTAGTCATGATATTTCGAGCGATTCATAAAAAAGATTCAAATCATTTCTTAGTATGGAATGTTGTTGAAACATAGGTTTGAATTATCTTCAATATATACCTCTTATTTAGTTTAATAATCAATCCAGCAATTCTATCACTGATACTACAAAATTCTTCCATGTTACCAACTTAATAAGAAAAACCAATATATTGTCTTTGTTCACTTCATGTCGTATGAAGCAACATATATGAACCTCTTTTAATCTTATGTAAGATTCCCAGCTCGATACTATTATATCCCAATTTTTTCATTCAGCTGTCCTAGTAACACAGTAGAATTTTCTCCTCCAGACAGGGTCCTGACACTAAATATTGTAAGGATCTCTTTCCAAAGGTGGCTGTCCTAGTCCTGAGATTTTTAACAACCAACTTACCATGGGTGGTACTACCTTCTTGATTATGGTGATATGCAAACTCTTTCACAATGCTAAGACATCCCCACTCAGAAATCTCTCTCTCTCTCTCTCTCTCTCTCTCTCTCTCTCTCTCTCTCTCTCTCTCTCTCTCTCTCTCTCTCTCTCTCTATATATATATATATATATATATATATATATATATATATATATATATATATATATATATATATACATATATATATATATATATATATATATATATATATATATATATATAAATATATATATATATATATATGTATATATATATATATATATATATATATATATATATACATACATACATACATTCATATATTTATATGTATGTGTGTATACATATAGATAGCTACAAAGCTATAAATTCTGGGAGTGGCTATAGGGTGAGAATCGTTCATAGAATTATTAATGATATCTCTACAGGGGCAGAAAAAGAAGAAGCATATACCCATCAAAAAGAGAGATGGATCTATAATAACAACAGAAGATGGAAATAGATAATATTAGACGGAATACTTTAGTGAGGTCACAGATACGAGATACGAAGGGAATAATTTGACTGGTATACCTGAAGCTCAGGAAAACCTTGATCTACCCAGGAATGAATTTAATGTGTTTAAAGTCGAAGCTATCATTAAAAACTAAAGAGATGGAAAGCCCCAGGATACGATGGAATAACTACTGAGATGATATTGGCCTAAATGAAGTGTCTCCGAGAGTATGTAATACATTATTTTATAGAATGGAGCATGAAGAGGCAAAGCATGACAAATGGAAGTTGGGAGAGTTGGTGAAAATGGCAAGAGAGGAGACCTTACTGAACGCAATAATTACAGAGGTATCACACTTACGTCAGTTGTTATGAAAATATGTCGTATGCTTATTCTAAAGAAAGTGGAGATAAAACTATTGTATGAAAACCTGACAGATGATAAATCAGCGTTTATAAAAGGTAGAAGTTGTACTGACCAAATTTCATTTTGAGTCATGTAGAGCAATTCGTAGAATATGGAAATTCACTTTTGATGGCATTTGTTGACTATGAAAAAGCCTTTGATAGTGTGCACCGGTCAATTTTGTAGTGAGTCCGGCATTATTATGGAATTCCTCTTAAGTATGTGAATTTGATTAAGTCTGTTCATGAGCATAGCAAGTGCAAAGTTAATTTTAATGATATCCTATCAACCGAACTTCCAGTGAACAGCGGAGTACTACAAGGAAATGTGTTCTCACCTATGTTGTTTATCCTCCTCGTAGCTTTTTCAATATGTTGATCTGTCGGATATAGTGGAGAAGGATTGGATTGGATTGGCAATAGGAAATCAGCAGAGTATGCTGACAATGCTTCCTTATAGGCAGAACTCCACAGTATTTACAAACCTTTCCTACAAGAATGCGTGAAATATCATATGAGTTTGGATTCAAGATAAATAGAAGAATGATAGAGATGATGAGAATGAATATGCAATGGAAGATATAATATCATTGAAGGAGAAAGGATTAATGGGGTGGAGTCACTTAAATATTTATAACTAAGATCTCTTAAACAGGATATTTAGAATTACATTTTAATGAAATATTGAAAACAAAAATCTTAAAATATCTAGATTAAGTAAAATTTTTAAATATAATCATGTAAGATTTCTTAAAAATACAGGCTACATATCTGTTTAGTGAGAACGGCGATATTGTATGGACAGGAGTCATGGTATGATAATGAAACAATATCCAACAGATTTTGTAGATTTGAGAACAAAGCCCTCAGAAGAATATTAGCAGTTAAATGGTAGGACAGGATTAGAAATGAAACTAAAAGAGAGATTACTCAGATACCATATGTGGATGAGATCATCGTGAGAGGGTATATGGAGATGGTTTGGCTATGCTCTTCGCACTCCCCAAGAGAGATTAGTTCGCCAAACTTCCAGCTGGGCTCCACAAGGCATTATTATTATTATTATTATTATTATTATTATTACTTACTTACTTACTTACTTACTTACTTACTTACTTACTTACTTACTTACTTACTAAGGTATAACCATAATTGGAAAAGCAGGAAGCTATAAGCATGAGGGCTCCAACAGGGAAATAGGCCAGTGAAGGAGTAAAATAAAGAAATAAAGAAACTACAAGTGAAGTAAATAATTATTAAAATAGGAGTTTTAAAAACAGTAACACCATTAAAATAGATCTTTCATATATAAACTAATAACAACTATAACAACAAGAGAAAGAGAAATAACGTAGAATAGAGTAGTCGAGTGTAACCTCAAGCAAGAGAACTCTATCCCAAGCCAGTGAGAGATCATGGTTACAGAGGCTATCTCACTGTTCAAGACCAGAGAACACAGGTTTAATTTTGGAGTCTCCTTCTCCTAGAAGAGCTGCTTGCCATAGCTGGAGAGTCTCCTCTACCCTTATCAAGAGAAAAAAAAGCCACTGAACAATGACATTGCAGCTGTTAACCCCTTGATTGAAGAAGAATTGTTTGGTAATCTTAGTGTTGTCAGGTGTGTGAGGATAGAGGAGGAAATGTAAAAGATATGCCAGACTATTCGGTGTACGTGTAGACTAAAGGAAAATAAGCTGTAACCAGAAAGAAGGATCCAATGTAGTACTATCTGGGCAAAGCACCCAATAACTCTCTAGCGGTAGTATCTCAACTGGTGGCTGGTGACCAGGCCTACCTTGAAGAACCAGGCTTACATGGCTGAAGACTATGAATCGTAAAGTAAGAGCTGATGAATGGAGAAGTATTAATTCAAAGGCTGAAGGATGAGAAAACTAGCAAAAACTAACCAAAGCCCTTTGCGTCAATAGGCGTATTAGGAAATGATGATGCTGCTGATGAATATAATTATCTAAGGATATATGTCTATTTATTCGAATATATATATATATATATATATATATATATATATATATATATATATATATGTATATATATATATATATATATATATATGTATGTATATATATATATATATATATATATATATATATATATATATATGTGTGTGTGTGTGTGGATAGATAGATGAGGCATAAGAGACAGGGAGATAGTAATATCATAAGCTAGACTGATTAAATGCGATGAGGAAAGTGAAATGGGAACCTGTCAGGCAGAGTTCAATCGAAGCTATTGTTTGGCCAGAAGTTTTGGAAATCAGTACGAAAATATCCCCAGCATATATTAAGTTAAAAACAAAATTCCCGAAGTATCGTGGTAAATAAATGCTAAGTTAAGAATCACCAGGATAGTGACATCTAATATTATTTTCACGGATAATTCATCACTTTTATTTCTAAATTACCTTAGCTTTAGTTAATATCTTTAGAATGTATAATACAGAAATGTTTACCATAATCTAAAATCCAGATGTGAAAATCCCTTCCCTGTTATCTGAAATAAGATTTCAACATTTAAAAGTAACCTCGTGTTGTTGTGATCAAGGACGGACTTGAAAGCCCATTTTCTTCTGAACCCATTTAATATCATTAAAATTCTTTTTCACGGGACTTCTTGTTAGCATCTGTTTGTCTATCTATATTTATCGTATCTTTCGTACTTAGTCCAAATAAGGATGTGAGGACTCCCAATTTAGACCATTGTGTATCGAACTAAACATTTGATTATGGATAAACATATAAAAAGGTATCAATAATTATACACTCAACCGAGAGAGAGAGAGAGAGAGAGAGAGAGAGAGAGAGAGAGAGAGAGAGAGAGAGAGAGAGAGAGAGAGAGAGAGAGAGACTATTATTGAACACATTTCATCCAATTTTCTGTGATATTTCATTGGCGTATTTTTAATTGCATGATATATATTTCTTTTTTTAATCATATTTCGAGAGTCGAAGCACGACGTCATTAGAGACAGGGGGAAATATCCAGCATGTGAATCTGACATTGTAATTTATTTGTGACATCCACCAGAACAAAATATAGACATTTTGCTCAGGAAAAAGGGAAGGAAAAATTTACCAATTGCCTGTCAATGGTTTTTTCTGAACTTTATTACAGAGTTAGAAATTATATATAAATTTTAGTCCTTACACTGATATGTGATTTATCTTTATTACATTAAGAATTTATGCAAAAAGACTTGTGTTTGCTTATATCAATATTTGATGCTGGACAACCATTTTTAAGAATCAAGTAACTGCAAATAGAAATTTGTGTGTATATACATTAAGTAAATAAACGAACTATTAAACTCACAAATGATTGCTCTAATAGTGTATTTTTTATATATTAACCTACTTTTTCCAAGTAGGTAAAATTTTTTCAGAACTCTCAAACATAAATACTTCATTTACATAAAATACTTTAAGAAATAACCTTTTAAACACACACATACAAAAATTTTCTCTGATCAAATATTGTTTAGCCATTTTACAAATTACAAAAGTTCTAAAAAAATATTTCGAAATTAGGTAAATTTTATGCTGAACTCCAAAACATATCTACAACTCTTTATAGCTTAGCTACTAGTATTTGTGTATTTTGACTGAGTTTTACAGACAAGCTTGTTTCCTTAATAGAACAATTTATGATAACTTACCAATCTTACAAGGTTACACCCCTTTCAAAGTAAAGAAATGATTGATATAAAAGAAATGACTAGGATAAGAATATTTCGAATTTCAGTTGATTTAAGAAAGAAACATAATCGCAACCGAGTAATAAATCTGACGACAATATGTTTTTTCTCTCTCTCTCTCTCTCTCTCTCTCTCTCTCTCTCTCTCTCTCTCTCTCTCTCTCTCTCTCCCCAACAAATACTGTTTTGGCCTCTATTATATAAAGTTCAGGAGTTGAATCCCCCTTCCTCATCTCAGACAGACTCGTAACATATGTTAGTCTTAGGAATACGTGTCCTGCCTTTGGATAATCCTTATAATATATCTTCGATTTTTTAGAGTTTGGCCAATTCCGTCTTTCGTAATGCAGTTCCCCAACTTCTAATATTTTTCTCCTTTTTGGTTTTTCATAATCATTACATTACTTGTCCATAGAAAATATGTAAATTTAACAGTAAATTATGAGTAGACTTATATAAAGTTTGATTGGCATTTTAATAACATAAAATTGATGCTTCCTCTGGAATACAAAAACTTATGAAAAAAATGTAACTAAACGAAGAAAGAACAATATGTAAACCTGAAAGCCAATGAGAAAATAAAAGAACATAAATTTCTAAGCAACAAACAGGTTCACAAAGGATAAAATCTTTCTATATATCGCACAGTCAAAAAAAAATTCCAATTCAGTTCCCCCTAAAACATTGCGGTGCCTAGGTTTATTTCAAAAGAAGCTATTTTAATTTTTCTTATTTTTTATTTTCACTAAATTAAAGAACATATTTTGCCTATGATTTAGGCCTAAGGCCTCAGCCTTTTTCGGCCGGAAGGAGGGAAGGTTTGACTGCTTACTCTTCAAAATCCAACACAATTCAACAAAATTCAACTCTCCAAAATACTTACTACATATACTGGTGTTTTTTATCATTTTGAATCCTTTTGTTCCTTTTATTTTCCTCTCCTTATCTTCAAATGAATTCATTTTATGTCTGCATAAATATTTTTTTCAATATATGGAACTCTGAGAAATGAAACATGACAAGAAATTTAAGCTATTCAATATATGATAAAAACATTTCCGGTAGTTAATAAATACTCTATGATATATTGTCTGAAGTTTAGATAATATTCTAATATTTATTGAAAGGTTTAAACTAGAAACATATTCGAATAAAAAAAATAGAAAGAAAGCTAGTAAATACAGAAGGAAAAAAAAAGAAATTCTTTCTTCATAGATGAATAAAATCAAGCATCTTCAAGAGCACTGCTATATCATCTCTACCCACAATTATTCAGCTTTCATTAAATGCGAGGAAAAAGTCAGGGAATAGGGACAAAAGACATTCAAGAGATTATTCTATTTTATATAAACTCGGCTTCAGAAAAGGGTAGTTACGTAAACTCAGTTCAGTTATTGTTACAGAAATATTACAAATCATCACTTGTGTTATCTAGCAAAGGTATACAATCATTAATAGGAGAAAGTACTTCGTTCTCTGGGCAAAGTGAAGATCACTGGCAGAGTAATGTTGTTTCCCAAAAGAAGGGAAATGGAAGGGAGTTCGAGAGGAAAGGCTTTTATTACTTTTATTCAATAGCAGACAAATGAAAGACATCCTTCCCTAAACACCCATCCCACCACACACTCATCCCACCTACTTCACCCCGCCTCACCTAAAGTAAACAAAACAAATTGCAAGCGATATCAGCATCGGCTGCAATATCGATGCAACGGTAGAAAATGAAACATTCCAATGTCCAGTGACGTATTTCAGATGTATGGCCATTTCCAGCCTCAAAAAAATACCGTTGGTCAGATCAAAGGGAAAATCATGTGGATCAAATATCCGGTGGAAAGTATTTTATATGGGATTTACTTTGGTGAGATAATGGGATTTTTTTCCAAATATATCCACAGTTTCAACACGAGAGAGAGAGAGAGAGAGAGAGAGAGAGAGAGAGAGAGAGAGAGAGAGAGAGAGAGAGAGAGAGAGAGAGAGAGAAGGAGACTTACCTTATTGCCTTATTCTATGTTTGGGTTCCCCAGGTCCCTCAGTGTGAGGTACCTCGTATATCCACCAGAGAGTTGCTAATGCATGTTCCGGTGTATTTTGCATCTTCCAGTCTTGGGTTGTCTAGGGGGCATTTTAGGTATTTATCGAGCTTATTCTTAAACACATCTACGCTCACTCCTGATATGTTTCTTAGATGAGCTGGCAGCACATTAAATAGTAGCTGCATTATCAATGCTGGAGCGTAGAGGATTAATGTCCTGTGCGCCTTCCTTAATTTTCCTGGTATAGTTTTGGGTACTATTAATCTACCTTGGCTTGCTCTTTCTGATATTTTTAGCTCCATGATGTTGTCAGTAATTCCCTCGATATGCTTCCATGCTTGTATTATCATGTAGCGTTCATCTCTCCTTTCTAAAAATTGCAGTCTTTCCCGGTAGTCAAGGTCCATAACTTCTTCTATTCTAGCATTAAAGGACCTTTGTACACTCTCTATTTGTGCAATATCCTTTTGGTAGTGTGGGTACCATCTCACATTGCAGTACTCGAGTGTACTACGTACATAAGTTTTGTAAAGCATAATCATGTGTTCAGCTTTTCTTGTTTTAAAGTGTCTGAATAGCAATCCCATTTTTTGTTTTACATTTAGCCAACAGTGTTGCTATTTGGTCGTTGCATAATATCTTCTTGTTTAACATTACACCAAAGTCTTTAATTGCTTCCTTGTTTGTGATTGTCTCGTTATTAGGTCCCCTGTATGCATATACCATTCCTTCTCTGTTTCCACAGTTTATTGATTCAAGTTTACCGGAGTTAAATACCATCCTATTTATCTCTGCCTATTCATATATTTTGTTTAGATCTCTTTGTAATGAGTTCCTATCTTCATCACAAGTAATTTTTCTACTTATTCTTGTGTCATCGGCAAAACTTCTCACTACAGAGTCTTTAACATTTCAGTCTATGTCTTAGATCATTATAACAAACAGCATTGCAGCTAATACCATACCCTGTGGCACGCCAGATATTACCTGAGCTTCATGTGATTTCTCGTCATTTGCAACCACTATCTGTTTTCTGTTTTGCAGAAATTATTTTACCCATTTTCTAATATTTCCCACAATATTATGCTTTCCCATTTCTTTCACTAATATATTAGGGACTACCTTGTCAAAAGCTTTTGCAAAATCTAGATAGATCACATATGTGTCTTTTTCATTTATCGTGTTTTTATATATGTTTTCATAGTGTGCTATCAGTTAGGTTTGTGTACTTTTTCCGGGCACAAAACCGTGTTGACTTATATTAAATGAATTTTTTTTAACCAAATAATTCATTATTTTCTTTTTTATTACCCTTCCATACACTTTCATAATATGTGATGTTAGATTAACAGTTCTATAATTGCTTGCCTCTAATCTTGATCTATTTCTGAAAATATGGGTTATATATCATAATTTATGTTTTATATATATCTCGCTCATATCTACACTTTATTTTAGTAGTATTGCAAGTGGTTTCGCGATAGTGTGTGCCGTTTTTTTTAACAAAATTGCTAGAACTCCATCTGGTCCAGCCGCCAATCCATTTCTAATTTTGCTTATAGCCTGCACAATATCTGCTTCATTAATATCTATATCCGTTACATATTCAATATTTTCTTTTCTCATTTCTGTTTCATTATTCTTATTCGCAATTCTTTGCGTGAATTCACTCTTATATTTTTCTTTTATTATGTTACATATTTCTTTTTGTTATTCGTTAACCGTCCTTCAATTCTTGGAGGGCCTATTTCTAATATCCCTTTAGTCATCATTTTTGCATAGGAGTGAAGTACTTTGGTTTTTTTTATATATATATTTTGAAATGTCCTTTCTTCCAAGTCCCTTTTTTCCATTTCCTTTCGATTGTATAATCTTTTGTTCTGCATTTTCTATCTTACTTTTTATTTCCATAATTTTCCATACATTTTTTTCATGTGCAAGATTTTTCTTCCACTTTCTTATTTTTCTGAAATAAGATCCTTCTGTCTCTTGGTAAGCATGTCTGATATTTATTTTATTTTTTCGATACATATTTTTCAACAATTTTCTCCAGCATTTTGTACAGTATATATGTATTTACCTGTATATTATCTCTTACGAAATATTTTTCCAATCTTTTTTTTCAATTCTTCATTCATTTCTGACCACTTTATATTCTTATAAATAAAATCATATTTTCCATATCCTTCCCATCATTTTTTGCTTTGGTTATCTCTGCGTTCATTTGCTTTGGAATGGACCATTAATTCTATGACATTTTGGTCTGAAATTCCTGTGTTATATACTATTATTTCTTTAACATAATTCACCTCATTCACAAATACTAAATTTAGGACATCGTCCTTTCTTGTTGGAATGTGGTTTATTTGTTGCACATTATGTTCTAATAGCATATCTTGAAGCTTTTCAAATTACCTCTTATCTTCGGCAATACTATTACTCTTTTGTAAATGCATGCATACAATCACTTTCTTCTATCTGTTCTTTCCAATCCACGAAATGTAAGTTAAATCTCCGGATAGGAGTATATTCCAGTCTTTATGGTTTCTATATATATCATCTATTTTTTCTATTATTATGTCAAACTCCTTAGTATTTGGGGGTCTGTAAACTACAATATTTACTAGTTTTTCATATTCAAATTCTAATGCAATCAATTCACATTCAGTGTTGCTGTATTTTTCACAGAGTGTTCCTTCATTTATGTCTCTTCCATATATTGCGGTTCCCCTTTGATTCCTATTTGTTCTGTCTGATCTATATGTTTGGAAACCCTTTATCTGGTCATCACTGCCAGTCTCTTGGGGAAACCCTGTTTCACTAATATTCAATATATCTCTTTTTTTTTTTATTTGGGTTAGTTCTTCTAAGAACTCTATTTTCCTTTTAGAGTTACTCATGACTAAACCTTGTGCATTCATCACTATGATGGTTTGTGTTTCTTCCCCATTATCTAATATTGGTAATGATAGGGATTCTCCCATGCTTCCTTCCTGTTCTGATATGATGTTCTTTTCTTCATTTCCAGGAATTCTGCCATTAAAAATCCAGCTTTTCTATTATATTTGCTCTTTCGCCTTCATATTTAATTTTGTGTGTATACCTGCAATCATCCCCATATCTGCACCAACCCCTGGCATTATAGATGCATTCTTTGTAGTCGGGCTCTAATTGTGCATATTTGGGTTGAAAGGTCTTTTGTTCATAGCGCGGTATATACGCATATATATATATATATATATATATATATATATATATATATATATATATATATTTATATATGTATATATATATATATATATATATATATATATATATATATATATATATATATATATATATATATATATATATATATATATATATATATATATATACATATATATATATATATATATATATATATATGTGTATATATATATATATATATATATATATATATATATATATATATATATATATATATATATATATATATACGTGTGTGTGTATGTATACATATATATGATAAAGCATTTCTTCCTAAATTCAATAAACTCTTAGCTTTGAATGATTGATGTTATTTTGTTCTTATTGTTATTAAAACATTATCCTTGTCACAAATATAGCTATCAAAATTTGTCTGTATTCTTGCTGGGCTACTCCTAGCGTTCCAAATTTCGAGGCAAAGCCAATAATAATAACAGATAAGCAGTCGCAAATCATCAGATCAAAAGAGGTAATTTTACTGATTGTGTTTTATTGAAGTCATCCACGTCCAGTCATTAATGCTTCAGGTACTGTCTCTCACCTGAATCTCTTCACAGCCATTTTCTACCTGGCCTCAGTATTCCGGACACATATTTACAATCGGCTCTACATTTAGACCGATGCTCCGCCCCGTACCTATGACGTTATATGCTTTAATGATGTCACTGTGTTTACATTTAGTTTAAGGAATTATACGACATTTAGCGGCAACTGTCAGTGACTGTGGCCTTCAGTGTTGGCAGTGTTAGTTAACCACTTTAATGCTCCTATAAGAAATAATAAATTATTTGGGGTTTGAGGCCAAGGCACTAAATGAATATGCTGCTAGAGCAAGTGTATTTAGCAAAGAAGATGCGTTAAATTTAGTTAAAAGCCTAGAAGAGGCAGAAAACATTTGCCTCAACCTCAACTAAAACAACAATAATCATAAAACATAGATTTTCACGATAAATTACATTTCTTACTCTATTTCAATCTATATTATGTCATTGTAAAGTAAAAAAATATACGGAAAAAAGGGTTTCATTATAAAGATATATACTGCTGCATGTTTACAAGGTGTGATGCTTTTGTACATTTGGTAGATGAACAGCTGATTGCTACTTATTGGTGCACATCTTTCTGAAAAACACTCGACTTCTAAATGGAAACAGAACATAATAAAACATTGCTTTTCCTGATAAATTACAGAGATTAATATTTTTAATAGATATTATGTCTTTGCCAAGTAATAAATGCATGATAAAAAAAGGTTTGCAACTACAATAAAGAATCATAAAACAATGATTTTCCTGACAAATTAGATTGCTTACTCTTTTTCAATATATATTATGTCCTTTTAAAGTAAGAAACGAACGGAAAAAAGGGTTTCCTGATGAAAATATATGCCTTGTAATTTTATAAGTTGTAATGTTTTGGTACATTTAGTAGATGAAGAGCTGCTTACTACTCATGGATGTGAATCTTTCTCAAAAAGCTCTACTACTAGATGAATAAAAAACAATTTAACACATTGATTTTCATGATAAATTGCATTGATTACTCTTTCTTTATTATATATCATGTTTTTAAGAGAAAGAAATTACATGATAAAAAGGTTTCATAATAAAATATATACAGCTGCAGTATTATAAAGCTAGTATGCTAGTAACATCACGAGGAGCATCGGTCAAAATGTCAAGCTGATTAGAAATATGCATCAAGGACGAGCTTCCATAGTCCTATCTTTTACATTACATATACCCCATAATCTTCTTATATTATCTTGACTTACTTCTTCCCAGTAGTGGTCTTCCAGTTATGCATCTTACCAACTTAATCTCGTTTTTTTTTTCAGCAGTTCCTCCTCTTTTCTCTCAAGTGTTCAAGTTTGTGCCCCATGAAATAGTATGAACCCAATAACTTTCTTATAAATACTAATTTTGACTCATTTAAGCATTATCTTTTCTAAAGATATTGCAATTACTTCTCTCCAATTTGGCTAATCATCTTTTTCTCTCTGCCCCATTAGGTTCTGAGTACCCCTCTATCCTCTGCATTATTGATCTAAAGTAGTTAAACAGATTGTTCTGTTTTAACACTACCATCTCAGCAGAAAAGTTTACTTCTTCGTGTACTCTATAACTAGTGATTGGCTCTGTCTTTCCCATGTTCATCTTCAATCCTTTTTTTTTTAGGTCTCTTTTCCATGCTACAACCTTTCTTGTAGGTCTTCTTCTGTGTCTTCTATAATAACTAAATCATCAGCAAACATCAGTTCCCACAAATTTTCGTTGGTCTCCGATTCTGGTGACAAATTATCTAAAATAATGGGGAAAGAGAATTGACTCAGACCAGGTCCCTGATAAAGGCCGACCTAAGCAGGGAGTGCCTTACCCTTCCTATATTTTGTCTGTAAGATGGTTTTTGCCTTTAATACATCATTCTCATCAAATTCTATAGGTGTTTCGATACTCATTTCTTTCTCAAAAACCAATAAACTAACCTTCATGACACCCTGTCGTACACCTTTTGAAGATCCACAAAACATGTATGAGTTTCCTTTTTCCTTGTATATATTTCTCTTGGGCTTGTTTTGATATAGAAATAGCATCCATTGTTCTCTTTCGTGTCACTTATGCTAATGTATAGCTATCAACTCTTTCAGCCTTCTTTCAACTATTCTTTCTAGTATCTTCATTACAGGCTCTAAAACCTTTATTCCTTTGTAGTTCCCACAGCTTAACACATCTCATTTTCTTTATACAATTTAATCATCCATCTCTCCTTCTCTACATCCCAGATCTTTTCTAATAGCTTGTGCAGCCACTTTTTGTCTAGATTTCTCAAAGTATTAATCATATCTATCGTTACTTGCCGCTTTATTTACTTTCCTTTTTGTATAGAATTCTCAACTTGACCCTCTCTGAGGTTTTCCTATTGGTCTCACTAATTTTCAGTGCTTAATTGCTGTGGAAAACACTCTTTCTATCTTTTCTTGACTGTTAGATTTTTTTTTAAGTTCAGAAAATCACCTATAAAAGTCAATTATCTGAAATTCTCTAGCTTAGAGTTATTTAAGGCCGACGATTTGAATAGTTTCAAGAGTGATAATGATCACACTGGAGGTGATAACTGAGTTATACGAAAAAAAAAAATCAAAAGATTGAATAATACAGGTGGCTTACAAAAATATAATTCCATTACAAATTTGAATAGACCAAGCCATTCTTACAAATATATCACTTAGTGAGATTAAGCTGTAGTGCTGCTTAACAGGTGACACTAGAGCTTAATCTCACTAAGTGATATATTTGTAAGAATGGCTTGGTCTATTCAAATTTGTAATGGAATTATATTTTTGTAAGCCACCTGTATTATTCAATCTTTTGATTTTTTTTTTTTTTTATAACTCAGTTATCACCTCAACTCTGCTAAGTTAGAGAATTTCAGAGGTGCAAAAAAGGGTAAAAACCAAGAAAGAAGCCAAGAAGAAGGCAGATCCATCAGGACAAGAGCAGGATATAGAAAACTATAAGCAGGTAAAGAAAGAAGCAAGAAGCAGAGAAGCAAAGGCGAAGGCAGAGACATTAAATGAAGTCTATAAAGAGATGGAAACTCCAAAAGGAGAGAGGAAAATATTAAGCATTACTAAGGCCTGAGATGCTGCATCTAAAGACCTGATGCAGATAAGGCAAATAAAAGATAGCAATGGTATAGTTCTAGCAGAAGAGAATGAAATTAAAGAAGGTGGGAAACTTATTTTGAAGGTCTATTGAAAGAGGAGAACACAAGAACAGTATTTGAAGATAGACTCCCCAACGAGGCAGTTATCATGGGAGTGACTAGAAGAGAAGTAGAACAAGCAGTAAAAAAGATGAAAAATAGTAAAGCTGCAGGACTGGATAATATGCCAGTAGGGGTATGGAAGAGTCTTGGAGAGGAAGGCATAGATATCTTGAGGGACCTGATGCAAAAGATCTTCAATCATGAAAAGATTCCAGGGGAATCAGGAGGAAACCTAACCATTCCCATCTATAAGGGGAAGGGAGACATCCAGGAATGTGGCCACTACAGAGGCATAAAGTCGATAAGCCATACTATGAAGATATGTGAGAAGATCATTGAGAAGAGACTCGGAGATGAAACAACAATTGGTGAGGAACAATTTGGATTCATGCCTGGAAGATGGACTGTAGATGCAATATTTGCTTTAAGGCAGATGATAGAAAAACTTCTGGAGGAACAGAAAGGATTACATATGGTCTTTATTGGCTTGGAAAAGGCATACGATCGAGTACCATGTCAGGAGCTGTGGAGATGTATGAAAAAAAAAGGAGACCACGAGAAATACGCAAGAATCTCCCAAGATATGTATGAGTGGGCAGAAGCAAATGTTAAGAGTAGTATAGGCCTAACAGAAAGTTTCCCAGTAAATGTAGGACTACATCAGGAGTCTGCATTAACCCAATACCTATTTGATCTGTCATAGATGTAGTAACACAAGGTATTAGAGATCAGTCTCCTTAGTATATGCTTTTTGCTGATGATTTTTATACTGTGTAGCACTAGGTGAGAGGAAGTAGAAGAGAAACTGGAGGAATCGAGAGGAGAAATGGAAAATAGAGGATTGAAGATCAGCAGGAAAAAGACAGAGTATTTGAGACTGAAAATGTAAAGAAGGGGGAAGTTAGTTTCCAAGGAGAGAGATTGAAGAGAGTTGAAAATTCCATGTATTAAGATCAACAGTTGCAGAGGATGGTGATCTGGGGACAAAAATAAACCACAGAATATAAGCAGGATGGAAGAATTGGAAAAAGTGTGTGGAGTACTATGCGACAGGACAATGCAGGTTAAGTTGAAAGGTAAAGTATATAGGACAATTGTGAGACCGGCAATGATGTATGGAGTGGAGACGTGGGCAATATCAAACACAGAAGAGAAGAAGCTACAGTAGATATGGAAGAGATGATAATGTTGAGATGGATGTGTGGGGTGACAAGAAGAGATAAGATAAGGAATGTGATAATTAGGGGTACCACAGGAGTTAGTGAACTATCATATAAGATCCAAGAAAGTAGACTGAGGTGGTATGGTCATTTCATGAGAAGAGCTGAACAGTATATTGGGAGAAGAGTGATGGAAATCGAGGTACAGGGAACGAGAAGGAGAGAGAGAGACCAAAGCGAAGGTGGATGGACTGTATCAAGGATGTCCTTCGATCAAAGGGATTAACTGGTGATGAAGTGTGGGACAGAGGTAGATAGAGAACGCTGACCAGAAACATCAACCCCACATAAAAGTGGGAAAAGATGCAGAAAAAGAAGAAGTAGTTGCTTAACAGGTGACATAATCAAATAATTTCTCTCCCAATCCACTTTTGCGTATGCTAAATTAAAAAAAAATATATGCTGTTTTTCATTAAAGAAATCAAAGACTCTTATGTGCTGCTACAGACAGAACACGGATCAAAATTTTACTGTTAGTTTCTATAATATGTTTTAGTAACACTTCATTTGTTTACCAGCAAGTTATGGTAAAATTTAGGTTACTGAAGGGCTTATACAAAATATTCCTTAGGCTTTGATAGTTACATTATCTCTCCAGTTTCTTAAGAACAGTTAAAATATATCAAACAGATATGTTATCATACTATCGAGTTCAGGAAAAATCAATTATTCATACCATAGTGATCAGAAATTTCGAGGAGAATAGATATCAGAGCCTGGGGGAAACTTAACTTTTACCTGCCTTCCTAAAAACTGTTGTAGCTGACCTCCAGAGAGATGTGTCCTGATTGTCTCATGGTACATTTTCGAAAACCTTAACCCCAAAGTGTTCGTGAGTATTTTTGCAATAAAAAAACTTTTTTTTTACATAATTTCCTAAGATGTTACTGAAACTTAATATCTGACTTGCAGCTCTTTTTAGATTACGTCACTTCCTCTTCAATATCCACCTATCAGTACACATGATCAATTCTTTGCATTCTTAGCTCTTCTAGATGTCCTACATTGTTTTAGATTTTTTTTGGTACCGTAATGATAATACACCGCATTTGATTTTTATGTGTCGCGGTACATTCGGTAAAAATCGTAATTAGTCAATAGATATATATGTATATATAACCTCAAGTATTTATATAATGGTAAATTATGATGATAGTAATCTTCTTCTTCTTCCCCACCATTATCCTTACATTAAGGGGTCGGCTGCTTGATGCACCCTCTCAAATGTCTTCGTTTAAAGGTATCCTCTTCCACCAAATCTCTTCTCTCCACATCATCCTTCATCTTGTCTCGCCTTCTAATTGTCTGCCTCCTTCCTGATCTTCTCCCCTTTAGAGGTTCCTCCTAAGCCGTCTCCACTCCTTTCCCATCATCCATTCTTATCACGTGCCCGCATCATCCCCGTTGGGACACTCTTATCAACTTCGTATTTCTTCATTTTCCAAACTTTCAAACAGTGATATTGCCATAATCTACCTTTGCGTTCTCATCTCTGTTCTCCTAAGATTTGCATCTTCTTTTCGTCTTAATACCCAATTTTCTAATCCATACATTAACACTGGTCTTATTACTGCGCTATAGATCTTGATTTTACCTTGATTGGCATTTTCCTATTACATACCACAACTGCTACCTTCCGCCAATTTCTCCATACTGCTTTTATCCTATTATCAACTTCAGCCTCACACCATCCCTCCTGATTTTTAGTAGATCCCCGGATCTAAGTTCTTCTACCTGTTTTATAACTGCTCCTCTACTTTCATGTATGGCTATCCTGTACCTACCCTCCTTACTGCTAACTATAGCTTCAGTCTTATCCTCATTCACCAACAAACTAGCCCTTTCCAAAGTTTCTTGCCATTCTACCACACTTCTCTGCAATTCTTCCTCAATTTCAGCAGTAATCACCAAATTATCTGCATATAGACACTCCCATAACTCTACATTTCTGAACCCTTCACTTTATAATGATAGTAATAATGAATATAAAAACTACATTTAGCACTCATAGCAATATTAATTTTAAGCTATTAGGACGCATATTTCTTAACATCCATCCCAAGATATTACTTCTAACATTGATTTCCTATTCCTCAAATTAGATATTTCCATTCTTATCTTTAACCATTACTACCTACTTCCTGATTGACTTTTTTTCTTAGTTTGGTAATTCTGTAGATTACCCTTTCTCCCTGCAATGTTGATATTTTTTAATTTTTCTTATTTTAAAGAGCAGAAAATCAATCAGAGTACTCGATTATCTGAAGTGCTTTAGATTAGACTTCTTTTAGATATATGACTTAATTATTTTAAGAATAATAATAACCAGACTTGAGGTAGTATAAAGATTAAGTGATACGTAATGGTTGCAAAACATAATTTCATTTACTTTGCTTAAAAATATCACTTAGCTAAATAAAGCAATAGGAAGCAGGCTTTACTTTACATATTTTACATAACAACCATTTTACATCTCGAACCACACTGGTCTGGGGTATATTTGAAGAAATCTCGAGAGATACAGATAAAAAAAAAATAGCTTAATACACAACATAATATTGTTCATAGCAAGTTATACTTTTTTTTTTTCAAAGTAATTCACGCAATAAATGGTACCACGCTTCGAAAGTTATAATAATACTTTATTAACAAACGCGATTCAAACACAAAAATAGCACTGGGCATGGTACGAAAAACTCTTTGCGGCATAGATAGTAATATTAACATAACATAACATTAATAAAGTTGATTATTAAGATCACGGATGTATTAGAGAACAAAGGTATCTGTAGCCGGAAGTTACTTTAACTTTTGAGGATGTTACGGACTTCACATAGACTGTTCCGAATTGTAGTCCTCAATGCAAAGCCAGCCTTATACATACCACCCTTTGGGTATGTTTTATAATTCCGTATAACGTCATACCTCACAAAACCTCGTTCCCAAAATGTATTTTGTATGGATATTTGTAAAATAAGTTTAAAATATTTTAGGAGGTAACTAAAAATACTCCTATCCACTGATAAAAATACTTTGGCAAAGAAACCCTTATTTTGTAATCGAGATTCAGTTTGAATTACGCCATTTCCTTTATGGAATTCTACACTTCCTACATTGCCATAGTTTTTTCCTGCACATAATAAAAAGCACAGCACATTAGATTTTCATGCATTGTAGTCGAGTCATTAGAAATCATAATTAATTTACGTTACGGATATTCATACGAATGAGTAATTGCATAACAATAACTTAATGAAAATAATAATGCGTATATATGGTATTACTACTTATGTCACGGTAATGATCCAAAGCTCTTAAGACATACGTAATAATCCCCCTTTCAAGAGATTACTAGTAACACCCATCATATCATACAAGTCTCTCCGTTTACAATCGCTACAATTCTCTTTGTTTTTCTCTTCATCCGTCTCTATTCCTCACTAGTTTGGTTCTTGTTGTATTCTTCTCACCATCCACTTGCTATATTATTTTCCTTTACAGCTGTTTGAGAATGTTGATTCTACTGCCATGTTTCTTTTTCCTGTTTGTGTTTACGACTTGCCCTCCCAAACACCTCTGCTACTGCTGCCACCAGAATCTCTTTCATAACATTCCATATCTTTTCAAAACATTCTGACATTCAATTTACATACGTATGGCTCTTGCCAATTCATTCCCTTACCTTCTCCCCCTTTAAGCCTCCAATCTTGATTTGCCTACCAACGCTGAGGCTCTTTATCCTTACTGATTTATAATAAAAATCTGTTACCACCTGTTCAGGTTGAGCTACAATAGATTTACAGAAATATCACCAAATAAGTGATGCTTATTGGTAAACAATATGATATTCATATCAATATATCAATAATATTCATAATATTATTAATATTAATATTAATATTAATGTTAATATTAATATTAATATTAATGTTAATATTAATATTAATATTAATATTAATATAATTAAAATATTAATATAACAATAAATATTAATATAGATATTACTATCAATATTATTATTATTATTATTATTATTATTATTATTATTATTAGTGTTGATATTAATGTTTATATTACTAATAATGTTAATATTAGTATTAATATCAATATTAATAATAATATTATTATTTAAATTAATATCAATAATTATATTAATAATTATAATTAATATTGGTAATGATATTACTAAAAATATTAATATTAATATTAATTTCAATATTAATATTAATATTTATAATAATATTAACATTATTGTTATTATTAATATTAATAATAATATTAAGATTGATATTTATAATAATATTACTGCTAATATTAATATCATTATCAATATTAATATGAATATTTATAATAATATTAATATTAAAATCATTATCATTAAAATTAATATTAATATTAATATCAATATTAATATTAATATTAATATTAATATTAATATTAATACAGATATTAATATTATTAATATTTTTAGTAATATCATTACCAATATTAATATTGATATTAATATTAATATTAATATTAGTATTGATATCAATATTAGTATTATTAATAATATCAATATCAATATTGATATTAATATTAATATTTATATCAATATTATTATTAATATTAATATTGATAATATCAATATCAATATTAATGTCAATATTGATATTAATATTAATATCAATAATAATATTAATAATGATAATATTATCATTAAAATTTATAATAATAATAATATTAATATTAATATTAATATTAATATCAATATCAATATTCATATTTCTATGAATAATAATTTGAATATTAATATTAATTTTAATATCAATAATAATGTTTATATTAATATTGATGTTAATATTGATATTAATATTAGTAGTAGTATTAATATTAATATCAATATTAATATTTTTAATAATATTATTATTTGTATTAATATTAATATTATTAATAATATTATTTTTTATTGATATTAATATTAATATTAATATTAATATTATTATAAATATTAATATTAATATTAATATTAATATTAATATTAATATTAATAATAATATTAATATTAATATTAATATTAATATTAATATTAATATGAATAATAATAATAATATTAATATTTTAGAGATCTTTTACATCACAATGATCATAAGATGCAAGTGTTGTGATTGAGCCAGCTTCAATCCTTGACTTTTTAGTGTTTCTCCCTTAGGGTATTGGGAGAAGATTTCTTTTTTGAAATAAGTGAAGTTAATATACTTTTTGGGGCAATGATGTTTTTTGAAATTTACTCAAGTTAGTTTTTTTTTCAAAAGGCAAGATTCATATCTCCTCTGAGATCTTGATATTAAAATTGGGACACTGCAGATATAGTAGCAACGATATCCAAGAGGTTATTTGTTCAAGATTCCTATCTACTCTGACCCCATATTCCAGTAAAAAGAATACTAAATATAGTTTGTAATGGAATCAAATTATCCTTCATATATGCAGGGGTGAGAGTTACTGGTATTGTGTCAAATTGGTCCTGAGAAAAGGATTTACTACGTTGTAATGACTTTTCAACATCAAAAGTCAGAACAGCATAAGAAATAGCTCTAATAATTGTCTTTATAAGACTAAAGCGACAACAGTAGGCTAACGTGACGGAGGTTTATTTTAAGTTTCTTGTATAACATTAATATGGTTTTACAACAAATCATCGTGAATTTTTTTTTTTTTTTTTTTTAAATATAAACACATATATCACTTTCATTTAAGTAATAAACGTCAGAACTGCTCGTCAGTTGAGCACTAATAAAAATTGAAGTTTTGCATTTTTTATTTTATTATTTCAATCAAAAGATAAAATCTAGCATATGTGTACATGAGCATGTCCTATAAGAACTGTCTGACAAACGGGAACAAATAGTAGTTGTGCTATGTTCTTTTAATAGATAATGCTTTGATATCTAAACAACTTCACCGATAATACTTGCGACATCAGTTAAAACATCCAGTTGAATAACATTAGTAAAAGAAATAAATGCATAACATTTAATGTTATATAAAAAAAAGTACTTGCCAATTTAAAAAAAAAAAAAAAAAAAAAAAAAAAAAAAAAAAAAACGCACAAACACAAATGGAAAATATACTGTGATCTATAAAATAAATATATATTTTTGTTTTCTGTCGAACGGACAATGATATTGCATTTTAAATTGTTTGAAAAAAGTTTTTATATTTTCTCCATTTTTCCTTGCGTTTATATGAACCTATTTTTTACATGTTTTTCAATATTACATAAAAAGGTTTCTATTACACATTTTTTGCACTCTTTTTTAATAATAATATTGAATAAAAATGACTTATATTTAAGACCCCTGATTGAAACTCGTTATAAAAGTTTTATATTTTAGTTGTCATATCTTCAGCACCATAA
>NC_090731.1:59669522-59672022 GCF_036898095.1 Palaemon carinicauda
TTTTTCTTATTTTTGGTTTTCATTATCATTACATTATTTGTCCATAAAAAAATAAATTTAACTGTACATTGTGACTAGACTTATATAAAATTTAATTGGCATTTCAATAACATGAAATTTATCCTTCCTCTGGAATACAAAAGCTTATGAAAAAATATAACTGAACGAAGAAAGAGGTATATGTAAACCTGAAAGCCAGTTCTTTCCTCATAGATGAATAAAATCAAGCATCATCAAGAACACTGCTATATCATCTATACCAACAGTTATTCATCTCTGAATTAATGCAAGGAGAAAGGCAAGGAATAGGGACAACATACATTCAAGAGATTATTCTATTTTATATAAACTTGGCTTCAGAAATGGGTAGTTATGTAAACTCAATTCAGTTATTGTTACAGATCTATTACAAATCATCACTTGTGTTATCTAGCAAAGGTATAGAATCATTGATAAGAGAAAGTACTTCCTTCTCTGGGCAAGGTGAAGATTACTGACAGAGTAAAGTTGTTTTCCAAAGGAAGGTAAATGGAAGGGAGTTCGGGAGGAAAGGATTCTATTGCTTTTATTCAGGCGCAGGCAAATGAAAGACACCCCTCCCTACACACCCATCCCACCACACACTCATCCCACCCATTTCACCCCGCCTCA
Organism: Palaemon carinicauda; assembly: GCF_036898095.1. NCBI lineage: Eukaryota > Metazoa > Arthropoda > Malacostraca > Decapoda > Palaemonidae > Palaemon > Palaemon carinicauda. The sequence continues at coordinate 59,670,174 of NC_090731.1, forward strand.
CCTAAAGTAAACAGAACCCATTGCAAGCGATATCAGCATCGGCTGCAATATCGATGCAACGGTAGAAAATGAAACATTCCGATGCCGAGTGACGATGTTTCAGATTTGTGGTCCTTTCCCGCCTCAAAAAAAATACCGTTGGTCAGACCAAAGGGAAAATCGTGTGGATCAAATGTCCGGTGGAAAGTATTTCATATAGGATTCACTGTGGGGAGATAATGGGATTTTTTTCAAATACCTCATCAGTTTCAACACGAGAGAGAGAGAGAGAGAGAGAGAGAGAGAGAGAGAGAGAGAGAGAGAGAGAGAGGGAGGAAGAGAGAGAGAGAGAGAGAGAGAGAGAGAGAGAGAAATATGTATATATATATATATACATATATATATATGTATATATATATATATATATATATATATATATATATATATATATATGAACAGTAAATACAGTTTATATATATATATATATATATATATATATATATGTATATATATATATATATATATATATATATATATATATATATATATGTGTGTGTGTGTGTGCGTGTGTGTGTCTGTGTGTATGTGTGTATGTATACATATATATGATAAAGCATTTCTTTTCAAGTTCAATAAACTCTTACTCTTAAATGATTGATGTAATTTTGTCTTTATTGTTATACAAACCTTATCCTTGTCATCAATTTAGTCATTGATATTTGTCTGTATTCCTGCTGGGCCACTCTCAGCGTTCCAAATTTTAAGGCAAAGTCAATAATAATAACAGATAAGTAGTCACAAATCATCAGATCCAAAGAGGTCATTTAATGATTGTTATTCGTGAAATCATACACGTCCAGTCATTAATGCTTCAGGTACTGTCTCGCACCTGAATCTCTTCTCTGCCATTTTCTACCCGGCCTCAGTATCCCGGACACATATTTACAATCAACTCTACATTTAGACCGATGCTCCGCTCCATACCTGTGACGTCATATGCTTTCATGATGTCACTGTGTTTACATTTGGTTTAAGGAATAATAGGACATTTAGCGGCAACTATGAGTGACTGTGGCCTTCTGTATTGGCAGTGTTTGTTAACCGCTTTAATGTTCATAGCAGAAATTATAAATTCTTTAGGGTTTGAGGCCAAGGTACTAAATGAATATGCTGCTAGAGCAAATATATTTAGCAAAGATGCGTTAAATTTAGTTAAATGCCTAGAAGAGGCAGAAAGCATTTGCCTTATCCTCAAAGAAAACAACAATAAAGAATCATAAAACATAGATTTTGACAATCTATATTATGTCATTGTAAAGTGAAAAATATACGGAAAAAAAGGGGTTTCATTTTAAAGATATATACCGCTGTATATTCACATGGTGTAATGCTTCTGTACATTTGGTAGATGAACAGCTGATTGCTACTCATTGGTGCATATCTTTCTGAAAAATACTCGACTTCTAAATGAAAATACAACATAATAAAACATTGATTTTCCTGATAAATTTCATAGAATACTATTTCTTAATGAAAATATGTTTGCCAGGTAAGAAATGCATGATAAAAAAAGGTTTACAACTGCAATAAAAAATCATAAAACATTGATTTTCGCGACAAATTAGATTGCTTACTCTTTTTCAATACATATGTCTTTTTAAACTAAGAGATGAACGGAAAAAAGGGTTTCATGATAAAAATATATGCCTTGTAATTTTATAAGTTGTAATGTTTTGGTACATTTAGTAGATGAACACCTGATTACTACTTATGGGTGCGAATCTTTCTCAAAAAGCTATACTACTAAATGAATATAAAAAAAAATAAAACATTGATTTTCATGATAAATTGCATTGATTACTCTTTCTTT
>NC_090731.1:59677022-59697022 GCF_036898095.1 Palaemon carinicauda
TCGTGTCGACACGAGAATAGTTACAGATGGGTTGAAACTGTTGGAACCTAGATATACGTCTACTTTAGGCTCCAGAGCCTTTTAATATGCAGCCCCGAGAAATATATAATAACATCCCACGAAACATTCGAATGATTGACGACATTAAGGCTTTCAGGAGGAAACTGAAGACTTTCTTATTTCATGAGTCTTTTGACAGTGACGATTTAACAGTAAATGAACAATATATGACATGAAATGTTAAATACTCTGAATGAACAAGGTAAAACGACATTGGAGGTCCTGTAGAGAGTGTGGTTCCCCTGCTGTATGGGACCGGAAAAGCAGCCATCAAAGTAAAGTAAGTAAGTAAAGTAAGTTGAAAGGTAAAGTACACAGGACAGTTATGAGACCGGCAATGATATATGGAGTGGAGACGTGGGCAATAAAGACAACAGAAGAGAAGAAGCTGGATGTGACAGATGAGAATGTTGAGATGGATGTGTTGGGTGACAAGAAGAGATAAATTACGGAATGAGGTAATTACCGATACCACAGGAGTTAGAGAACTATCATATAAGATCCAAGAAAGTAGACTGAGGTAATATGGTCATGTCATGAGAAGAGATGAACAGTATATTGGAAGGAGGGTGATGGAAATGGAGGTACAGGGAACGAGAAGGCGAGGGAGACCAAAGTAAAGGTTGATGGACTGTATCAAGGATGACCTTCCATCAAAGGGATTAACCGGTGATAAAGTGTGGGACAGAGGTAGATGGCGAACGCTGACCAGAAACATTGACACCCCATAAAAGTGGGAAAAGATGCAGACAAAGAAGAAGAAGAGGTTACTTAACAGGTGACATAATCAAATAATTTCTCTCCCTATCCACTTTCGCCTTTGCTAAATTAAAAAAGAAAAGTACACTTTTCTATTAAAGAAATCAAAAGACTCTTATGTGCTGCTACAGCCAGAACACGGATCAAAATTTTACTGTTAGTTTCTATGATATGATTTGGTACCACTTCATTTGTTTACCAGCAAGTTATGGTAAAGTTTAGGTTACTGAAGTGATTATACACAATATGCCTTAGGCTTAGATAGTTACATTATCAAAAAGATATGTGTATCATATTATCGAGTTCAGGACAAATCAAATATTAATACCATAGAGATCAGAAAGGTCGAGGAGAATAGATATCATAGCCTGGGGGAAACTTAACTTTTACCTGCCTTCTTAACAACTGTTGTAGCTGACCTCCAGAGAGATGTGTCCTGATTGTCTCATGGTACATTTTCAAAAACCTTAACCCCAAAATGTTCGTAAGTATTTCTGTAATAAGAAATTTTTTTTAAACAATTTCCTAAAATGTTACTGAAACTTAATATCTGACTTGCGGCTCTTTTTAGACGACGTCACTTCCTCTCAATTTCCACCTATCAGTACACATGATCAATTCTATGCATTCTGAGCTCTTCTAGATGTCCTATATTGTTTAAAAAAATTTGGTACCGTAGTGATAATACACCGCATTTGATTTTCATGTGTCGTAGTACATTCACTAAAAATCGTAATTAGTCACTATATATATATATATATATATATATATATATATATATATATATATATATATATATATATATATATATATATATATATATATGTGTGTGTGTGTGTGTGTGTGTGTGTGTATATATATATATATATATATATATATATATATATATATATATATATATATATATATATATATATATATATGTTTATATATATATATATATATATATATATATATATATGTTTATATATATATATATATATATATATATATATATATATATATATATAAACTCGAGTATTTATGTAATATTAAATTATGATGATAGTAATCTTCTTCTTATTCCCCACCGTTATCCTTACATTAAGGGATCGGCTGCTAAATGTACCCTCTCCAATGTCCTCGTTCAAAGGCATCTCTTCCACCAAATCTCCTCTCTTCATATCATCCTTCCCCTTGTCTTGCTTTCTAATTGTCTGCCTCCTTCTTGATCTCTCCTTTACAGGTTCCTCCTAAGCCCTATTCACTCCGTCCACATCATCTATCCTTAACACGTGCCCACACCATCTCTGTTGTGACACTCTTATCAACTTCGTATTTCATCATTTTCCAATCTTTCAAACAGTGATATTCCCATAATCCATCTTTGCGATCTCATCTCTGTTCTCCTAAGATTTGTATCTTCTTTTCGTCTTAATACCCAATTTTGTGATCCATACATTAACACTGGTCTTATTACTGTGCTATAGATCTTGATTTTTACCTTGATTGGCATTTTCCTATTACATACCACAACTGCTACCTTTCGCCAATTTATCCATGCTGCTTTTATCCTATTATCAATTTCAGCCTCACACCATCCCTCCTGATTTATAGTAGATTCCAAGTGTCTAAATTAGTCTTCCTGGTTTATAGTTGTTCCTATACTCTCATGTATGGCTATTCTGTCCCTACCTTCTTTACTGCTAGTCATGGTTTCAGTCTCATACACAGACACCTTCAAACCATCGCTTTCCAAAGTCTTTTGCTACTCTACTCTCCCTCTGCAATTCTTCCTCATTTTCAGCAGTAATCATCAAATCATCTCCATATAGCAACTCACACAACTCTTCATTCCTGAACCCTCCACTTTATAATGACAATAATATTGAATATAAATGCTACTATTACTACTCATATTACTAATTATCTTAAGCCTTTAAGATATATACTTGACTTTTCTTCCTCAAATTAGATATTTCCAGCCTCATCTTAAATAATTATGGCCTCTCCTACTTCCTGCCTGTCCTTTTTTCTGTAGATTATTTTTTCTCCCTCCAGTGTTCTTATTGTTAGATTTTTCTTGACAGAAAGTGCATAAAATCAATCAGAATAATTACTTATCTGAAATGCTCTAGCTTAGACTTCTTTTAGATATATGACTTAAATAGTTTGATGAGGAATGATAACTAGTCTTAAGGTGGTAACAGTTTTAAAAAAATAATAATAATGATACGGAATGGTTAAAAAAAAAACATGGTTTTATTACATACCTAACGAGAATATGTACTTTTAAAAAGAAATATCACTTACCAAAATAAAGCCGTATGAAACAGGTTTTACTTTACGTACTTCACATTACTAAAATTTTACATTTCTAGCCACGCTCGACTACGCTTAGCTTGGAGAAATCTACAAAGTATCAGATCAAATTAAAGAAAAAAAAAAAGCTTAGTTGCTGCTACTGGTAGAGCACGGGTTAATCTGGTTTCAATCAACTGATCAATACAAAACTTAATATCGATAAGAGGAAGTTATACTTTTTTTTCTATTTTACAGCAATTCACATAATAAATGGTACCACGCTTGGACAGTTTTATTAATACTTTAGTAACAAAAGCAAGTGAAACACAAAAATGGTACAAGGCATAGACAATTATATTAACACTTCAGTAAGTTAAAAAAAAAAAAGTAAAAACTTGATTATAGAGATCAGGGAAGTATTAGAGAACAGAGTTATCAGTAGCTGGAAGTTAACTTTCGAGGATGTTATGGACTTCACGTAGACTTTTCCGAAGTGTGCTCCTAGATGCAAAGCCAGCCTTATGTATACCATCCCTTGGGTATGTTTTATAATTCTGCATAACGTAATACTTCACAAAATCTCATTCGAAAAATGTTTCTCGTAATGATATTTGTAAAATAACTTTACAATATTGTAGGAGGGTAACTAAAATATTCCTTTTCACTTGATAAAAAACACTTTCGCAAAGAAACCCGTATTTTGTAATCGATATTCCTTTTAGATGAAGTCACTTCCTTTCTAAAATTCTAGATGTCCCACATTTCCATAGATTTTTCCTTCCTATAATATAAAGCGCAGCACATTAGATATCCATGCATTGTAGTAGATTCATTGGAAATCACAATTAATTTACGTTACTGATATTTATATGAATGAGCAATTACAAAACAATGAAGTATTGATAATAATGATATATATATATACATATATATATATATATATATATATATATATATATATATATATATATATATATATATATATATATATACTATTACTAATAATGTCACGGTAATTATCTGAAGCTCTTAAGACATACGTAATAACCCTCCTTCCGAGAGATTATTGCTAACACTCATCATATCATACAAGTCTCTCCTTGCATTTCCCTATGCAACCGCTACAGTTATCTTTTTTATTTTCCTCTTTATCCCTCTAAATTCCTTACTAATATGGTTGTTGTTGTATTCTTCCCACCTTCATCTTGCTATAATATTTTCCTTCACAAATGTTTGAGAATCTTGATTCTACTACCATGTTTCTTTTCCCTGTTTCTGTTTACAACTTGTCCTCCCACAGACCTCTGCTACTCCTGGCACCATAATCTCTTTCATAGCATCCCATATCTTTTCAGGTGATTCTGACGTTCGATTTACACATCTCACTTATCTGGCTCTTACCACTTTATTTATCATTTCTCTTACCTTCTCCACCTTTAAGCTTCCAAATTTGATTCATCTACTCCTGGCTGGGGCTCTGTTTCCTTATTGCTTTAAACCCAAAATCTGCTACCAGCTGTTTATGTTGAAGTACAATAAATTTACAGAAACGTCAATATATAAATATTGCTTATTGCTAAACACTATGAAACAATGATCTTTTAGCTTCTTGAATTTTAAAATCAATTACGAAACAATTTAATTTAATCGACGGTCTAGCAGCTTTCGTATATTAACAGATAAGAAAGACTCCATATTACGATATTGATTTCTAAATAACATAAATGTTCAGCAATCAGTTCCCCTTAAAGCAATTGGCCTCTCTCTCTCTCTCTCTCTCTCTCTCTCTCTCTCTCTCTCTCTCTCTCTCTCTCTCTCTCTCTTAGGTATAATTTTGAACCTTGAAGGAGATTTTTCTACATAGCAGTAATCCCAAAAAACGGATTTTGAGCGAAGCGAAAAACCTATTTTTGGGTGAGGTAGCCATGTCGTCCTGATTGAAGTTCCTAAAGGGTAGCTTCCTAGGGTATATTTGACTACAGTGATATTCCCAGAGAATTTTACCTTAAGGTATCCAGAATTCTAACTCCTGGAGCGAATATCCCTAAATAAATCTAACAGGGATATCGCATAATATCAGAGGACGTATTCTTGACACGTCACATAGCTATCTTCACCCTGAACAGTATTAACGCTTCGAGGGGTTACAGTGACAAGAATCTGAAACGAGAATGAAAAGAGAGCCGTTCATAAGGAATCTCTCCTATTCTGTTTCCAGTGTGTATCTGATGAAGGCGGCAGGGCCATCTTTATTCCTTGTAGCGATATACAAGGTGCTACAGATACTGTATTATAGGGAGGGGTCAATAAGCCCTTTTACGATAAAAGGAAGGCCAGGTCCATCAGGACGACATGGCTACCTCACCCAAAAATAGATTTTTCGCTTCGCTCAAAATCCGTTTTTTGGGCTCAGGCCATGTCGTCCTGATGGAAGTTTACCAGAGCATTACTGTATCTGTGGATTCTCAACCGGTGTTGTACCCTCAAGAAAGTATTTTCCTAGTCCATCTAGACCTAGAGACCTATGATGTTACCGTCATACATCATTTCATCTAAGCATGAACTATGTTAGTGCTTCCTGCCCCCTACAGAGAAGAGTCGTACCAGACTCTGGAAAAATTTTCGAGGACTACATAATAACTATGGATGACAAAGTGACAAGCTTGTATAGTGGTCTCGCCCTATACATTATAAAGCAAAGTTTGTATAAGAGTCACCAATGTCAGTATGAATTCCTGACATATCCCCCAATGTATCTACTCTTATTAACTATTGGATAACAGTTATATCCGCATAGGAACAAATTTTGCATCTCTACCACCATCCCGTTAGGGTACAACGCCAACCCTTCCTAAGGAAGGGTTAAAGCGAGTGGATTTTTGCTTGAAGAAAGGAACAATCTTAAAAGCCATTCCGTGATAAAATTATCCATATTTTAATCGTAATGCTCAGTACATTTTTAATAAAATGAGTGTGGGCGAATAAGATGCAGGGTTCACTATGAAATAGTTTATTAAAAATTTAATAAACATACATATCACATCAACATTTATAAAATTTATAAAATGTGGACGATATCCAATAAGCATAAAAAAAACAGTCAACAGAAAATATTGTTTCGTCTAGCAGGAAACAGATTTGCCACTTCAATCGAATTATTAATAATAATGATACAGTCTGTATACTGTTTATTTACACTAGCATAAGAAACGCTTGGCACAAGTGTCCGTATTATGCTATAGTTCAACAAAGTCAATGGAACAGTTCGTAAGGACACATTAGTGGCCTATCGCTCAGTGTGTAGTAACAAACTGTGACTACACACCCACCCTCTTAATTAATCGTCCCAAATTAATTACACTGTTCCTCGCAGATTTAAACTTGCTTCGCATAGTGCATAAAGAACACCTTGGATGACAACCAGCCGGTGTACGAACAAAGACATTCAAAGTCCATATAATTAAAGAAATTACATGGAAGAGGCAACTTTCCTCGGATCATGACTTCACGGGTGTACTGTCTGGATCCGCTCTGCGAATAACACAGGTGAGTTTCGCCCTTAGTTGTTTCAGAGATAACTTTGAACCCGAGGTTTCTCCTCTGAACAGTTGTCCTCCCTTAAATTCTGAAGTTCTATGAAGATAGACCTTTAGGCACTCCACTGGACATAGAGATGCGTCTTCCTTCGGAGGGCATAATCTCTGGGGACCCCACCTGTTGGTGGGTAGCTCGTTCTTGGCAAGAAACGTTGGGTCTGGAAATAGATTCAGTTCTCCCTCCAAGAACTGGACGTGGCCTTCCTCTCTAGAGAGAGCTACTATTTCACTAGCTCTGGCCCCTAAAGCAAGTACAAACAGAAATATGACTTAATTCAAATCCTTCTAAGCACATTCTTCATTGTTCAATATTCAGGCACAATGAAGAATCTTATCTAATGACCATGAAATGAGTCTTGGAGGCGCTGAAGGACTAAGCCTAGCATGGGCCTTCGTAATTCATTAAGAACGTCGTTAGAAAGGTCGACTTGAAAGGCATATAGTAACGGTCTTGTCAAGGCAGACTTGCACAATAATATTGTGTTGGCTGCTAAACCTTGCTCATGAAGGTGAATGAAGAATGATAAATAGAAATCTGTCGAGATTTCTTTTGGTTTCTTCGCCTTGACAAAGGATACCCGCTTCTTCCCTGAATCCTCATAATGTCTTCTGGTTTCCTCCAAAAGTCTAAACTGGCTTTTGATACCCCGAATCTTTTTCTCATTGCTAAGGAGAAAAATCATGAGATGTAGGTTCCGGGTTTTCTGTGATGAAGCGAAGACAGTTGACTTCTGTACTCGCTGAGACAGGGATGGATCCGGTAGTGGTACGAACTATAGTCGTAGTTCCAATGCCAGATGAAACCACACGCTGTTTGGCCACTTGTGGGCCACTATTGCCGCTTTCCCTTTGAAGGATCCCAGTTTGTCGAGGACGTTCAAAAGGAGGTTGTGCGGAGGGAACAGATAGATACTGGATCCTCGTATGGGGACAAATATCGATCTATTTTCTTGTTGTCTTTCGTCGCAGAGGTCTATCTCCAGCTCCGGGACTTGACTCGAGATAAAGGAGAACGATCCTGCGTCTAGGGACCATTTTGACTCTATTGGTGTGAACCTGGATAGAGCGTCCGCTTTCACATTGCGGAACCCTTGATTGTGAACAGCTGACAGGTGCCATTTTTTCCTTTCCGCCACACAGAATATGGCCAACATCACTTGGTTGATTTGAGGTGACCTCGACCCTTGTCAATTCAAGCATCTCACTATCACCTCGCTGTCTAGAACCAATCTTATGTGGGTCGAGTCGCATGGCTTCTAGAAAGTTTATGTAAAATGTCTTGAAAAGATTGGACCAAGCTCCTTGGACTCTCTTCTGATGAGAGTGACCTCCCCAGCCTTCCTTTGAAGCGTCTGTGTGGATAGTCACTGACAGGGGAGGAGGTTGAAGAAGTATTGATTTTTTCAATTGCTTGGCATTGGACCATGGCTTGAGAAGCGTTCGCAATCGAGTCGGTATTGGCCTCATTAGATCTCTTCGCGCGTTTAATGCGTATTTTCTCCAGACTCCTGTTGCATCCTTTAGCTGTGCTCTTAGCACTGGATCTATTATTGAAGCAAACTATAGAGAACCCAGCACTCTCTCCTGTTCACGTCTTGATATCCGTTTGGATTTCAATAGTCTCTTGACAGATCCTGCTATTTCTTTCCTCTTCTTCCCAGGAATGGAAAGTCGATGTGACTCCAAATTCCAGTGGATTCCCAACCACTGAAACTTTTGAGCTGGAGATAGTCGAGACTTTTTTATGTTGATCTTGAATCCCAGAGGTTCCAGGAATTGGATCACTGTCTTAGAGCTTGCATGAATTCTGTCCTGGATGATGCGCACACAAGCCAGTCGTCCAAGTAGGCCACTACTTGGATCCCCTTTAGGCGTAATTGATGGACAGCTGCGTTCGCAAGCTTCGTGAAAGTCTTTGGGGCTATGTTTAGCCCGAAAGGTATGGCTCTGAAGGCGAAAAGTTTTCTATGTAACTTGAAGCCTAGGTAGGAGGAGAGGTGACGATTAATTGGAACGTGCCAATAAGCGTCAGACAAGTCTATAGAGACGGTATATGCCCTTTTGGGCAGTAGGGTCCTTATGTGTTGAAGTGTGACCATTCTGAACTTGTAGTTAACTATGAACTTGTTGAGTGGCGGCAAGTCTAGAATGACTCTGAGTTTTTCTGAGTCCTTCTTTGGAACACAAAACAGCCTTCCTTGGAACTTGATGGCCTTAACTTTTCGGATTACTCTTTTCTCTAAGAGTTCTCGGACATATTCTTCCAGAACGGGGGTAGAGTGTTGGAAGAATTGAGGAAATTGAGGTGGAGGACTGCTCCAGCTCCAACCTAGTCCATTCTTTATTAGGCTGTGGGCCCAGGGATCGAAGGTCCAACGATCCTTAAATAGATGTAGTCTCCCTCCTACTGGAAGCATCTCACTTCTGTTGTTGTGGACCTGAGGCCTTGCCTCCTTGACTGCGTCCTCCCCTGGATCCCCTTCCCCTTGAAGGGCGTCTAGAAGAACCTCTGACTGTTCCTCTAGCTTTTGAATGAAAGGAAGAAGTCTGCCTTTCGAAGGCTGGGTTAAAAACTGACGACTGTGTCGTCACTTGTTGAGGTACCAGCTGGTACGTGGTTGGAGGCTGTGCCACTATCTGAGGCACCGCGGTCGCAGGAAGTTTTTGTTGTTGCTGTCGGTAGGGTTTAGCCGGCCGAGAGGATAGCCTAGGCCTTTTTGTCTTCTTCTTGGGTTGGGGACCCTCATCCGGAGAAGACTTTCTCTTAAGATCTAAGCCTCACTTTTTGAGAAGGTTCCTATTCTCCGTGGCGGCCTTGTCTACTACCTCTTTAACCACTTCGTTGGGAAAGAGGTCCTTACTCCAGATACAAGAGGAGATCAGCTTCCTCGGTTCGTGCCTCACCGCAGCCGAGGCGAACACGAACTCTCTACAGGCTCTCCTAGCTTTAATAAAGCTATAGAGATCCTTCGTAACTGTGGATAGATGGGTTTTGGCCACTACCATGAACATGTCCTGGTTCTTGGGGTCACTTGCCATCTTTTCTAATGTCGTTTGCAACGACATCGACACCGCAAGTCTTTCTTTCATCTCTTGCTCTCTGCGCAAGAGAAACTCTGACAGCTTTGGAAGTTCCTCACCAAACTGACGTTCAGCAATATCAGCTTCCAGCTTCCCGACTGAGAAGGTAAGGTGGACATCCTTCCAGTCTTTTTGGTCCAAGGGCGAGGTCAGAAATAACGGCTTGCACTCCTCTAAGGAGGGGCATGGTTTCCCTGCCTCCACCGCCTTTAAGGCTGCCTTATATCCCTTTTCCATGAAGGGAAAGGCTCTGGTTGGAGAGGCCACAAAGGAGGGAAGCTTTTTACTCAAGACTGGCACCTTTGAGTTCGTGAAGCCCCTCTCTTTCATCGAGCTCGCTAGTAACGCCTGTGCTTTACTATGGTCAAGAACTATGACCTCCTTCGGCTCCGTCTCCTCCTTTGAGGCCGGCTCCTTCCTAAGACGGACATGGCAGTCCGGGTAAGTCTTTGTTGGGCCAAAATTCCACATCTTCCAGGGGAATTGCGCCCAACTTCTCCGAAATAACAATCTTCCTGGTTGTCATTGGCATGTGTTCGGCATAACTCCAAGGATTGGTATCCGAGCACAAAGGAAAATCCTTCACGTTGAGTCGCTTCTGGGGCCCACGTGATCCTGCAAGTCTACGTATCTCCAGTTTCATTGCAGCTTCCTTTTCATCATTCTTCTTTTGTATTTGTTGAATCATCTCAACAATAGAAGAAAGAGTCCTTCCCAGGTCATCTGGGATAGCAGACGATGTAGAAGGAACAGGTTCTGGCGCCGGAACCGATGTAACCGACACCTCGACGATTTCTTCCTCTTCTATTTCAGGAGCTTGGGACAGCTCCTCCTCCTGACCTTCTCCCAGAAGGTCCTTCTCTGTATAATCCGACACCTCCGACATCCTATCGTCCAATTGGATGTCTTGAAGGGCGGCCGAGACTTCAGAATCTACTGGATTCTGGGCAGTTGGTATCTCCTCCTGAGGCTGAGAAATGACTACATCAGCCGATGCCTTAAGGAAAAGGTAGGCCCTCATCTTCTCATTTGGAAGGTAGGGGCCTGAAGTGTTTTTCTGAAAACCCCTCACCCAGGTTCGTAACTTTTCCCTGGCAGCATCCCTTGACTCCGCCGACTTAGGGGTGTCAAATGCCTCTGTAATCAGGTTTGAACATATGGTACATACCTGAGGGTCCCAATACCGGAGATCACCTTTGGAGACTGCGCATGCTGCATGCCTCCTGCATAACTCATGTCCACAGAAGTTCTTACTACGGACATTGCAGAACATACTCCCGCACTTCGGATGGTCCTCCTGTAAAGAGAAGAGAATCCATGAGTATCAACTGAAGGCTTTTCACTTATTATTAATACATGTAGCTTATACAGTATAGCTAGAAAGGAAAGAAGGAAAGACACATACTTGTATTTCCTGCCCAGCCAATTGCTGTAACCTCCCAAGATATTAAAATTAAGGTTAATTCTATTCTAGAATACCTTATAAGTTTTCCTAGGCAGAAACTTAAGGTGTAGCTCACACCTTAAAATAAAGTTTTGATATACGGGATAGAATGAATACAGAAAGAACTCACTTTCTATATATTGTACGGTCTCAACAAAAGGTTGTACAAAATAACAATAAGTAAGTTGGAAGAACTTTAGTGTTACAACAAACTCTGTACTGTAGTTTCATTAATGCAGTGTGTACTACACCACAAATATAGCAACTACTGTGCGTCGCATGCTGTCGTGCCAGCCGGCACGGCATTTACCCCTGTATAGATCAAAGATATACTACCTTTAACTAATAGGCGGCAATTCACTGGTTCGCAAATGTGTGCCGGCCGGCAACTAAAAACACTAGCACCCGGCTGCCGGCCGCTAATCGTAGTGGCCAGCAGATCTCGGGATGTGTTTCTACTGCTGGCAGGCAAAGGTAGCGATACCCAGGCCGGCCGGCAGTGACTACGAACCAGAGAACAGTATGGATGTAAGGTTATAAGGCATCATTGCCATACAACCTTCCATCCAGAAAGAGTGAACATATGGAAGGGGAGAATGTAACATTCAGGCTTCCTATCTATCCATAGCCTGTCGGGCTCTACCAGCAGACACGGAGGAGAGACCAAGGGAGGTCTGGGGTTCACTCTGTAGAAGAAAAAGGTCTCTGCCGGCCAGCACGTTATTGCCGGCCGGCAGAGAGCTGAGCCGGTCCCCCATCCTAACCTACGCTAGGTACGGAAGTAGGACTGGGGCCAAAAGATGTGATGGCTAGGCCATCACTAAGAAAGATAGGGGGAAAAGGGATAAGGGTCCTGTAAACTTCGTTCTAGTATGAGACACACCCAGCAGTTAGGAAAGCTCATCCTAACCTAGGGTTGTCTATTAGGGAGGAAGATTGGCAATACTTGCTATCCTCCTCTATACCAGAACAAAGTTAGGTGTAGTTATTTCGCCAGGCAACGGAGAAAACTCATTCTCCAGCCCGAGAATAATAACACAGGACAATCTGCTAGACCACTAGAGGAAGGAATCATCTCGTACAGAATCCTTCAGATGTGGACTAGGGAAGCAAAGCCTCCTGTGTCTGCACCTAACCTAGCAAAGGGAACTTATTCTCTATGCTAGGAAGATACAGACCACAGACTAGAAACTTTGATGTTCTGCCCCAACCCAAAAAACCAGTCACTCTGGTTACCAGGTCAGGACAGACATATCCTAGTATAGTTATACCTGAATATTATTCAGATAGAACCGCCAGGACTAAGCCTAAGGCTTACTCAGAGGGAGAGAGGGATTGAACTTAGTCTCCAGAGGAGAAAAGAACAATCGGGGATGTGCGAAAGTATACTACAGCCCCATAGGCTACTAGCCTAGGTGCGGTGAGAATCGATTACCTAAATCACCGAAATTCTCTCGTATACAATCTTGGAGAAGAAAATTCAACAATATCTTACACGTATAAAATATTTGCCTATAGCTTCAATAATGTAACACTCGGAAAACTTATATCATGCATGAAAGTACTAGGGCTAGACGCCTAGGCTACTAAGCCTCGCGAAGGGCATGATCGGTTACCTAAATCTACGAACTGAAAACTAACGGCATCATATAAGAATTCCTAGGGACACTAAATAGCTAAATCTATTAAAGCATAATAACCGGGAACGTCACTCTGGCTAACTAAATGACCCATGTATAGCGAGCGACAGCATCCAGGATGCCTCCGGTAGGCAACAGCTCTTGTTTACGTTAAAATCACTTTTGATTTAATCCAAAACGACAAGAGCTTACATTTATACAAAGTAAAGATAGTACTCAACTTTCCAGAGGCAGAAGAGGCCGGAGAACGCATCATAATGTTGAATTATCTCCAAAATTACGAGAAACACAAGGGAAAACACCGAGTAGTAGAGCTACACGAAAAGGAATAAAGATGGCGCTGCCGCCTTCATCAGATACACACTGGAAACGGAATAGGAGAGATTCCTTATGAACGGCTCTCTTTTCATTCTCGTTTCAGATTCTTGTCACTGTAACCCCTCGAAGCGTTAATACTGTTCGAGGTGAAAATAGCTATGTGACGTGTCAAGAATACGTCCTCTGATATTATGCGATATCCCTGTTAGATTTATTTAGGGATATTCGCTCCAGGAGTTAGAATTCTGGATACCTTAAGGTAAAATTCTCTGGGAATACCACTGTAGTCAAATATACCCTAGGAAGCTACCCTTTATGAACTTCCATCAGGACGACATGGCCTGAGCCCAAAAAGGCAAGTGTTGTGACTGAACTAGGCTCCTACCTTCCGATAGGAAAGGTAGGGGACGTTATGCAAAGAATTTTTCCTTACCTCTTTTGTGTTTCTCCTTTCGGGTATTGGGAGAATCCCTCTTCTTTAAAATACATGAAGCTAATATACGTTCTTGGGTAATGATGCTCTTTGACATATACTCAAGTTCTTTTATTATCAAAAGGCAAGACTTACCTCTTTGATGATGTTGATATTGAGGTGAAGGGCAATGTGTGGGGCTGCAATGTGAAAGATCCTTTGGTTTCTACCTATTGGTTCCTGTACTTAATACTGTAAAAGTCATTCTATTTTACTTAACGGTTAATTTATTGCAAAGAAATTTAGGCAAAATGGAACCAATAGGCTGCTTTTAGTACACTACATAGAATAAGTGTTAGTGTATACTGTGGTCTTTGTCTATGTCTGCCTGCCTTATATCTGCTGTTTATATCTTTTTTTATTCAGCCACATTTTTCTACGACTATCGGTTACTGGAAATCTCTCTCTCTCTCTCTCTCTCTCTCTCTCTCTCTCTCTCTCTCTCTCTCTCTCTCTCTCTCTCTCTCTTCTTACGAATAAGGAAATATCTAACAAATCTTATTACTTCTACTAATTAATTAGCAAACGAAATATATTTGATTTAATATTTGGTGACTGACTTTTTCGATTACCTAAAAACAAGAAATTCCAACTGCGGAAAGCTGAAAAAAAAAAAGCGTTCAGGAAAAACGTATGGAAAAAAAAACGCACCTGAAATATATTTCCCGCCATCGGAATAGTCCAATTTGCTTTGTTGCATCGATATTGCAACTGATATCGATAATTCTCGTGATATATTTTGTTCGTTGCTCGGAGAGTACTTTCATTTGCGTTCATTGATTAAAAGTGGTCGTCACCTTTATTTTATCTTAGGCCTCCGATTTCTTTGCATTCGAGTAAAGATTTTAGCCAAGTTTGCGCCCTTTTTTTTTCTAAATAACACAAATCTCCTTAACATTCAATTATAGTTACGGGCGTAGAGACTAAAATACTCAACATATAATTTCCTTCTGAAAGGAAAAGCTTCCGGACGGAAGTAAGCAACAGCTAAACAACAATCCAAGAAAAATTAATACTCATCATATACTCTTGTCAATGGGATTCAATTCCCCTTTAGTGCAACGTAACAGGGTTATTGTCGTGTTATTTTTTGGTTATGTTATCAACAGGAAATTCATATTTCAAATTATAACGCATGTAAGCGAATTTGAAAGAAAAAATGGTGTTTAGATAGAAAAATAACAAACATGCTTCTTTTTATTTGATAATCGGGCCAATGGTAAGAAAAAAAATGCAGAATCAATACCTCTATTCACCAGCTAAAAGAAGCAAGAGTTTTTATCTATTTCAATTCATACAATCTCTAACCAATGCAATAGGGAAGGTAATAACACCAAAGATAGTTCATTTGTTTCTACTCTGTCATTTCATTTTGTAACTGTTTAGGAATCCAAGAGTCTCATGCACTGTTAAAAATTTGCATTAAGATAAAATGTAAATGTCTGGCAACATTTATTCCAAGATTTTTACCTTTTTAAAAACGGATCTACTGGCGTAAAGGAGTGATATTACGGTCACCAAACCGTAAAAGATAATAAGAAACTATGGTAAAATTACGGTCGACTGTACTGTACTGAAATACGGCTAAGAACAGTATATTTTTACGAAGAATTTCCAATTAAAAGTGCTGTCTTTTTTAACAGTGTGGGCTTTATTGCCCTTTCAGTAACAATGAGCACAGTGGTTACCAAATTTTTGATTTTCAATATCTTCATATGATTTTGGAGTGTCCTTCTCCTAGAAGAGCTGCTTATCATAGCTAAAGAGTCTCTTCTGCCCAAATTCAATCTTCAATGTATCCATTTAATTCTATCACATAGAAAAGAGGACATAAAAACTATTAATGGTAAAGAAACAGCAGCATACGGAAGAATAAGAAAAGATACTCTGCTTATATATCCAGATCGTTAGTAAGTAACGATTTATTGGTGGAAATGCGCTGAATATCTGAAATCTACAGACATATCCGTTCAGTCCCATCTCACGAATATGAACGGAGGCCTTAAAGGCCGAAATCAAAAGGCACAATAAAATCTCTTATTTAGTCTGGCTATATGAAGACAAAGAAATTTTTTTTTTTTATGTTGAATATTGATGAAAAACCAAGTATAATGGAAAGGTTAAATCTATTATTATTATTATTATTATTATTATTATTATTATTATTATTATTATTATTATTATTACTAACGAAGCTACAGCCCTCGTTGGAGAAGCAAGATGCTATAAGCCCAATGGCTCCAATAGGAAAAGATAGCCCACTGAGGAAAGGAAATAAATAAACGATATAAGAAGTATTGAGAAACAAAATAAAATATTTTATAAACATCCAAAACATTAAAACAGATATTAGAGATATAAACTATAAAAGGACTTATGTAAATCTGTTCAGCATAACACAATTTGCTGCGAGTTTGAGCTTTTGAAGTTCATTTGATCCATCTACACTATTAGGAAGATTATTTCACAACTTGGTCACTGCTGGAATAAAACTTCTAGAGTACTGTGTAGTATTGAGCCTCATGATGGAGAAGGCCTGACTATTTGAATTAATGTTGTATATATATGAGGATTAGAGCGGTATATATATATATATATATATATATATATATATATATATATATATATATATATATATGTATATATAAATTATATACATATATATATATATATATATATATATATATATATATATATATATATATATATATATATATATATATATATATATATATATATATATATATATATATATATATATATATACGTACATATATATATTTGTACCTATGGTAGCTTGAATATTTCCTTGGGTTTTTTATAATTGTTTTATCATGTACATCATTATATGGATAATAATTTAATGCGTGTACCACTTCTCAATTCTTCTGATTTCCAATTATTGATCAGAATATGTGTCTGGCTTCGTCATTTGGAGGTTGTACTTGGAGTATTAACTCCACATTTTTTTTTTTTTTTGCTTTTCCATTGATCTCTCAGTTTTTTTATTCTTTTACTTAAATAATGGGACAGTGCAGCTATAATAGCAACGATATCCAAGAGGTTCTTTGTTTAAGCTTCATATCTACTCTTGACCCCATATGCCAGAAGAAGAATGGAAGATATGGTTTGTAACGGAATGAAATTGGCCTTCTAATATGCAGGTGTGATAGTTACTGGTTTGGTGTTAAATTGGTCCTGAGAAAAGGATTTACTACGTTGTCATGATCCTTCAATATTAGAAGTCAGAAATGCATAAGAAATATCTCCAATAAGTTTCTTTAAAAGACTGAAGCGATAACATTAGCCCAACGAGACAGAAGTTTATATTATGTTTCTTAAATAACATTAATTTGGTTTTACACCATATTTTCGCGAATTGTTTTTTTTTTTTTTTTTTTATTGAAACACAGATATATTACTTTTATTTGATTAATTATCAGAACAGTTCGTCAGTGGAGCACTAAGAAAAACTTTTGCGAATTATTCATTTCAGATATAACATAAAAACCAACATAAACTTACATGAGCAAGTGATGTAAGAACTGTATGACAAATGCGAACAAATAGCGGTTGTGTTACGTTCTTGTTATATGAAATACTTTAATGTCTAAACAACTCTCTCGATAATACAAGTAACATCAGAAACAACATCAATTTGAATAACATTACTGAGAAAAAATGCATAACATTTAATGGCATATAGAAATGTTCTTACCGAACCTACAAAAAAAAAAAAAATAAATAAAAAAAAAAAAAACACACACACACAAGCGCAAAAGAAAAGGAAAACTTCATACTTTTTTTTTGCAGAAGTATTATATTTTTTATTTGCTGTCGAAGGAACAATGGTACTACATTTTAAATTGTTTGGAATATATTTTTATATTTGCCTATCCTTTCCTTTCGTTTTTGTGAACCTGTTTTTGAAATATTTTTCAATATTACATAAGGTTTCTAGTAAACAGTTTTTTATATTTGTTTTTTTAAATAACAATATTAAAAAACTGGCGTACACTTAAGATCCCTGTTTGCACCTCGTTATAGAAGTTTGCCTGCCGTGTGCCTCGCTGATATTCTATCCTCTATAGGAGACATAGGTTTGTATAGTTAGGGAAAGTATAAATTACCTGCAATTTCGTCATGTTAGGTAAGCAGCTCTCCTAGGAGGACACCCCAAAATCAAACCATTCTTTTCTAGTCTTGGATAATGCCCTACCCTCTGGACGTTTGTCTTCAACTGTTTGGGTTAGCGATTTCTTGCTTAAGGATACACTCCGGTGCATCATTCGGTCGTGTTTATCATTTCCTTTCTTCATCGGGATATTTTCTTGGTTGGATCCTTCATAGGGCTTATAGCATCCTTCTTTTCCAACTAGGATTGTAACTTAGCTATTAATAATAATAATTATAATAATAATAATAATAATAATAATAATAATAACAACAACAATATACAGCGCGTCTTTCCCGTTTCTCGTTTATTTGCCAAACCAGTTTCACCGAATGTGTTTACGTTGTAATTGGCTATTATTTTAATGAAGATATTAAAAAAAAAACGTGTAATAACAGTCAATTACCAGATTGTTGATCTAATATTGGTTTGCAAGAGCCATTGTGTAGAATTAATTCATATGCTTTTTTAAAACAATCGTTTTGTAATTAGTAGTTTTGAATTACGTGGTTACCACTGCTTCATTTAGGTAGTTTTTTTTTTAGCCTGTAAATTAATGAATTGGTTTTTAAATGAGTCAATAAATCGAATTAGGAAAATAAGAGGAATGAAATATTCTATGATTATAATGTTGGATTCAAGGTTAGATGAAGTCAAAGTTGAATTGCAATTTGCATTATTGAAATAAGAGAAATATTCACAAAAGTCAGTAATTTCCTTTAGAATGTTCATTTCAAGCAATGTTTTTAAGAATGTTTATTTCAAGCAATGAATCTGGGATGGTGGCAGCCCAAGATAAAAGAAAAAACGTTATCTTTTCATTTCATTGAAACAGCATCAATCCCATGTAAAAGAAGAATAGATAATCTCATACTAAAATAAAAAAAAAACTAAATAATGAAAAAATAGATAAAGACCTTATAAAGAATATAAACATATACTGAAATTTTATATATAAATTAGAAATAAACGTTTGAAACATTGTCACAAATGAAACATTTTAAATGAAGCTATTCCCATAAACTAAAGAGTTAATGAATGTATTAAAACACCATCACCCTAAATCTCCACAAAAAAAAAAAAAAAAAAAAAAAATGGCTTCCAAACCAGTATAGAATTTGATGTTAGCGTAGATCCTAGAGCGAAAAATCCAGAAATCATGTTGTTGAGTATATAATGTTCATAAAAATTTTAGATTTTATTTTTTCTTAATCAGACTGAGGACACAAGTAATAGTGTTTCATTTAAAGTACCTCTCAAGTAGCGTTTCTAATTTTAGGAGGATGCTTTTGTCCCGGGATTCCAGGATAACGTTTCATTTAATCCCGGGATCCTTGGATTTCCTGTGATGTCTATTTTCTACGAATTGCCTTTATTACTTATTTTTCTATTAATGCTACTCGGGCTTCTAACTATATAACCATTGTTTTCAGGTATAGGGCAGTGCCATAACCACTGTACTATGGTATTCTATTAATTTTTACTAGAGTTATATGCATGATATAACTAGCTGTTCACCCAGTAAAGCCTCAGGGATTGTGTTCTGTTGACTTTTCAGTTGAAGTGACAGTTTGTTATTTGATAATTAATTATAATATGGAATCGCCGATACATAATATTAATGAAAGTAGCTATCAATATACAGTTCTTCATAAATGCTGATGTTTATAGTCAGAGCGCTTTATTCATGAATCAGTCCTTAACTGTCTGTAAAATGTACAACTTTAGTATAACCCCGTATAATATTATGTAAATGCTTATTGGTATTTTCTTACATTGCTGCTTACTGGAATGTTAATGGAAATGAAAACAAATTTTTAGTACATTTAATGATATATTTTTCTGATATTACAAGACTAAATGAGTGTCTTTTTCGCAGTTGAGGATATAAAAAAATGAAAAACATAATTTTATATCAATAAAAGGAAAGTTACGGGCGCTGCCTGTCGGTAATATTTAGTACAACATTTTTAATGATTTTCAACTTAGTAGTTAACCATTATATTTTGCAGGTAATAATGTATCAAATGAAAAACATTATTTTTTTATCAGCTAAAGGAAAGTCAAGGGCACTTTGTGTAGGTAATATCTAATACAAAAATTTTAATGATTTTCAACTTAGTAATTAACCATTATTATTTGCAGTTGATAATATGACAAAATGAAAACAATT
>NC_090731.1:59704522-59707022 GCF_036898095.1 Palaemon carinicauda
GTGAATTGATGGTGTGCATATGGCTATCCGTCACTTTCGCCACTTATAAGGT
The DNA here is from genome assembly GCF_036898095.1 of Palaemon carinicauda. Lineage (NCBI taxonomy): Eukaryota > Metazoa > Arthropoda > Malacostraca > Decapoda > Palaemonidae > Palaemon > Palaemon carinicauda. Next base: position 59,704,575 of record NC_090731.1, read on the forward strand.
ACGCCCTTTGTCATTTACAAGGACCATTTGCCTCTGGTGCACGCCTTCACTCTACAGTCTGACACGTGGTCTGCTCACCAATGCCAATATCTCTCCGCCATGTTTGAATGCAATTGTACCCTTCAAACCGTCACTGGTAAAGTGAATCCTATTGCCAATGCCCTTTCAAGAAACACATTGGCCGACATTTATCTGGGATTAGGCTACAGTGCCTTCGCAAGAAGCTAATAAAAAGATTCAGAGTACCAAACGAGTAGGACATCCTGCACATCTCTCAGTTGGGAAGATGTCTCCCTTGACAACTTCAATGCCACCCTCCTCTATGACATCAGTACTGGTAGACCTCAACTGTGGATACCTGGTTCTATGCACTGACAGACGTTTGATTTAATTCACGGTCTTTCATATCCCTCGCGCCAACCTACACCACAGCTACTGAAGACAACGTTCATTTGGCACGGTATTACTAAGGATACTAAGGATTGGGTTTGCGCATGTTCTTCATACTAAACTTTAAATGTACATTGACACACTAACTCAGGAGTGGGCACTTTTCCTCAGCCCTAGCGTCATTTTACTTACATTCACCTCGATGTAGTAGGTCCCCCTACCCACATCACGAGCACATCTTACCTGTTTACCGTCATTGACCATTCCATTCGCTGGCCTGATGCCATGCCCAGACAAACTGCAACGTCTACCTCGTGTACATCTCCCTTGCTCTCGAGGTGGATAGCAAGATTCAGTATCCCTGAGCATATTATTTCTGAGAAGGGTACCACCTTCACCTCTTAGTTGTGAACATCATTAGCAAATCTCCTGGGCATCGCCCTACATTAGACAACCGCCTACAACCCTGCAGCCAACGGAAAAGTTAAACGTTTTCATCACAACCTCAAAGCAGCTTTGATGTCCCTATGCAATGACACCAACTGGTTTACTCAGCTTCCCTGGGTCCTTCTGGGACTAATCACCACTCCTAAAGACACCCTGGATGTCTCGGCAGATGAAATGGGGTATGGCGACCCGTTGGGCGTCCCCACCGAATTTTTTCCGTCGACTACCTCCTTCGACAATCTCCAGCCCCCACATCATATTGTGGGAAAATTTACTCCATGTCACCAGACTTACAAGGCCCCCGCGAAGCAACACACACCGACAAATTTGCACAAGGCATCGCGCATTTACCTAAGCAAGTACACCAGTAAACTACCAATAATGCCCCCCTTACATGGGCCCCTTTCCTTGATATCCATCGAACAACGAAGGCTTTCTTACTTAACTTAAACCTGCTTATATCCTACAGTGCACCTCTCCAGACCAGGGCTCTCTAATTCACATGTGTGTTTTTAGGGGAGAGCCATGTTTCGCATGTGTTTCACAAACACTCATACACTGCAATGATATTTTTTTTTTTTATACATCGCTCCCCCTTACTGATAACAACCTGTTTAAGCCTGCCTGTTCACAAAGGACTCTGTTTTAATTTTTGGGACGTTCTTGCTCAGAACGGCTTATATATGAACCCATGATCCGATGAAATAAAGTTAGTTGCAATCAACTCTCCTCTCAGTTATGACTTAACGGTACTCCCCGCCGTTTCCAAACTTAATTTTATAGTTAGAAATTGCATGGGCTATAAAGTTTATTTGTTACATTGATTGGTGATTAATGTCAATTACATTATGAATTTATGGAAGAACATTTATATTTACTCATATCAATATTTTATGTTGGCCTACCATGTTTGAGAATCAAGTAACAGAAATAGAAATGTGCGTGTTTATACAGTAAAAAAAAAAAAAATAAACCACAAAATGCACTCTCAAATAATTGGTCTAATCATAAGTTGTTTAACATTTTACATGCTACAAAAGTTCAAGAAAAAATATCTAAAAAGTAATCTAATTTTTCCGAAAAGGTAAATTTTATGCAGAACTGTCAAACATATATACTACATCTATTTATTGCTTAGATGTTTAGTATTTTTGTATTTCGACGGAGTTTTACAGACAGGCTTGTTTCCCCAATAAGAAAAAGTAATGATAACCTACCAAACCTAACACAGTTACACCTACTACAAAATAAAGAAATCCGGAAAGATTTTGATATGAAAATTATTAGGATAAGATGACTTCCAATTTCAGCTGATATAAGAAAAAAAAATTAATCGCCAGCGACTAATAATCTGTTAAATGTTAAGATGAAAGTATAATCGTTTGACGGTGATATGTAATCTCTCTCTCTCTCTCTCTCTCTCTCTCTCTCTTCTCTCTCTCTCTCTCTCTCTCTCTCTGAATCCAATTAATAGTTTTTTATGATGAGTAATGATGCAATAAGACATTTACACATACTTTATAAGGACGATAGGGGTATGGGCGATAAATGGATAGAGGAACAGATAGATGGACAGAAATTGTTTTTCCACCGTAGTCATTGAATTTCGCT
>NC_090731.1:59712022-59734522 GCF_036898095.1 Palaemon carinicauda
TCAAAGCTCTTCAAAAAGAGAAAGATTCACGTTTCAGTAATGTTGCAATGATTAATTGAAAAAGTAAAAGGTTTCTAATCTAAAGAAAGAAAGAACGATTCTAATCTCGGTAATGCTACAATGCTCGGTTGAGAAAACGTTTCTAAACTAAGGAAAGTGAGGAAGATTCACGTTTCAGTAATGTTGCAATGTTCGACTGTTAAAAGGAAATGTTTCTAAGCTAAAAAAAGAAAGACAAATTCACGTTTCAGTAATTGTATAATTTTTAACTGAGAAAATAGCATTTGTTTAAGCTACACATAAAGAGAGAGATTCACGTTTAAGTAATGCTGCAAAATTTAACTGAGAAAATAACATGTGTCTAAGCAATGCAAAGAGAGAAAGATTCACGTTTTAGCAAAATTACAATGTTTACCTGAGAAAAGAGCATGTGTTTAAGCTATATAAAGAGAGAAAGATTCCCGTTTTAGTAATGCTGCAATGTTTAACTAAGAAAATAGCATGTTTCTAAGCTACAAAAAGAGAGAATGATTCCCGTTTTAGGCATGCTGCAATGCATAATTGAGTAAATAGCATGTGGGTATGCTATACTAAGAGAGAAAGATTCACGTTTTAGTATTGCTGCAATGTTTAATTGAGTAAATAGCATGTGTCTAAGCTATACAAAGAGAGAAAGATTCACGTTTTAGCATAATGGCAATGTTTAACTGAGAAAATAGCATATGTCTAAGCTATACAAAAGAGAAAGATTCACGTTTTAGTATTGCTGCAATGTTTGAGAAAATAGCATGTGCCTAAGCTATGCAAAGAGAGAAAGATTCACGTTTTAGTATTGCTGCAATGTTTGAGAAAATAGCATGTGCCTAAGCTATGCAAAGAGAGAAAGATTCACGTTTTAGTATTGCTGCAATGTTTAATTGAGTAAATAGCATGTGTCTAAGCTATACAAAGAGAGAAATATTCACGTTTTAGTAATGCTGCAATGCTTAACTGAGAAAATAGCATATGTGTAAGTTATACAAGGAGAGAAAGATTCCCGTTTTAGTATTGCTGCAATGTTTAATAGATTAAATAGCATGTGTCTAAGCTATGCAAAAAGAGAAAGATTCACGTTTTATTAATGCTGCAATGTTTAAGTGAGAAAATAGTATGTGTCTAAGCTATACAAAGAAAAAGATTCACGTTTTAATAATTCTGTAATGTTAGACGGAGGACTTAACATGTTTTCAAGCTATACAAGGAGAGAAGGAGTTACATTTCAGTAATGCTGCAACGTTTGAATCAGAAAGTAAAAGGCTTCTAAGGTCAAGTAAAAAAGAAAGATTCAATGCTCGGTTGAGAAAATACCATTTCTAAGCTAAATGTTAAGAGAAACATTCATGAGTCAGTAATGGTGTAATGTTTGACTGTTAAAAGGGAGGGTTTCTAAGCTAAAGAAAGAAAATATAATTCACGTTTCAGTAATGCTGCAATTTTTGAAAGAGGAATCAACATGTTTCTAAGCTATACAAAGAGAGAAAGATTCCCGTTTCAGTAATGCTGCTGTGTTCGACTGAGAAAATAAAAGGTTTGTAAGCTGAAGAAAGAATGATTTGACAGAAAAATAAGATGTTTCTAATCAAAAGAAAAAATGAGAGAAATTCACATTCCAGTAATGCTTCAATCTGCGATTGAGAAAATAAACCGTTTCTAAGCTAAAAGAGAGAGAGAGAGAGAGAGAGAGAGAGAGGAGAGAGGAGAGAGAGAGAGAGAGAGAGAGAGAGAGAACGATTCAGGTTTCACAAAAACGGCAATATTCAACTGAGAAAAAAACATGATTCTAAGCTTAAGAAAAAAATTGAGAGAGAGAGAGAGAGAGAGAGAGAGAGAGAGAGAGAGAGAGAGAGAGAGAGAGAGAGAGAGAGAGAGAGAGAGGAAAAAACTAATTTTATTAAGAAAGTCTTTATCATATATCTGGGAAACTTACATGTTCCAAAAGGGAAGAGAGAGAGAGAGAGAGAGAGAGAGAGAGAGAGAGAGAGAGAGAGAGAGAGAGGGGGGGGTAACCGTTAATCAATCGTAATAATCAAATCATTACATGTTCCATCGGTGTGTTTATCCCATTATTTCCTGCTCCATCTACTATTTTTCCTTTTTTTACGATTTCACATGAGGGTAGCCTACAGTGTAATATTGTTTACAAGCTACATCAAAATCTGATCAAAATTTATTCAAATTCTCTCATATGTTTTTGACTCTCAAAAGCTTCTTAAAACAAACAAACTGATCCTAAAATATAACCTCTTTGTCCAGGGCTTTAAAGTAAGTGACCCAGATAACGAGGAAAATATGTTTGGAAATGAAAATTTTGCTCCAAACAAAAAATATTTTGTTCGGAGTTATGAACGTCATATCAAAGATAGTGATGTGGTACGTTCTTTGTGGAGGATTGAAAATATGGCACATCTGTTTTCATTCTCTAAATTATACTGTTCCCATTTCATCTCTCTATGGAATGGAATAAAATCACATACGGATTACTCATAAAAAAATTATTTTGGGATGAACGGCTATTGAAGCTTTAGTAATCTTGTATAAGTGCATTATTGATTCCAAAAACAAAATACGCACTAAAACCATGAGTGTTTTAAGTTTAAGAGAACTGTCTCTTAAATATATTCTTGACTTTAATCCCGAAATTCCGAATTCTTTGCAAAAGAATTTACTTCAGTTGTCCGTGAACACATATAATATCATAGGGCCTAAATCAACTATTAAATTTTCTCCTGGAATATTCAATAGTAACATTTTTCTGTAATTTTAAAAGCCCTCAATTGCTTTGTAATTTCCATTTTATTAAATATATATATATATATATATATATATATATATATATATATATATATATATATATATATATATATATATATATATATATATATATATATTATATATATATATATATATATATATATGTATATATATATATATATATATATATATATATATATATATACATATATATATATATATATATATATATATATATATATATATATATATATATGCAAAACCCAGCCATTGAGGTGCACAACGAACCATTACATTACTGATACCGGCCCCCAGGCCTGGATAAATGGGCAGAGTTACGCCAGGAAGTGCATCAGGTAACAAAACTTGGACATGGTGATCACAAATAAAGTTTCCATACTGGATTGGTCGCGGTCTGGGTATCAGTAAAAACTGGGCTACTCTTGAGCTAAGGAGGGATAGAAGGAGAGGGGGATGTTAACGAAAAAGTGGCGAGAGGGGAGAAAGAGCCTGAAAGTGAGATTTGGAACTTTTATGAGGAAACTGAGACTAGTAAGTGCAAACAGCTGAATACACTGCGCACAGAAGACAAAATGGAATAGGAGTAAGGCAATGAATATGAGAGCGTGTTTCAAGCTTTGCTATCATGGGTTTGATGGCAGGAAGAATGGTATTGGCATCATCATAAATGAAGAATAAAATTAAAGTATGTTGGAGGTGAAGAAAGTATAAGATAGAGTGATGAGTGTAAAGTTGTTAATTGAGGGCTTAGTGATTACTATTATTAATGAATATGCCTCTCAAGCTTGTTGTTGGGCTGAGGAGAAGAAAGAGGTCTGGAGAGTGCAGGATAAACTGATGGATGGTACCCCCTCAAAAGGAGCAAACTTAAATGGTTGTTTAGGAGGGGGAAATGTTGGTGATGAAGAAGTAATATGGATATATAACCTTTGAGAAAGAAATGCTGAGGAAGAAATGGTAGTAAATTTTGCTAATAGAATAGAGTTTTGGGGTCTTATGACTGGTAAGACAGTACTACATTGGATCCTTCCCTCTGGTTACGCTCCGTTTTCCCCTTGCCAACAGACACACACTGAATATTCTGGCTATTCTATGCATATTCTCTTCTGTCCTCATACACCTGACAACACACATTACCAAACAATTCTTCTTCACTCAAGGGGTTAACTACTGCACTGTAATTGTTCAGTGGCTACTTTCCTCTTGGTAAGGGTAGAAGAGACTCTTTAGCTATGGTAAGCAGCTCTTCTAGGAGAAGGACACTACAAAATCCAACCATTGTTCTCTAATCTTGGGTAGTGCCATAACCTCTGTACCATAGTCCTCCACTGTCTTGGTTTAGAGTTCTCTTGTTTGAGGGTACACTCGAGCACACTATTCTTTATAATTTCTCTTCCTCTTGATTTGTTAAAGTTCTTTTATAATTTATATATTAGATTTATTTTAATGTTGCTACTTTTCTTAAAGTATTTCATTTTCCTTTTTTCCTTTCCTCACTGGGCTATTTTCCCTGTTGGAGTCTCTGGACTTATAGCATCCTACTTTTCCAACTAGGGTTGTAGCTCAGCAAGTAATAATAATAATAATAATAATAATAATAATAATAATGCTATTTTGAAGACCTAAAAAGAAAGAATAGAGAAATGTCTTCACAGACAGATTATATTATTTGTGGGAGGTGTAATCTAATGCAGTTAAGGACCGAAAATTGGTAGACGAGGATTGTGTGGCAAAACATCATGGTGGAAGATGACAAATAAAGACTGCAAATAAAAGAATGTAAAACCAACTTTAGAGGGGGATGTACCGCACGTGCTTTATACACGCTCATACACTGTAACAGCTTTGCTTTTCATCTTATCACTCGCTTCTCCTTATACTGTTAATAAACCAACCTGTATAAACATCATAGCTAATATATAATCATTTTTAAATTTATGTGACGTTCTTACTCGGAAGTCCTGCTATTTAATCTCGATGTCAGTTTAGTAAAGTTTAGTTGCATTCACCTTGCCTCTCAGTTATATCCGAACTTGTGCCTCGTACATAGGTGACTTCAGTAGAAAACAGTCCACGGCAGAATTCGGCTACACTGCCTTCCACCGCGAATTGGTGGTAGTGCATTTAGTTGTTTGTCACTTTTGCCACTTCTCGGAAGATACATCCTTCCTCATTTGCTCAGACCACATGGCTCTAGAGCAAGCCTTCACTCGACAGTCGGATGTCTGATCCCCCCAATAGCGCCAACAACTTTTTACTGTAGCTGAATACAATTGCACCCTTCAACATATCCTTACCGCCGATCTACTACACAGCTACGGAAGACATTTTGCACGGCATTACTAAGGATGCTAAGGATCAAGTTCGAGCCTGTACTTTTTGCCAAACTTCAAAAGTATATCAACTCACGGATTCAGGAATGGGCACCTTTCCTCAACCTCAGCGTCGTTTTACCCACGTTCACGACGATGCAGCAGGTTGATGGTGGGGAAAACCCTTACACTGCGCAATTAGGAGGTCAAGTCGGTAATGCTTGGGAGGAGGTATTGATCCAGTTCTGTCTGCATGTTTAGGCGCCTGTAATCCCCATACGGGTGAAGAGAGCTATCTTTCTTCAAGACGATGTGTGAGGGTGACGACCATGGGCTTGTGGCCTTTTGGCAAAGGCCCATTTCTCACATTTCAGAGAAATTTTTTTTTAGCTGCTGTTAAACGATCAGATGGCAGATGCCTGAATCTGGTAAACATTGGGCCCCCTCTCATATTGATATAGTGATAAATACCATGTTTGGAGGGGACCTTGGGTGTTTCACAAAGAGTGAAATCGGAGGGTCGGGTTAAAGAGGTGTCGAGGATTACGAGTCCGCATTAACTAATCGTCGGTAAGTGACATCAACCAGGACGGGGAAATGTGAGAGGAAATAAGCACCGAGGATGGCCAATGAGTTGTTGGCAACGAGAAACTTCCAATTATATTTGGCATTTCCAACAATGATGTGAGTCTTTCATAACCGTTGGTGGGTATTGCAGATCCGTTGGCAGCTACAAGGCCGACATCAGAAGATGTAGACAGACTACATTGTGTCCTGGGGAGTGGCCTTGGCAGAAGAGAATGGCAAGCACCCATGTCTACCAAAAATTGTACGCCTATGCCTGCATCATAAGAAAGAAAAGGTTAGTGACAAGGGAGGCCACGGCCACAAACAATGACCTACTTACACATTTTTTGGCCAGTGACAACCACTCGCACATTTCACCCTGTCAGCCCTGACTCTGCAGTGGAAATAATATATCTGTGGCCGATGAGCGTCAGTAAGTGGCTGGAGAGGTCGGTGGTTAGGGGGTAAGTGAGTGGTGGTAAATGTGAATGGTGGACGGGTTTGTCACTGCTCCGGCAGGTCACAGGGTGGGTGATTGTGTCCTAACGCATTCACCTCAGCTTCAGTCAATGTTGAATAGTTGCCTTCTTCATCAGGAGTGAAGACGTTGATAGGGGTCTTGAAGGTAGTGAAGTGGCTGTACATAAGGGCGTTGACTTTGATCATCAGGTCTTTCATAGGCAAAATATGTACATCGGGGATGGCAGTGTATACAGGTTCGGGTAGGGGCCGTAGAAAAGGTGCACAATGTAGACTCACTTCATGAAGAGAGACATCAGCAGCAGGTTGCAGGCGAGCAATACTGGTCATTTCCTTAGGGGCGAGTTAAGTTTTTTGGTCCCCCATCGGTTATTGAGAGAGCTGAAGAGTCTGGCTATACAGGTGGTTGGTGATGGCAAGTACTGCTCGAGGAGATATGTTTTGAGGACATCATACGCAATTGGGGTGTCCCTTTGATCACGATGCCAATCTGAGATTTTTGGGAAATTTTTTATTTTAATGTTACTGTTACTGAAATATCTTATTTTTCCTTGTTTTCTTTCCTCACCGGGCTATTTTCCCTGTTGGAGCCCCTGGGCTTATAGCATCCTCTTTTTCCAACCAGGGATGTAGCTTAGCAAATAATAATAATAATAATAATAATAATAATAATAATAATAATAATAAAAGGTGTCCTCGGGGATCAACAAAAGAACGTAGTCTGCTTTGGTGCTAGAGCCAGTCACGCCCCTAATGTAAAACTGGACCTTGGCATGCTAAACCCAAGTGAATGCCTCTGTACTGGAGAAGGATGGTAGATTCATGAGTGTAACGTTGAAAGAAGAGTCAGGTCGGAAGGCGGCATCATCAAACAGTAAGCCACAGTAGTGAAGGGGAAGGCGGGAGGGAGCTGGATACTCCGATGGTCACCAATATGCGGGGCGCCAGTTGGGTGATCACTGAGAGGCAAGGTGAATGAAACTAAACTTTATTAAACAGACATCAAGCCTAAATACTAGGACTCATGAGAAAGAACATCAGAAAAATTCAAACAAAATTGAACATGAGCTATCAGGTTTATACAGGTTGGCTTAACAGTGCAGGGAAGAGTGAGTGATACGATAAAAACCAAACTATTACAGTGTATGAGCGTCCACAAAATACGGGCAGCACAGAGAGTAATAAAAGCAGTGCAACCTCTGAACAACAGTGAAAATCTACCTGATGACTGGGAAATGACATCAAAAATAATTAGAGAGACAGGAAGTAGATGTTTGATATCCCATCAGGGCTGTTAAAGACTGACAAAGAAACTTAATGGTGGAATAAAAAGGTGCAGATATGTATAAAGATAATAGAGGTTGAAGCATATGACACTTGGGTTAGGTTAGGTTAGGTTAGGTTATATGAAAGGGTGGAAAGAAAATGAGTTGTGCCGATTGTCCAAGGAAATACACAAAGCAGGAAAAGATATATATACCTGGTAGAGAGTGTGCTACAAGAGATACACTCAGAATTACAATCTCATATAAATGGCCGTACCAGCAGGTTGTAGTTAAGAAAAGGGGAGAGGGTAGGAAGGGTGGAATCTGCGTATTTGTGCATATCTATTAAATTATTTGGACGGCAATTTTACGGCTCGGGTATATATATATATATATATATATATATATATATATATATATATATATATATATATATATATATATATATATATATATATATATATATATAAATCCTACGAGGCATCAACAAAGAGATGGAGCTGGGGGGAGAGTGACTGCTCCCCGCACTCTAGTTTTGGGGTGTTTGAATGTGCGTGGATGTAGTACGATAGCGAGTAAAAGATGTGAGATTGGAAGTATGTTTAGAAGTAGAAGGATGGATGTATTGGCCTTGTGTGAGACAAAGATGAAAGGAAAGGGTGAAGTGATGTTTGGTGAAATGTCTGGTAGAGTGTCTGGGATTGAAAGGGGAAGAGCGAGAGAGGGTGTGGCTTTATTGCTGAGTGAATGGATGACAGGTAAAGTAGTGGAATGGAAGGAGATATCATCTAGGTTAATGTGGGTAAGGGTTAGGTCGGGTGGGGAATGTTGGGCGTTTGTCAGTGCGTATGGGCCAGGTAGTGAGAAAAGTGAAGAAGAGCGGAATGAGTTTTGGAATGAATTAACTAGGTGTGTAGAAGGACTGGGTAGAAAGAATTATGTAGTTGTCATGGGTGACTTAAATGCTAGAGTGGGCGCTTGAGAGGTAGAAGGTTTCATTGGGAAGTATGGCGTATCAGATGAAAATGAGAGTGGTGAGAGACTGGTAGATATGTGTGTTGAACAAGAGATGGTAATAAGTACTAGCTTTTTTAAAAAGAAAGATAAAAATAAGTATACATGGGTAAGAGTGGCAAATGGAAGAGTAGTAGAAAGGGCATTAATGGATTATGTGTTGATAACTAAAAGAATGTTTGGAAGATTGAAAGACGTGCACGTGTTTAGGGGTATGGCTAACAGTATGTCTGATCATTTTTTGGTGGAAGGAAAATTAGTTGTAGCAAAAGAGTGGGGGAATAGAGTAGGTGGATGTAAAAGGGAGCTAGTGAGGGTTGAAGAGCTAATAAAACCGGGTGTAAAAAGTAAATATCAGGATAGGTTGAGAATGGCATATGACGAGGTGAGAGTAAGCGAAACTGGTAATTTAGAGGAGGAGTGGAAGTTAGTAAAAGAAAATTTTGTTGGGATTGCAAGTGATGTATGTGGCAAGAAGGTTGCTGGAGGCAGCATGAGGAAGGGCAGTGAATGGTGGAATGAAGGAGTGAAGGTAAAAGTGGAAGAGAAAAAGAGGGCTTTTGAAGAATGGCTGCAGAGTAATAATATAGAGAAGTATGAAAAATATGGAGAGAAAAATGTGGAAGTAAAGCGCAAGGTACGTGAGGCAAAGAGGCCAGCTGACCTGAGGTGAGGTCAGGGATTGGGTCAGTCATATGAAGAGAATAAGAAGAAGTTTTGGAAAGAAGTGAAGAGAGTAAGGAAGGCTGGCGCAAGAAATGAAGAGACAGTGAAAGATGGAAATGGAAGGTTGTTAATAGGAGAGGAGGCAAGGAAAAGGTGGGCGGAATATTTTGAAAGTTTGCTGAATGTTGAGGATAATAGGGAGGCAGATATAATTGCTGTTCCAGGTGTTGAGGTGCCAGTGATGGGAGATGAGAAGGAGAGAGAGATTACAATAGAGGAAGTGAGGAGAGCATTAGATGAAACGAGAGTAGGAAAAGCATCTGGTATGGATGGTGTGAAAGCTGAGATGTTGAAGGAAGGGGGTGTGACTGTACTTGAATGGTTGGTGAGATTGTTTAATATGTGTTTTGTGTTGTCAATGGTACCAGTAGATTGGGTTTGTGCATGTATTGTACCACTATATAAGGGTAAGGGAGATGTGCATGAGTGTTGTAATTCAAGATGTATTAGTTTGTTGAGTGTAGTTGGACAAGTGTATGGTAGAGTAATGATTAATAGGATTAAGGATAAAACAGAGAATGCAATCTTGGAAGTACAGGGTGGTTTTAGAAGAGGTAGGTATTGTATTAATCAGATTTTTACAGTTAGGCAGATATGCAAGAAATATTTAGCAAAAGGTTAGGAGGTGTATGTTGCGTTTATGGGTCTGTAGAAATCATATGATAGAGTTGATAGGGAAGCAATGTGGAATGTGATGAGTTTACATGGAGTTGGTGGAAGGTTGTTGCAAGCAGTGAAAAGTTTCTACAAAGGTAGTAAAGCATGTGTTAGAATAGGAAATGAAGTGAGTGATTGGTTTCCGGTGAGAGTGGGGCTGAGACAGGGATGTGTGATGTCGCCGTGGTTGTTTAACTTGTATGTTGATGGAGTGGTGAGAGAGGTGAATGCTCGAATGCTTGGACGAGGATTAAAACTGGTAGGCAAGAATGACCATGAATGGGAGGTAAATCAGTTGTTGTTTGCGGATGATACTGTACTGGTAGCAGACGCGGAAGAGAAGCTTGGCCGACTAGTGACAGAATTTGGAAGGGTGTGTGAGAGAAGGAAATTGAGAGTTAAAGTGGGTAAGAGTAAGGTTATGAGATGTACGAGAAGGGAAGGTGGTGCGAGGTTGAATGTCATGTTGAATGGAGAGTTACTTGAGGAGGTGGATTAGTTTAAGTACTTGGGGTCTGTTGTTGCAGCAAATGGTGGAGTGGAAGCAGATGTACGTCAGAGAGTGAATGAAGGTTGCAAAGTGTTGGGGGCAGTTAAGGGAGTAGTAAAAAATAGAGGGTTGGGCATGAATGTAAAGAGATTTCTATATGAGAAAGTGATTGTACCAACTGTGATGTATGGATCGGAGTTGTGAGCAATGAAAGTAATGGAGAGACAGAAATTGAATGTGTTTGAGATGAAGTGTCTAAGGAGTATGGCTAGTGTATCTCGAGTAGATAGGGTTAGGAACGAAGTGGTGAGGGAGAGATCGGGTGTAAGAAATGAGTTAGTGGCTAGAGTGGATATGAATGTGTTGAGGTGGTTTGGCCATGTTGAGAGAATGGAAAATGGCTGTCTGCTTAAGAAGGTGATGAATGCAAGAGTTGATGGGAGAAGTACAAGAGGAAGGCCAAGGTTTGGGTGGATGGATGGTGTGAAGAAAGCTCTGGGTGATAGGAGGATTGATGTGAGAGAGGCCAGAGAGCGTGCTAGAAATAGGAATGAATGGCGAGCGATTGTGATGTAGTTCCGGTAGGCCCTGCTGCTTCCTCTGGTGCCTTAGATGACCGCGGATGTAGCAGCAGTAGGGGATTCAGCATTATGAAGCTTCATCTGTGGTGGATAATGTGGGAGGTTGGGCTGTGGCACCCTAGCAGTACCAGCTGAACTCGGTTGAGTCCCTGGTTAGGCTGGAGGAACGTAGAGAGTAGAGGTCCCCTTTTTTGTTTTGTTTCATTGTTGATGTCGGCTACCCCCCAAAATTGTGGGAAGTGCCTTTGGTATATGTATATATATATATATATTATATATATATATATATATATATATATATATATATACTGTATAAATATATATATACATATATATATAAATATATACATATATATATATATATATATATATATATATATATATATATATTTATATATATGAAAGGGGGAGAGGGTAAGAAGGGTGGAATCTGCTTGTTTGTGCATATCTATTTAATTATTTGGACAGCAATTTTACGGCTCGGGTATATATATATATATATATATATATATATATATATATATATATATATATATAATATATATATATATATATATATATATACATATATATATATATATATATATATATATATATATATATATATATATTATACTATGGTCTCGTGTCTGGGAAACTAAATGTCATATGATATATATTATAGCTTGCTAGCTATAAAACCACTCGAGTTTTAAACTCACCTGTTTGTTTTTGCATTAAATCTGTTACACTTTAAAATACTACCATTCGAGCCCTAAGGGAGTTAAATAACTCTCAGATAGCAATATACAAAACACTGAATATCCATGTATATCCATGTATATATATATATATATATATATATATATATATATATATATATATATATATATATATATATATATATATATATATATATACATATATACATATATATATATAATATATATATATATATATATATATATATATATATATATATATATATATATATATATATATTATACTATGGTCTCGTGTCTGGGAAACTAAATGTAATATGATATATATTATAGCTTGCAAGCTATAAAACCTCTCGAGTTTTAAACTCACCTGTTTGTTTTTGCATTAAATCTGTTACACTTTAAAAATACTACCATTCGAGCCCTAAGGGAGTTAAATAACTCTCAGACAGCAATATACAAAACACTGAATATCCAAAGGTGTCTCAAGTACACTCAAAACAACACTGGAAAAATTATTATTTCAATCTACTTGAAACCACATCTTACTGTCATTCTTAACAGGATACGAGCTAACATGAATTAAACTCTGATGATTGGAATAATACAATCTTTACAAAATTAGATATATTCTATAGAAATTAAAACACTTTGAAAGAATTTTCATAAAAATATAAATCACTTGTAATATTAAGTCTGAACAAAACTCAGATAAAGACAAAAATGTTACGCTCCCTAAATTATTTAATCACTTGACTCGAAATATTAATTCTGTATAAAACTTAGACTAAGACAAAAGAAATGATACTTATGAAAATTATACAATTACTTGTTTCACTTGGCCCCCTGTGACCGCGGGGGCATAAAAACAATTAGAATAGCCCGAACGTATCCCTGCATGTCGTAAGAGGCGACTAAAAGGGACGGGACAAGGAGGCTTGGAACCCCCTCTCCTGTATTATATACTCCTGTGAGACATCGAAGAGGTGAGGCTGGGAGGAGAGTGACTGCTCATCGCACTCTAGTTTTGGGGTGTCTGAATGTGCGTGGATGTAGTACAATAGAGAGTAAAACATGCAAGATTGGAAGTATGTTTAGGAATAGTGGATGGATATATTGGCTTTGTGTGAGACAAAGATAAAAGTGCAGGGTGAAGTGATGTTTGATGAAATGTCTGGTAGAGTGTCTGGGATTAAAAGGGGAAGAGCAAGAAAGGGTGTGGCTTTATTGCTGAGAGAATGGATGACAGGTAAAGTAGTGGAATGGAAGGAGATATCATCTAGGTTAATATGGGTAAAAGTTATGTTGGGTAGGGAATGTTGGGCTTTTGTCAGTGTGAATGGGCCAGGTTGTGAGAAAAATAAGAAGAGCGGATTGAGTTCTGGAATGAATTAACTAGGTGAGAAGAAGGACTGGGTTTAAGGAATTTTGTAGTTGTCATGGGTGACTTAAATACTAGAGTGGACGTTGAAGAGGTAGGTGTCATTGGGAAGTATGTCGTACGAGGTAAAAAGAAGAGCAGTGAGAGACTGGTAGATATGTGTTGAGCAAGAGATGGTGATAAGTTCTACCTTTTTCAAAAAGAAAGATAAAAACAAATAAACATGGGTAAGAGTGGCAAATGGAAGAGTGGTAGAAAGGGCGTTAATGGGTTGTTCGTTGATAACTAAAAGAATGTTTGGAAGATTGAAAGACGTGCACGTGTTTAGGGGTATGGGTACTGGTATGTCTGATAATTTTTTGTAGAAAGAAAATTAGTTGTAGCAAAAGAGTGGGGGAATAGAGTAGGGGGATGTAAAAGGGAGTTAGTGAGGGTTAAAGAGCTAATAATACCGGGGGTAAAAATTAAATACCAAGAAAGGTTGAAAATGGCATATGACAAAGTGAAAGAGAAACTGGTAATTCATAGGAGGAGTGGAAGTTAGTAAAAGAAGATTTTGTTGCGATTGCAAGTGATGTGTGAGGCAAGAAGTTTGTTGGAGGTAGCATGAGGAAGGACAGTGAATGGTGGAAAGAAGGAATGAATGTAAAAGTGGAAGAGAAAATGAAGGCATTTGAAGAATGGCTGCAGAGTAATAGTATAGAGAAGTATAAAAGATATAGAGAGAAGAATGTGACAGTAAAGTACAAGGTAAGTGAGGCAAAGAGGGCAACTGACCTGAGGTGGAGTGTGGGATTGGGTCGTTCATATGAAGAGAATAATAAGAAGTTTAGGAAAGAAGTGAAGAGAGTGAGGAAGGCTGGTTCAAGAATTGAAGAGACAGTGAGAGATGGAAATGAAAGGTTGTTAAAAGGAGTGGAGGCAAGAAAAAGGTGGGCGAAATGTTTTGAAAGATTACTGAATGTTGAGGATATTAGGGAGGCAGATATATTTGCTGTTCCAGGTGTTGAGGTGCCGGTGATGGGAGATGAGAATGAGAGAGAGATTACAAGAGAGGAAGTGAGGAGAGCACTAGATGAAACGAGAGTAGGAAAAGCATCTGGTATGAGATGTTTAAGGAAGGGGGTGCAACTGTACTTGAATGGTTGATGAGATTGGTTAACATGTGTTTTGTGTTGTCAATGGTACCCATAGATTGGGTTTGTGCATGTACTCTACCACTATATAAGGGTAAGGGAGATGTGCATGAGTGTTGTAATTCAAGGGGTATTAGTTTGTTGAGTGTAGTGGGAAAGTGTATGGTAGAGTACTGATTAATAGGATTAAGGATAAAACAGATAATGCAGTCTGAGAAGTACAGGGTGGTTTTAGAAGACGTAGGGGTTGTAGGAATCAGATTTTTACATTTAGGCAGATATGCGATAAATATTTAGCAAAGGTAAAGAGGTGTATGTTGCGTTTATGGATCTGGAAAAAGCGTGAGATAAAGTTGATTGGGAAGCGATGTGGAATGTGATGAGGTTATATGCAGTAAGTGGAAGGTTGTTGTAAGCAGTGAAAAGTTTCTACAAAGGTAGTAAAGTGTGTGTTAGGAGAGGAAATGAAGTGAGCGATTGGTTTCCGGTGAGAATGTTTGCTGAGACAGGGATGTGTGATGTCGCCATGGTTGTTTAACTTGTATGTTGATGGAGGGGTGAGAGAGGTGAAGGTTCTAGTGCTTGGATGAGTATTGAAACTGATAGACGAGAATGACCATGAATGAGAGGTAAATCAGTTGTTGTTTGCGGATGATACTGTACTGGTTGCAGACGCGGAAGAGAAGCTTGGCCGATTAGTGAGAGAATTTGGAAGACTGTGTGAGAGAAGGAAGTTGAGAGTTAATGTGGGTAAGAGTAAGGTTATGAGATGTATAAGAAGGGAAGGTGGTGCGAGGTTGAATGTCATGTTGAATGAAGAGTTACTTGAGGAGGTGGATCAGTTTAAGTACTTGGGGTCTGTTGATGCAGCAAATGGTGGAGTGGAAGCAGATGTGTGTCAGAGAGTGAATGAAGGATGCAAAGTGTTGGGGGCAGTTAAGGGAATGGTAAAATGTAGAGGGTTGGGCATAAATATAAAGAGAGTTCTGTATGAGGAAGTGATTGTACCAACTGTGATGTATGGATCGGAGTTGTGAGGAATGAAAGTGACGGAGAAACAGGAATTGAATGTGTTCGAGATGAAGTGTCTAAGGATTATGGCTGGTGTATCTCGAGTAGAGAGTGTTAGGAACGAAGTAGTAAGGGTGAGAATGGGAGTAAGTAATGAGTTAGCAGCTAGAATGGATATGAATGTGTTGAGGTGGTTTGGCAAGGTTGAGAGAATGGAAAATGGCTGTCTGCTAAAGAAGGTGATGAATGCAAGAATTAATGGGAGAAGTACTAGAGGAAGGCCAAGGTTTGGGTGGATGGATGGAGTGAAGAGAGCCCTTGGTGATAGGTGGATAGATGTGAGATAGGCAAGAGAGCGTGCTGGAAATAGGAATGAATGGCGAGCTATTGTGACGCAGTTCCGGTAGGCCCTGCTGCTTCCTCCGATGCCTTGGATGACAGTGGAGGGTAGCAGCAGTAGGGGTTTCGGCGTTATGAATCTTCATCTGTGGTGGATAACGGGGGAGGGTAGGCTGTGGCACCCTAGCAGTACCAGCCGAACTCGGTTGAGTCCCTTGTCAGGCTGGGAGGAACGTTGAAAGGAAAGGTCCTCTTTTTTTTATATTTTTGATTATAATGTTCCTTAGTATATGTATATGTGTCTTGGAATTAAGTTTTATATACTATTTAATTACTCTTAACTCTCAATGAATATAGTTAACCAGATAAAGATACAAATACCTTTCACGTTATTGTAGGGCCAGTTAAAAAACTCTAAGAGAATTTTTATAAATACTCAATATGTTTACAAAAACCCGTTACACCAAAGCTTTGAGATTTCACTGAACACTTTTAAAACAATACATATGAAACTTAGCTACTTCAGCAAAATTCTAAATAGATCTAGAAGCGCGGGGAGTTGGCCTAAGGGCGTCAGAGTTATATCGAACAGGAGAACCAACCTCATTGACAGCAACTCTTTCAGCAAGCTTCACCCACCCACCGTTCTCGGAATTAAAAAAAAGATACAACCTTGCACTAAGATTTTTGAGATTCTTCCAAAGCACATGGCAAAATGAGAATTGCGTAATTTCTCTCAAACATGATGCAATACCTCATAAAAATGTAAAGGAACATTACATAAGCTCTTGTTCAAAACTCGTACGGTCATATAACCCTCTTAAACTGTTTACGTAAGTCTTTGTAACAAACATAAGTGAATTAAAAAGTTATTAAAAAAAATAACATAAATTTACACAGACTGACTTGAATGAAGAATAAAATTAAATTAACGATGAAAGTCTTACGTAATTTACACACAAATCTCACATCTACATGTGAGGAACTGATCTTAAGAGCTTGCTATTCATCTCTTCAAAGCACATATGAAATATATAAGACCAGATTTGTAAATATATATATATATATATATATATGTATATATATATATATATATATGTATATATATATATATATATATATGTGTATATATATATATATATATACACACATATATATATGTATATATATATATATATATATATGTATATATATATATGTATATATAAACATACATAAATACACACACATACATATATATACATGTATGTATATATATATATATATATATATTTATATATAATACATATACACATATATATATATATATATATATAATACATATATAGCCTATATATATATATATATATATATATTAATTCCTCCTACGCCTATTGATGCCAAGGGCCTCTGTCAGATGTCGCCAGTCGTCTCTTTCTTCAGCTTTTAAATCAATACTTCTCCATTCATCATCTCCTGCTTCATGCTTCATAGTCCTCAACCACGTAGGCCTAGGTATTCCAACTCTTTTAGTGCCTTGTGGAGCACAGTACAAGTTTGGTGCACTAATAACTTTTGGGGAATGTGAAGAGCTTGCAGAAACCATACCCATCTATCCCTTGCCATGATCTCATCCACATAGAGCACTCGAGTAATCACTCTCATAGTTTCCTTTTTAATTCTGTCCTGTCATTTAACTCTCCTCATTATCATACCACGACTCATGTCGATGCAGTAACGTTAATCTAACTGAACTGATTTTTTATGTGTAATTTTAGACAATTTCATTTCAAAATTCTACTTGATCTAGCCATTGTCTGTCTAGCTTTTCTCAATATTTCAAAAAAATTCCCACTGTAAAAACCCTGTATTAGAGATGTGCCGGTGTACAGTTAGGTTGTAACTGAGAGACTCTTGTGAATGCAACCGAACTTTATTTGGTTGGAGCTTGAGTATCTATACATCCCATTCCAGTCAAGAACAGCACTAAAATTCAAATACCATTATTCAGGAAAATACATGGATAGATAGGTTATCAGTGAAAGGGGAGAGCGTTGATGACAATATACAAAAAATAAAAAATACCATTGGAATGTACGAGCATGTGTGATACACGAGCAGTACATGGCTCCCCCCCCCCCCTAAATTAAGACATACATGTGAGATAGGGCACCCTGCTTTTGAGAGATGTACTGTAGGCGTATCATCTGGCAGAAGATATGATGGTTTTAGGCAATCAATGGAGACCCAGTCTTCTTAGGTACCCATGTTGAAGGGGAATGCTTTCAGCGTACGAAGAATCACAAGGTAAGGGCCAATGAAAGGAGCCGTTAACGGTCGCTCACTACTGTCATTGCTCAGGAAAACATGCGGTGATGAGTGTAGATGTGTCAGTATATGTCCCTTAGCTAGGGTATTGTATGTCAGACGGCATGGAGTAAATTTTCCCACAACGTGATATAGGTACTGAAGATTGTCGGAGGAGGTTGCAGACAGAAAAATTTGACAGAGACGACCAACATGTCACCATGTACCATTTCCACTGTCAAGATATCAAGGATGTCTGTAGGAGTGGTTCTTAGTCCAAGGAGAATACAGGGAAGCTGGGCAAACCAGTTGGAGTTATTGCAGCGAGACATCAAAGCTTTTTTGAGGTTACGGTGAGAATGTTCAATTATACCACTGGCAGCCGGGGTTGTATGCGGTTGGCTGATGAAGGGTGATATCCAGGAGATTCGCTAATGATGTCCACAATTTAGAGGTGAAAGCGATACACCTGTCGGAAGTAATATGTTCAGAGATACCATATCTCACCCTCCAGCCTGAGAGGAAGGCAGATGTTCACGAGGCGGCCGTTGCATCTTCCATGGGAATGGCTTCAGGCTAACGAGTGGAGTGGTTGATGACGGTAAACAGGTAACGACGTCCTTGTGATGTGGATAGGGGACCTACAACATCGATGTGAATGTGGGCAAAGTGCTGCTAAGGTTGATGAAAGGCAGCCACTGCTGAATCCCTGTATCAATATATACTTCTGAGGTTTGGCATGAAGTGCAGACCCAATCCTTAGCATCATTATTAATACTATGCCAAATGAACTTTGTCTTCAGTAGCTGTGCAGTAGAACAAAATGAGGGATGTGAAATGCCATGAAGGAAATCAAACACCTATCAGCACATGGGAAAAGGTATCCCTGGTCTGGGTCTACCAATACTGAAGTCACAGAGGAGGATAGCGTTGGAGTTGAACGAGAGGAACGTCCTCCAAAGGAGGGATGTCCAGAATGTCCTACATGCTTGATACTCTGGATCTTTTCGTTGGGCTTCTGCCAAGATGCTGTAATCTAATCCCAGGTGAATGGCAGAATTGCGGCCAATGAGTTTCTTGACAGAGCATCGGCAGCTGGATTCATTTCCCGAAGGACGTACTGAAAAGTACAATTGTATTCAGCCATGGCAGAAAGATGTCGGCTTTGACGGGCGGACCAGGCATCGGAGTATCGTGTGAAGGCGTGCACCAGAGGCATGTGGTCCATGCGGATCACGAAGGGCGTACCTTCCAGGAAGGGGTGAAAGTGACTGACAGCGAAATGCACTGTCAGTAATTCATGGTTGAAAGTAGAGTAGCTGGATTCCAGCTTGGACAGTTTTCTACTGAAGAAGGCCAATGGGCAGGGTGAGCTGTTGACCACCTACTGGAGGAATGTCCCAATTACGTCTCTGGCATAGGTGAAAAGAAGGAGGGTGCATGTGGCACAGGAAAAGGTCAAGAGGTTGGTAGGGCATTCTTTGCCTAGCAGAAGGCCGCTTCTTGAAGGGGACCAAATTTCATGTCTTTTAGCTTGCCCTTAAGGGAGGCGTAGAGAGGGGAGGTGAGCGTGGCAGCGATGGCTCACAGAAAATGGTAATGATAGTTGATCATGGTCAAGAATTCTTTCGGTGCTTTGACGATCGAGGGCGTAGGAAAGTTCTCAATGGCTGCTACCTTCTCAGGGAGGGGTGAACTCTTTCAGGAGTGATGTGATGCCCTAAGAATGATACACTTGTCATAATGGACTATAAGGCAATTCTGTTGTGGGCGGTTGAGCACAATGCATGGATGATGGAGGTGTTCCTCTTTAGATGAAAAGAACACAAGTATGTTGTCTATGTAACATATACAGAATGGGAGGTCCCCTAAGATGTTGTCCATGATATTTTGAAAAGTGGCCCTAGCATTACGAAGGTCAAAACAGGATTAATTGAATGTGTATGTACCGACGGGGGTGGTGATGGCTTTCTTGGGAATGTCATCTGAGTTCATGGGCACCTGATAATACCCCTTCAGGAGGTCAAGCATGGAGAAAACCTTCACTTTGTGCAAGTAGGAGATCATGTCGGCAAGGTTTTGAAGGGTGTAGTGTTACGGTTCTGTCTACATGATCAGGCACCTGTAATTCCCAAATGGATGTAAAGAACCATCATTCTTCAGGACAAGGTGTAAGGATGACAACCATAGGATTGAGGCCTTTTGGCAAAGGCCCATTTCTTCCATTTCGGCAAACATTTGTTTAGCGGCTGCCAGATGTCTGAATCTGGCAAACTCTAGGGGCCCGTTGTCTTGATATGGTGATGAAGGCCATGTTTTGCGGGAACCGTGGGTATTTGAAGAAGTTCTTGGTGGAAAACTTCCGGGTACGATGGGGGGGGTGGGGGAGGTGGACATAGGCATCCGTGGATGCACTGATGTGGAGAGCGAGGTCGTAAGGGGCAGGATGGAGAAGCATTGAGGAGTACAAATCAGCATTGACTAACCATAGTTGAGCTATGTACTCCAGGAAATGGAAATTTAAGAGGACATACACACCGAGGATTGGCAATGTGATATCAGCAACGAGAAACTTACAAATATATTTGGTGCTTCCAAACGATAATGCAAGATTTTCATAACCATTGGTGGGTATTACAGATGTGTTTGTGGCTACCAGGTGGATGTTGGCTGATTTAAACAGACTACATTGTGTCCTGGAGAGTGGTCTTGGCAGAAGAGAATGGCAAGCACCCATGTCTACCAAGAATCGCACGCTGTACCTGCGTCATGTAAAAAGAAAAGATTAGTGACAGGGGAGGCCACTGCCGCTAGCGATGGCCTACTTACAAGACTTTTGGCCACTGACAACCATTCACACATATCTTCGCAGCAGCTCTGAATTTGGAATGGTGGTAGCATAGCTGCGGTCATTGAGCGTCGATAAGTGGCTGGAGAGGTCGGTGGTTGGAGCGTAAGTGAGGGGTGGTATATGTGGGCGGTGGGCGTCTTTATCCACACTCCGGCACTTCACAGGGTGGGCGTCTGTGTCCTACCGCATTCATGTCAACTTCGGTCTATATTGAATAGTTGTTCTCTTTGTCAGGAGGGGAGGTCTGGAAGTCGGTGAAGTGGCTCTGCATAATGGCATCAACTTTGTTTATTAGGTCATTCATAAGCAAAATATTGACAACGGGGATGGCAGCACATACAGGTTCAGGTAGGCGCCGTACCCAAAGTGCATGAATTAAATTCACTTCACGAGCCGTCAGTGGCAGGTTACAGGTGAGCAATACCGGTTATTTCCCTGTGGGCAAGCAAAGCCTTTTGGTCCCCCCAACGGTTGTTGAGAGAGCTGCAAAGGTTTTGCTATGCGGGAGGCCGGTGATGACAAGTACTGTTCCAGGAGGTATGATTTGAAGTCTTTGTATGTTATAGGGGGTGTCCTTTTGTTTGAACAGTAATTCTAAGATTTCCGGCCAAGGGTCCATGGGTATGGCCACGAGAACATAATCAGCTTTTGTACTTGACCGAGTTACGCCCTTTATGTGAAACTTGACTTCAGCATGTTGGAACTAGGCGAACACCTCTCTGCTGGTGAAAGACGGAAGTTTCAGAGGTGTGGCATTGATAGCAAAGTCAGTGTCTGAAGGCGGCATCATTAAAGACTATGGTACGGAAGAAGCTGTCACGCAGCTGGTCCCCAATGTGCTGGCGAGCAATTAGGTTGTAACTGAGAGACTTTCGTGAATTTAACTGAACTTCATTTGGTCGGAGCTTGAGTATTTATACAACCTATTTCAGTCATGAACGGCACCAAAATTCAAACACAATAGTGCAGGAAAATATATGAATAGATAAAATATCAGTGGGAGGGTAGAGCGATAACAACAATATACAAAAAATAAAGAATACCATTACAATATACGATCATGTGTGATGTGCATGCAGTACAGAGACCATAGTTCCTAAATATTTAATTGATTTTACCTCATTAATTCTTTCTCCTTTCAAGGATATTTCATCTTCCATTGCATATTCTGTTCTCATCTTTGTCCCTCTTCTATTTAACTTGAGTCCAACCTCCTCTGATATTTCATGTGTTCTGGTAAGCAATTTTTGCAAATCCTGTGGAGTTATGCTAATAAGGACAGTGTTATCAGCATAATCTAGTTCATCTAATTACTAATCCAATCTAATCATTCTTCACCATACCCAACTGTTCTATGCATTACAAAATCCATTGAGAGAATAAACAACTTAGGTGACGACAGGTTTCCTTAGAGTACTATGCAGTTCACTGAAAATTCATCTGATTGGACTCCACTAGCACTAACTTGGCACTTTTTATACTCATGAGCAGACTTAATAAAATTTATATATCTAAAAGGAACTTCATAATAACGAAGGACTCTCCATAAAATTAGCCGGTGCACACTATCGAAGGCTTTTTCATAGTCCACAAATCCCAACAAAAGTGGATTTCTATTTTCTACACATTGCAGTATAATATATCTTACAATTAAAATTTAGCCAGTACACCTTTTACATTTTCCTAAATCCTGCTTATTTATCTCTCTATTACCTTTAGAGTACACAAAATATATGTTTTCATGACTACTGACGTAAGTGTGATGCCTCTATAATTATTGCAATCAGTCAGGTCTCCTTTTTTTCCCATTTTCGCCAACATACTTACCTCCCATTCACCAGACCTTGCCTCTCCAGGCCATATTCTACAAAATAACCTAATCAGTATTCAGG
>NC_090731.1:59739522-59742022 GCF_036898095.1 Palaemon carinicauda
ACCCTAAAAAAAAATCTAAGTAGAGTTCATCATTTTGTCGCGTATATATACAACCAGTATAAAAATTTGATTAGATATTTGACCAAACATCTATTCCTAATACTAATCCTCCAGAGATATTCCAGCTTTTGTTTTATTCATAATATATTATTATGCATTTGAAAAACTGTAATAGAAAGTATCCATTTTAAAAGTCCTTTAAGTTTTCTCTTTGCACGGTGTTCTTACGTATGAAATTTATTGAGAACTAACAATACATACCAAAATCTCCACCTGAAGTCGAAATCATCATAATCAGATAACTGCCTGACCTAGATAACGAGGGCATTGTTTGGGAGTATATTAATTATGCGTCAAATACAAAAGAACTTGTTCCAAATGATGAACATCACATCAAAGATAATAATCGAGCGTGTTAATTGTGAAACATTGGTAATATTATGACTATTTTGTTTGCGTTCTCGGAATAGCAATGCACCCATTTAAACTCGGTTATTTGAAACAATGCATATATGGTATTTGCTGCAGCTTATATGTTGATTTTAGGAATGATTTTGTAGCAAAACATTTATGAAAATATGCTTTGTTTATATACCATTTTTGTTTTACTCTTTAAAGAGGTTGCCAAAGTTCATGACATTCACACATGCAAGATTTTTATAGGAATTGCACAGACAGTTAATTTTTTGTTAATTCGAAAATATTATTGTATGTAAAAACAAAAACTAGAAATTAATATCTATTTGATCAGGAAAACTCTAGTCCAGAATCTTTATTATTAGGAATAGTCAAAATATAATAAGATTTTGAGGCATATTTGAAATCATGCAAAAATAATTTTGTTCAAGAAGTACACTCGGCCCTCGGTCTTCACAGGTTCTATCTTCGCAGCTTCGATCTACCGCGATACAGAGAACTGTATAACGTATTTGATGAAAATTTACACATGCGCAGTTCCGAGATAAGTAGCCTTGCGACAAGCCGTTATTTCAAACCGAACTCGCTCCTTTGCACCGTTACCACACAGCACAAAATCCCATATCTCACTTACTCGGACTCACTCTCACATGGTCTGTCCTAGCGTGTGCTACTCCCACATCAAGATTTTTTGTGCAGGCACCACTTTCCCTTACTGTACATCATAAATAGTAACTCATGTATATAGTGTGCAGTAGTAATTTGTACAGTAATTAGTTCTTCCGTGGAACCTTAAACGAAAATGGTTAGTGGTGCTTGTACTGCTACTTCTTTATATTTTCATTTTTAGTGCATCATTGTTAATATTATTGTACAGGTATTGTTATATTAACTCCCTTCAGCGTCAATGACCTTAGATATCGGGATGCCAGATAACTCATAATCAATACATCAATTATATTAACTTCTGTCCAGTACTGTATGCAAAAACCCCTTACTTTACAGTGCAGTAATAAAGATAGAGACTGTGTGCACAATGAATTAGAACGGTGTGAGTCAACCTGCCGAATACAAAGATCACTTACAAGTGGTATGTCGTGTTACCTTAGCTAATTAGGCTGTATTGTAGTGATAGTATTGTACATATATCACAGTAATATACACTATAGTATCAGGGAGTGTTGTTAGATAGGAACAACAGTGTTTTGTTATTAGAGAATTTATGAGTAAGTGTAGCAATAACTCGTGTTTTGCATTGTCTTAATGTGTATTGTATAGTAAACATCTGTATAGTTATTGAAGTATTTTCATACATTAATACAATACTAATATCGTTATAGATGCCACGTAAAGATAATATTATGTAATTCATTTGGTTTCCTAGTGTGTCAGTCGTCTGCATGCAGGCAATGAGCAGTGAGTTGGTAGATCATGAGTAGACCCAACCTAGGGCAGCAACCATTCGGAGATTTTTTATTTTCGCGTCTGTCTCTGTTACTTAACCCCCACGAAGACAGAGGGACAACTGTAAGTGAATTTTTCAATAAAACTTATCTGTAAACTTAGCAGTTTTGTGTCTTACTCTCCTTCTCACAACTGGGTAGTAGAATTGTAGATACAGTCTCTGTCTCAACAAATTTATTTAATTCTAAGGAATACTAATTATTTCACTTACATTCCCTAATGGATAAGTCAACTCCCACAAGAGAAGAGCATTCCATTTATCCTTCCCATCTGGGTACAAGTTACTTTATGAATATATATATATATATATATATATATATGTATATATATATATATATATATATATATACAAAAAAACAACATCCCGTACAGGGTAAGAAATAGAAACTTTTTATGAAAATCTGGAGATATCTATGAAAAATCATGACTCAATTTTCTTTTGTTTTAGGTGATTTCAATGGTTGAGTATGTCAAAAGAAGAGAGGAGAATCAGCTGTGTGCAAATTTGAAGTTGGCACAAGAAATGACAAAGGAGAAATGTTTATAGAATTTGCTAAAAGAAGCAGTCTCTAAATTATCATAAACACATTCTTTTATAAAAAAAAAAAAAGGAACAGAA
>NC_090731.1:59747022-59749522 GCF_036898095.1 Palaemon carinicauda
GACTAGCTTTGTGAAGAAGGAGACACCTCAATAGCGTATGACGCCCTCAAAACATACCTTTTGCAGCAGTACTCACCGTCGCCAGCCGCACATATAGCGAAGCTTTTTCAGCTCTCTCAACAACCGTTGGGGGTCCAAAGGGCTTCGCTTGCCCTCAGGAAAATTACCAGTATTGCTCACCCGCAACCTGCCGCAGACAGAACTCCTCGTGAGGTTAAACTACTTCGTGCCCTTTAGGTACGCCGTTTACCCGAACTTGTACACGCTGCCATACCCGATGTCTATAGTTTACCAATAAAACACTTGATGACCAAGGCCAACGCCCTTATGGACAGCCACTTCAGGACCTTCAAGACCTCCATCAACGCCTCCACTCCTGATAAAGAGGACGCCTATTCAACGTCAACAGAAGCTGACGTGAATGCCGTAGGACATACACGCCTACCCCGTGACGAGCCGGAGTGACGACGAAGCCACACATCACCCACCACTCGGTTGCTCCCCAACCAATGACTTCTACAGCCACTTACTACCGCCCATCGGCCGCAGTTTTGCTACTACCACTACAGATTCGGGGTAGCCGCGAAGAAATGTGCCAAGGATTGTCAGTGGCCTGAAAACGTGTAAGTAGGCCATCGCTCGTGGCGGTGGCCTCCCGTGTTTCTAATCTTTTCTTTTTACATGATGCAGGAACAGGCGTCCAATTTTTGGCAGAAAAAGGTGCTTGTCATTCTCTTTTGCCAAGGGAACTCTTCAAGACACAATGTAGTCTGTCTACGTCTACCGACGTCTGCCTAGAACCTGCCAACGGATCTGCGATACAAACCTATGATTACGAGAACATCACATTATCGTTTGGAAACGGTAAATTTAATTGGAAGTTTCTCGTTGCTGACGTCACATTGCCAATCCTCGGCGCTGATCTCCTCTCTCATTTCCACCTTCTGGTCGATGTTGCCCACCGACGATTGGTCAACGCAGACTAGTACTTGTCGACACCTCTTCAACCCGCTCCCTCCAACCTTGCTCTCCAGTGCACCCACTGATGCCTACGCCCACCTCCTCACGTCATACCCGGGAGTTTTCCATCCAGAACTTCGCCAAACGCCCACGGCTCCTGCCAAGCACGGTATTTATCACCATATCAAGACGACGGGACCACGAGTCTTCGCAAAATTCAGACGTCTGGTACCGGAACGATTGACATCTGCCAAACAGACGTTCGCTGAATTAGAAGAAATGGGCCTTTGTCAAAAGGCCTCCAGCCCCTGGCCGTCATCCTTACACATTGTTCTGAATAAAGACAGCTCCCTCCCTCCGTGCAGGGATTACAGGCGCCTGAACATGCAAACAGAACCGGATCACTACCCCATCCCAAACATCGCCGACGTGACCTCCTACCTGCACAAAGCGAAGGTTTTCTCCACGCTCGACCTCCTGAAGGGGTATTATCAGATGCCTATGAACCCAGAACACATCCCTAAGACCACCATCACCACTCCATTTTGTACATACACCTTCAATTACTCCTGTTTGGGCCTTTGTAATGCTGAGGCCACTTTTCAACGTCGCAGAGATGTTATCTTAGGGGACCTCCTCTTCTGTGTATGTTATGTGGACGACATACTTGTGTTCTCTTCCTCAAAAGAGGAACACCTCCGTTACCTGCGCATCATGCTAGACCGCCTTCGACAAAACAGCCATGTAGTCCGGTATGACAAGTGTACCTTTAGCGCCAGCGAAGTATCGTTCTTAGGGCACCGCATCACTCCTGAAGGAGTCCATCCCCTCCCTGAGAAGGTAGCAGTCATTCAGAACTCCTCCCCCCCCCGGCCTCGACCGTCAAAGCTCTGCAGGAATTCTTGGTCATGATAAGCTATTATCACCGTTTTCTGCCAGCTATTGACGCCACTCTTGCTCCCCTCTACGCCTCCCTCAAGGACAAACCATAAGACCTGAAGTGAGGTCCCCTTCAAGAAGCGGGCCTTCTGCAATGCAAAGGCCCTATCAACCGCTGCAGCTCTCACTTTTCCTATCCCACATGCCCCTCTACTTCTCTCTACCAATGCCTGCGACATTGCTATTGGTGCAGTACTTGAACAGGTGGTCAATGTCTCGCCCCGCCCATTGGCCTTCTTCAGCAGAAAACTGTCCAAGGCAGAATCGGGTTATTCTACCTTCGGTCGCGAATTGCTGGCGATGCAATTAGCTGTCCGTCACTTTCGCCATTTCTTAGAAGGTACGCCCTTTGTCATTCGCACAGACCACATGCCTCTGGTGCACGCGTTCACTCAACAGTCTGACGCCTGGTTTGCCCGTCAACGCCGACATCTCTCCGCCGTGGCTGAATACAATTGCACCCTTCAACACATCCCTAGAAAAATGAATCCCGTTGCCGATGCCCTGTCAAGAAACACGTTGGCTGCGGTTCAACTGGGATTGGATTACAACGCCTTGGCTGAAGCCTAACAACAGAATCCAGAGAATCAAGCATGTAAGA
>NC_090731.1:59754522-59757022 GCF_036898095.1 Palaemon carinicauda
CTTTTACTTTGAGCTGTGTTTTTCATTAGCTTTTTTCAAAAACCTTTCAGTGGTGTTCATTACTCTCATCAATAGATTTAATAAATATAAACGGTATTGCATATTTGAGTAATTTGGCAATGGTTGCAAATTAATAAGGACCGTACATGGTAACAAATGATCCTGTCCGTACACTGAAAAGAAAGGCGTGTCACTGAGCGAAGCATTATATGCAATGTTCTAAGGAAGCTTAGCTGTAGGAAGCATAGCGTGCCAATGAAGGTGGTCATCAGCCACTGAGTAACGCAAAATTCGCACTACATCCCTATTATGCGATTCCACTGAACCATTAGCATAAGACCTATATGCAGTCACTGAAAATTGTTCAATTTCCGTCAAGTCCGTGACCGATTTCACCACCTTATTTATAAACTCAAGACCATTATCACTTATCAAAATTTTCAGGCAACCAAACCTAGTAATGAAAGAGCACAGCACCTAGGCTAATGAATTTGCCGATTTATCCAACATTGCGTAAGTATGAGTGTACTGAGTAAATGCATCCACAAATACACATATATACTTATGTTTTGTTAAACCAATAGGAAATGGTCCTACCACATCCATATGCACCCTATAAAATTTAAAAGGAATCACAGGCCACTTTCCGGCTCCCGATAGTGTTTTTATGTTCTTTGAAACAGTTACAAGCATGACAACATTTTATATAATTCTCAAGTGCTCTCCTTAATGTTCTATCAATCCCTAAATGCCCTGCATACGGACTTGCATATACAATCTGGATGGCTCGTTTAATTAAAGAGGGGGGAAGAACTACCCGTGCACCAAATCCCCCTCCCCTCTTCTCGTAAGCACAATATAAGGTATCATTTTCTATAAAAAAAAAAAAATTCTGACGAGGCACATTCAGAAACGGTGGATAACTCTCTGATTCACCTTTAATCACTGTTCACATTCTTTCCATCCATTCCTCTTTTTTTTTGTCCCTCTCAGACTTCTTTTGTGTCCCAACCTCCCAAGTCAATCAAACCTGCATCATCAGGGCATTCATTCTGGACACCCTTGGTCATGTCCTCGGCCACCCACATATATTCACCTTCACCACTCATATTTCTCTCTCTCTCTCTCTCTCTCTCTCTCTCTCTCTCTCTCTCTCTCTCTCCCTAATATCTGTGACTCTCACCATCTTTCTCTCTCTTACTCTCCGCTCCCGTATTCTGACTGCTCCTTGGGAGAATTCAAATCCTGTTCTCTATTTTCTCTATTTTGATGGGAGTCTTCAATATTTTGGTTACAGTCTTCGTTCCTCTTTTGTGCCCTAGTTGTTACTCTTATTACTGCACCTCTAGAGAGATCATCAGCTACCTTGTTAGCCTTACCTTCTATGTGGTGAAAACCCTTTATATTAAAATCTAACAATCTTTCAATTTATCTCGCTTTTCGAGATGTCAAATCATTTTTATAATATACAAATTAGGTAAGGGGCGATGATCACTTTGCAACTCAATCGACTGACCTAATAAAAAGAACCGATGCCTCTCTAGAACCCAAAGAATAGCCGAAGCCTCTCGATCAAATGTACTATAACTCTTTTCTGCCCCTTTTAATGCCAAGAAAGCAAAACAAATGGGTCGCTCTCTACCTTTATCATCTCGTTGCGAAACTACGCCACCAATAGCCGCGCTACTCGCATCTGTTGTCACTAAAAACGGGCGATCAAATCTAGGATAAGCGAGTAAGTGATTGCTGGTTAAGGCAGCTTTCAAATGGTTAAAGGCCCTTTCTTCTTCCACTCATCAATTTATTACTTTTTATTTCTTTTTTGTCTCTCTATCTCTCCAAAACCTCTTATGAATTTACTTGGGAAATCTCTAATAGATGCTACTTTACTGGGGCAGGGCTGGATACCTTTTGAGGGTATTATATGACCTAAAAATTTTACCTATTTACAGAAAAATTTGACAAATTTATTTTCATACCATTACGTCTTAATGCTTCTAAAACTTTACAAATATTATCATTATGTTCTTCGGCTGTTTTCCCTATAATTATGATATCGTCTAAATAAACAAGAGCATTATGGCCAATTAAGGGAGACAAAACCGTCATCATTACTCCAGAGAAATGACTTGGAGCATTTTTAACACCGAAAGGAAGAAAATTAATCTGAAATAGTTGATCGTTATCTATAAATGTCGTTTTACATTTACTGTCTTCCTGAATGGGTATTTGATAATATCCAGATTTTAAATCAACAGTTGTAAAATATTTAGTATCCCAAACCTTCACAAGTAATTCTTCGATCGAGGGCAATGTAAATGCATTATCCTTAGTGATTGCATTCAACTTCTTATTATCAACACTTAATTCTACCGAGCCATCCTTTTTCCTAACAGCTACAATTGGAGAAGCGCAGGGGGATTCACTCTCCTCGATTATCCACTATTCCCTTAATTTACTAATTTCTCTTTCTATCTTTCCCTGGAAATGAATGGGTACC
>NC_090731.1:59764522-59767022 GCF_036898095.1 Palaemon carinicauda
ATGCATCAACCCCTTGTACAAAACTCATTCCAGAATCTACTATATAATACAGGTAGCTTGGCATTGTAAGGAGAAGCAAACCAATCAATAGCAATGGTACCCCATCTTTCAATAATGAGATTAATTATAAAGTGAGATAATCCCCAATCATCTTTTTCTACTATTTTTGAAAGGTAATCTGCAATTTGATTCTTTTCCCTGGGAATCCACTGAATATCTATAATAATTGAATGTTTAACACAAAAAGAAGGAATTTTGAAGGAAAGATCTTGTAATTCTGTTTTCATTGATCCTTTTTCAATAATGCTACAAACACCTTGGTTGTCTGTGAACCACCTAACTATTTGATGCAAGAACGAGGCTTAAAGCTTTAAGTACTTTAAATACTGCCACAAGTTCCCTCCAAGTAGAAGACTTCACAGCCTCCTCAATGCTCGAAGCCCCGTGAACCATACCATTTGGTGTATTCACTTCATATCCAGAATAACCTATTGTACTTGCATCAGTATAAATTATTTTGGTGTAAGAAGGATTGTGATTCAGATGCCTGCAATTGATTTCAGTCAAGTTTTTCTTCCAAAACGATAACTGTTCCAAACTCTGAATAGATAGCTTTATGTAATATGACCAATTTGGTGCCAAAGAAATATCAATGCTCAAATATTTTTTCATGAACTGGCACAAATTACCAACAACAATTGACAGAAATAATCTGCCCTACAAAACTGGCAACTTTTTTTAACATGAACTCGCCTATGTTGTCTCATACTATTTTCAATCTTTAACATCGTGTTCACAGTTTTATCGATTCTCCTTTTAGGTATGGAAATGGTAAAGTCCTTAGAATTTAGACATGCCCCTAGAAACTCAATTTCCTGTACGGGCTCCCACTGAGATTTCTCAACATTTGGAACAAAACCAGAGGCAATCAGATCATTTTTAATAGAATTTGCCATTTCTAAACAAAGATCGTATGTATCATTACAACAAAAACCATCGTCTAGAAATAAAAAAAAAAAAAACTTTTTTTTCCTTCACCTCTCCATTTGGAGATAAGAGGCCTTGTTGATTTAACAAAACAATAATGGTGCACTTGAAATTCCAAACTGTAGTACTAGAAATCTAAAAAATTGTTTTTCACCCTATTTATTTTGCCATGCAAAGCCCAGGTAATCAGTATGAAACAAAATGATAGGCACTATGAATATCAAACTTAGATGTAAAAGATTTTGCCTTTAAATATTCTAAAACTAACCTTAGATCTTCATACTTTATGGATTGTTTCCATAGATGTTGGTTAACTATCCCGAGATCTAATATCAATCTCTTTTGCCCTTTGGCTTGAACAGAAACTGTCAAAGGATTTACAATTTATGGCTGCTCTATACATTTTTCAACTAATCCCCTATCCATTAAGTTCGAAATGGCCCTCCTCAACAAATATTGGTTCTTTCTTTGCAGAAAGGTTGTTATCTAACTGTACAGACTTTGGTTTAGAATAAAACGGTAGCCTGTATCCGTTTTTTATTATGTTTATAATAAAGTCACTAGATCCAATGTCTTTCCGAAATTTTAAATTGTCTCTTAATCTTCCTTTCACAATAATTTGTTTACGACCTGACTCATATTCAAAGTAATCAGTAGTGAAATTATCGTTAACACCCTTACTAAAATCAGAATCGTACTCATCTGTTAATTCATTGAGGTTTGCTGTTGGACTCGCTCGACTGGTTGAATTTGTTGAGCGGACAATCCTTTCTGTATTGCTGGAAGCTCTCACAGGAGGAACAACATCCCCACGGTTCTTTCCTTCCACTGAAGCCACGAAAATTACCCGACGGTCCGGGAAAATTATGACTGTCTCCCGTTCCGAAAGCTGGACTCCCCCACGACTGTGATAAACTAAACTGATCAGGATAAATAAAGAGGCCCGTCAGTAGGAACTTGGGAACACTTTTTCGATGCTTCTCTTCTCGTAAGTGACTGTTTACTCTTCTTGAGCGCTCTGTTTTTCTGCTTTGTTCGACGGTCCATTCCTTGTTCGATTTGGTCTGGGCTACGTGACATAATATCATCCTCCATAAGTAAAGTTGAAACTGTACACTCGAAGTGTCCAACGCTGAATGACAATACATAGCACGTACCTAATGAAGTGACCACTGGTCACGTGACTACAAAACAAGTAGAGACTGACCAATCAGGGGAAATCATATTTCAAGTAATTCACTATGCTCAAACGTTGGAAAATTCATTACTTTAGTTTGCTCTAGCATCCATGATGCCCTTTTTCTGTCTCTTACCGTTATTCGTATCATTATTCTTTCCATAGCTCTTTGAGTTGTAACAAGCTTATATTCTAAAGCTTTGGAAAGACTCTAAGTTAATGCTGGTAGAATAATCTGAATTGATATTTTTTTTATAGTAAGTGGCATTTTAATTTTCATAATCCCATTTTGTTTACCAAAACCTCTCCATCCGTTGTTTATCCTTCTTTTAATTT
>NC_090731.1:59769522-59789522 GCF_036898095.1 Palaemon carinicauda
AAATTTCAATAGCACCAAAGGAGTTAAGATAAGTTTCGTAAGTAAGACAAGAGCCAGGCAGATAGTGAATATTTAGTATAACCTATACTCGTATATATATACAATCATTATATTGAATTTACTATTATAGTCCAGCAGCATGGCAAACCAATTGATAGTTTTTCCATAGAGGTGTCAAACCTGATACACACATTGACTGGCGTATTTTAAACAATTCTGGATGTGGAGCCACTTGAGATTGTGCCTTGGCTATAGTTTTCATGGAGTTTCAGGAGGAACATGTATCCAGATGCCAATGAGGAGACATGTTTAAACGCCTTAAAGGCCGCCTATGAATAACAAAAGTGATATTGCTCCATCAAGCAGGACGATGCACTTGATACTGACCATATATAAATATGATCAGCACCCACGCCCCCTCTCCACCCAAGCTATGATCAAGGAGGGTTAGGCAATGGCTGTTGATAACCCAGCAGATAAATCCATAGACTCTCCCAAAGCCCTCATCCTTACCTCACAAGGTTGATGAGGTTGTAGCTACCAAAGGAACTAACGAGTCTGATCGGGACTCAAACATGTCTTACAATCGCAGGTAAGGACGTTACCAACACGCCACCAAGAACACATAAAGTTTTTGCCAAAGATGTACAATGACTTGTGGAGATCATTGAAGAACTGTGTAATCCCTTTTAGGAAGATAGTTCAGATTTGTTGGACCCAGACACCAGAGACATTGCTGATTCTGCAGCCATTGAAACAGTTTGAACTGTACAATAAATAGGACAAGAACAATTTGAAGTGACTCAAATCATTGCCTCATAGACAGAACCAAAGCGATTGATAAGCCTATGAAGAGGAGCAAGCTCCCCATCATCTGTGAAGAAGGATATGTCATTTGCAAGGCTTTACACTGGCTGCCAAAACTGTGATGGGAACCTGGATGAATTCTTTCATCAGGAAAATGAAGCAAGCCCTTCTTTACTATCTGATGCAGGCTAGCTACACCTGGTTAGCAAAAGCCAGTTGTTGGAGTGCCTGGAAGGTATTACTGAGTCTTAGTCTTATAAACCTGCTGAAATTTCTGTTGTCCTTGATGATGCATCATTGTACAGATGTTGAAGCCCGCCACTGCCGGGGAATTTGAAAATTATGCCAACCAATTCTTGTTTGGGATAATTATAAAGATGGCTCCTTAAAAATAAGGACAAGAGAAAAACAAGGAAAGGTAATGCAACGGTGTGCGGTGAGCACCAAACTCATACCAGGCTATTGACAGAGTTTTCTACATGCCTTTGCTAATAATGTGGAACTCTTTACATTCCTGTCTGATGTGGTAGTTAAGTTCTTAAATAATATTGCAAAGGAACTGGTAGTCACAGGGGAAGAAGCAGTGATCTGTCTTCCGAGGCAAGAAGATGAAACACTGGCTCCAAGCAGTCCTGGAGAGGCAGACACTGCGCAGCATGTGTCCCTTACTGCCCAACATGACTACCGGGGGATTCAAGTTCAAACTGAAACAATGACGTTCATGTGGTAGTAGCGCAGACACTGCCACAAGTAGATGAACTCTTGATTGCCTTTAGGATAGGCAAGAATTACCACTGCATCCTTTTTCTTTCTTCTTTGTCTACATCTTTTTGCACTTCTATGTGGGGTCGATGTTTCTGGTCAGCTTTAACCATTTACCTCTGTCCCACACCTCATCACCGGTTAATCCCTTTGATCGAAGGTCATCCTTGATACAGTCCATCCACCTTCGCTTTGGTCTCCCTCTCCTTCTCGTTCCCTGTACCTTCATTTCCATCACTCTCCTCCCTATATACTGTTCATCTCTTCTCATGACATGACCATACCACCTCAGTCTACTTTCTTGGATCTTATCTGATAGTTTTCTAACTCCTGTGGTACCCCTAATTACCTCATTCCGTATCTTATCCATCTCAACATCCATCTCAACATCCTCATCTCTGCCACATCCATCTTCTTCTCCTCTGTCTTCTTTATTGCCCACATCTCCGCTCCATACATCATTGCCGGTCTCAAAACTGTCCTGTGTACTTTACCTCGCAACTTAACCCCTATTTTTCTGTCGCATAGTACTCCACGCACTTTTTTCCAATTCTTCCATCCCACTTGTATTCTGTGGTTTATTTCTGCCCCCAGATCACCATCCTCTGCAACTATTGATCCTAAATACTTGAAATTTTCAACTCTTTTCAATCTCTCTCCTTGTGAACTAACTTCCCCATTCTCCCCATTTTTCAATCTCAAATACTTTGTCTTTTTCTTGCTGATCTTCAATCCTCTATTTTCCATTTCTCTTCTCCACTCCTCCAGTTTCCCCTATACTACCTCTCGGCTAGTGCCACACAGTATAACATCATCAGCAAAAAGCATACACCAAGGAGACTGATCTCTAATACCTTGTATTACTACATCCATGACCAGATCAAATAGGTAAGGGCTCAATGCAGACCCCTGGTGTATTCCCACATTTACTGGGTAACTTTCTGTTAGATCTATACTGCTCTTAACATTTGCTTCTGCCATCTCATAAATATCTTGGGTGATTCATACGTGTTTCTCTGGGCTCTCTTTTCTCTCATACATCTCCACAGCTCCTGACGTGGTACTCGATCGTATGCCTTCTCCATGTCAATAAAGACCATATGTAATTCTTTCTGTTTCTCCTGAGGTTTTTCTACCGTCTGCCTCAAAGCAAATATTGCATCCACAGTCTCTCTTCCAGGCATGAATCCAAATTGTTCCTCACCAATTGTTATTTCATCTCTGAGTCTCTTCTCAATGATCTTCTCCATTATTTTCATAGTATAGCTTATCAGCTTTATACCTATGTAGTTGCCATATTCCTGGATGTCTCCCTTCCCCTTATAAATGGGAATGATTAGGCTTTTCCATTCCTCTGGCATCTTTTCCTGATTGAAGATCTTTTGCATCAGGTCCCACAAGATATCTATGCCTTCCTCTCCAAGACTCTTCCATATTTCTATTGGTATATTATCCGATCCTGCCGCTTTACTATTTTTCATCTTCTTTACTGCTTGTTCTACTTCCCTTCTAGTCACTCCTATGGTAACTGTCTCATTTGGGAGTCCCTCTTCAAATACTGTTCTTGGGTTCTCCTCATTCAATAGTCCTTCAAAATAAGTTTCTCACCTTCTTTTAATTTCATTCTCTTCTGCTAGAACTATACCATTGCTATCTTTTATTTGCCTTACCTGTGTCAGGTCTTTAGATGCAGCATCTCGGGCTTTAGCAATTCATAATATTTTCACCTCTCCTTCTGGTGTTTCCATCTCTTTATAGACTCCATTTAATGTCTCTGTCTTTGCCTTTGCTACTGCTCTTCTTGCTTCTTTCTTTGCTTGTTTATAGTTTTCTTTATCCTGCTCTTGTCCTGATAGATCTGCCTTCTTCTTGGCTTCTTCCTTGGTTTTTACCCATTCTTGCACCTCATCATTCCACCACCACGATTCCTTATCATTTGGGGGTTTCCTTCCTGATGACTTTCCAAGTACTTCCTCACCAATCCTTAGAATCACTTTACTATTCTCGGTCCACCATTCTTGTACATCCTCATGTAACTTTACTGCTTCCGGCACTCTTTCCTTAAACAAGACTCTCAGGTCTTCCTCTTTCAATTTCCACCACTTAATCTTTGGGTCCATTCTCGTCTTTTTACTTCTCCTACAATTCCTTAGTCTACAATCAGTTACCACTAACCTGTGTTGCGCTGCTACACTCTCCCCATTTATCACCTGCAATTTCTAACTTCCGTCAGATGGTCTCTCTTACACAGCAGCATATCTATCTGGCTCTCCCTGCCACCGCAACTGTAAGTAATTAGTCTGTTAATCTTTTTCTCAAAGAAGGTGTTGATCATTGCTAGGTCAAAAACCAATGCAGAATCAATCACACTTTCTCCCCCATCATTTCTCTCATCCACACCCCAACCTCCATGCAATCTCTCTATCCCTTCCCTACTAATTCCCAAGTGGCCGTTCAGATCTCCTCCTATAATTGCCCTTTCCCTTGCAGGAATTATTCCAAGCTCCTGGTCCATCTCGTCCCAGAATGTATCCTTCTCCTCCTCTGTACATCCAGTTTGCAGGGCATAGGCACACACCACATTGACTAATGTTGCTCTCAGTCCTAGCTTTAAACTCATAATTCTCTCATTTTTCTTATTCACCCCAATCAAAGGTTCCTTCAACTCTTTCGATAATATTATTCCTAATCCATTTCTTCCTTCCATATTTGCTCCACTGTAATATAATTTACAACCTTCGGATAGTTCTCTTGTGCTATTTCCCTTCCACCTGGTCTCCTGCACACACAGCACTCCAATCTTCCTTCTCTCCATGAGGTCAGCCAGCTCTCACCCTTTTCCAGTCATTGTCACCACATTTAGAGTTGCTACTCTCATCCTCTCCTCAGATATTTTTTTCTGAGCTTGCCTCTTTAACCCAGCCGGCCCATGACTGGATAGCCCTTGCCAATTTTTCGGAGGGATAAAGCGAGGTCCCAACGCATCGCCTGCGGGGAACGTCCAAGCATTAATTTTATTCTGATTATACTCAATGACCATATTTGTTTTGGCTAATTTATCATAGCCGGATGTCTTTCCTACCGCCAACCCTCCCCATTTACCCAGCTTGGGACCGGCACCACGCTGAGGCAGGCTTGCACCCCCCCTCCCCCCTCAGTGGCTGCATTCCTTTGAGCCAAGAAACGCAGCTATTTTATGGGCAGGGATGTAGTGGTAAGAATTACCACTACACCCCTGCCCATAAAATATCTGCATTCCTTGGCTCAAAGAAGACACCTGCTTTCCCCGTCTTACACGTCATGACTGGATGTGACAGGGTTTCAGCATTTATGTGACATGACAAGAAATCTGCCTGGGCCACATGAAACTCCTTTACCCTGACCACCACACTAGTCAGAATCCTGAATGACACAATTTACTGCATTGAAAGATTTGCGGTTCTCTTCTAAGATTGCACCCGTCCATATGCAGATATTAATGGGATCAGAAAGTAGCTTTAGGCCAAGAACTCCGTTCAGCACATCCCACATACCTACCTTGTTTGAAACAGCATGTCAAGAGATCAGTCTTACAGGATGGTTATATCTGGGGGCAGGTCTTGGTTCCTTAACCTATGCTCCCACCAGCAACAGGCATGGAATGCCAGGATGGGTGGTACAAGCTGCTCTTGACCACGCTTCCTAAGGCTTTAAAAGCTATTTAGAGCTGGTTTCATGCTGCTGCAAAAAAAGAAAAAATAGGTAAAAATCGATGCAAATGCAAAATGGATTATCTGCAATGCAGTGTTCGATGTGCTTGTGAAGAAGAATGCAAGTACACACAGACTACCAGATATTAGCCTCGCTTAGAATATGCAGATACAAATTTGCATTTGCCCCCTGTGGCATAAAAACAATTAGAATAGCGTCAATGTATCCCTGCGTGTCGTAAGAGGTGACTAAAAAGGGACGCCCCGAGGGGGCGGGGGAACCCCTTCTCCTGTATTATATATTCCTGTGAGACATCGAAGAGGTGGAGCTGGGGGGAGAGTGACTGGTCCCCTCAACCTATTTTTGGCGTGTCTGAATGTGCGTGGATGTAGTACGATAGAGAGTCAAAGATGTGATATTGGAAGTAAGTTCAGGAATAAAAGGGTGAATATATTGGCTTTGTGTGAGACAAAGATAAAAGAGAAGGGTGGAGTGATGTTTGGTGAAGTGACTGGTAGAGTATCTGGGATTGAATAGGGAAGAGCAAGAGAGGGTGTGGCTTTATTGCTGAGTGAATGGATGACAGTTAAAATAGTGGAATGTAAGGAGATATCATCTTGGTTAATGTAGGTAAGGGTTAAATTGAGTTGGGAATAATGGGCTTTTGTTAGTACGTATGGGCCAGGTTGTGAGAAAAGTGAAGAAGAGGGGGATGAGTTCTGGAATGAGTCAACTAGGTGCGTGGAAGGACTGGGTTCAGGGAATTATGTAGTTGTCATGGGTGACTTAAATGCTAGAGTGGGCGCTGGAGAGGTAAAAGGTGTCATTGGGAAGCATGTCGTACCAGGTGAAAATAAGGGTGGTGAGAGACTGGTAGATATGTGTGTTGAGCAAGAGATGGTGATAAGTTCTAGCTTTCTCAAAAAGAAAGATAAAAACAAGTATATATGGGTAAGAGTGGCAAATATAAGAGTGGTAGCAAGGGCGTTAATGGATTGTGTGTTGATAACTAAAAGAATATTTGGAAGATTGAAAGATGTGCACGTGTTTAAGGGTATTTCTAACGTTATGTCTGATTATTTTTTTGTTGAAGGAAAATTAGTTGTAGCATAAGAGTGGGGGATTAGAGTTGGGGGGATGTAGAAGTGAGCTAGTGAGGACTGAAGAGTTAATAAAACCGGAGGTAAAAAGGGAATATCAAGAAAGGTTGAAAATGGCATATGACAGAGTGAAAGTAAGAGAAACTGGTAATATAGAGGAGGAGTGGAAGTTAGTAAAAGAATATTTTG
Organism: Palaemon carinicauda; assembly: GCF_036898095.1. Taxonomy (NCBI): domain Eukaryota; kingdom Metazoa; phylum Arthropoda; class Malacostraca; order Decapoda; family Palaemonidae; genus Palaemon; species Palaemon carinicauda. The sequence continues at coordinate 59,776,071 of NC_090731.1, forward strand.
TTGGGATTGCAAGTGATGTGTGGCAAAAAGTTTGTTGAGGCACCATGAGGAAGGGCAGTGAATGGTGGAATGAAGGAATGAAGGTAAAAGTGGAAGAGAAAAAGAGGTCATTTGAAGGATGGCTGCAGAGTAATAGTATAGAGAAATATGAAAGATATAGAGAGAAAATTGTGGAAGTAAAGTACAAGGTAACTGTGACAAAGAGGGCGGCTAATCTGAGGTGGAGTCAGGGATTAGGTCATTCATATGAAGAGAATGAAAAGAAGTTTTGGAAAGAAATGAAGAGAGTAAGGAAGGCTGGTTTGAGAATTGAAGAGACAGTGAAAGATGGAAATGGAAGGTTGTTAAAAGGAGAGGAGGCAAGGAAAAGGTGGACAGAATATTTCAAAAGTTTACTGAATGCTGAAGATAATAGGAGGGCAGATATAATTGCTGTTGCATTTGTTTAGGTGCCGGTGATGGGAGATGAGAATGAGAGAACGATTACAAGAGAAGAAGTGAGGAGAGCCCTAGATGAAACGAGAGTAGGAAAAGCACCTGGTATGGATGGTGTGAGGGCTGAGATGTTGAAGGAATGGGGTGTGACTGTACTTGAATAGTTGGTGAGGTTGTTTAATATGTATTTAATGTTGTCAATGGTACCAGTAGATTTGGTTTGTGCGTGCATTGTACCCCTATATAAGGGTAAGGGAGATGTGCATGAGTGTTGTAATTCAAAGGGTATTTGTTTGTTGAGTGTGTTTGGAAAAGTGTATGGTAGATTACTGATTAGAAGGTTTAAGGATAAAACAGAGAGTGTAATCTTAGAAGTACAGGATGGTTTTAGAAGAGGTAGGGGATGTACGCATCATATTTTTACAGTTAGGCAGATGTGTGAAAACTATTTAGTAAAAGGTAAGAAGGTGTATCTTGCGTTTATGGATCTGGAGAAAGCGTATGATAGAGTTGATAGGGAAGCGATGTGGAATGTGATGAGGATATATTGAATTAGTGGAAGGTTATTGTAAGTAGTGAAAAGTTTCTACAAAGGTAGTAAAGCGAGTGTTAGGATAGGAAATGAAGTGAGCGATTGGTTTCCAGTGAGAGTAGGGCTAAGACAGGGATGTGTGATGTCACCATGGTTGTTTAACTTGTATGTTGATGGAGTGGTGAGAGAGGTGAAAGCTCGAGTGTTTGGACGAGGATAGAAACTAGTAGACGAGAATGATCATGACTGGGAGGTAAATCAGTTGTTGTTTGCGGATGATACTGTACTGGTTGCACACACGGAAGAGAATTTTGGCCAATTAATGAAAGAATTTGGAAGGGTATGTGAGAGAAGGAAAATGAGATTTAAGATGGGTATGAGTAAGGTTATGAGATGTACGAGAAGGGAAGGTGGTGCGAGATTGAATGTTATGTTGAATGGAGAGTTACTTGAGGAGGTGGATCAGTTTAAGTACTTGGGGTCTGTTGATGCAGCAAATGGTGGAGTGGAAGCAGATGTACGTCAGAGAGTGTATGAAGGATGTAAAGTGTTGGGGGCAGTGAACGGTGTGGTAAAGAATAGAGGGTTGTGCATGAATGTAAAGAGAGTTCTGTAGGAGAAAGGGATTGTACCAATTGTGATGTATGGAACGGAGTTGTGGGGAATGAAAGTGACGGAGAGACAGAAATTGAATGTGCTTGAGATGAAGTGTCTAAGGAGTATGGCTGGTGTATCTCGAGTTGATAGGGTCAGGAATGAAGTAGTGAGGGTGAGATCGGATGTAATAAATAGTTAGCAGCTAGAGTGGATATGAATATGTTGAGGTGGTTTGGTCATGTTGAGAGAATGGAAAATGGCTGTCTGCTAAAGAAGGTGATAAATGCAAGAGTTGATGGGAGAATTACAAGAGGAAGGCCAAGGTTCAGGTGGATGGAAGGAGTAAAGAAAGCCCTGGGTGATAGGAGGATAGATGCGAGAGAGGCAAGCGAGCGTGCTAGAAATAGGAATGAATGGCGAGCGATTGTGACGCAGTTCCGGTAGGGCCTGCTGCTTCCTCCGGTCACCTTGGATGACCGCAGAGGTAGCAGCAGTAGGGGATTCAGCGTTATGAAGCTTCATCAGTGGTGGATAACAGGGAAATGGTAGGCTGTGGTACCATAGCAGTAACAGCCAAACTCGGTTGATCCCTTGTCAGGCTGGGAGAAACGTAGAGAGTAAAGGTCACATTTTCTTAATTTGTTTGATGTCGGCTACCCCCCAAAATTGGGGGAAGTGCCTTGGTATATGTATGATGTTCAATTTTTGATCACAAGAGAGCCAGTAAACTCCTATCAGTATTTACTATGTGCAGTTACCAAGAAAATTACTTAGTGCGTTATCCCATTGTACTATAGTGAAATATGTATGAACCATGTGTATGTGTCTTTCTAGCATGGTAGTAAACAGTAAAACGTTGGCACTGCAAAGTCAAGTCTGCAATGAATTGATTACATTTTCTAAGTTTGTAATTCTCCTGTTTATTAATTCCAGATTCAAGTTATAGTGAAGTATGTAATCTATAATAGAATATTTTTTTACCATAAATCCATTAAGTATTTTGAATATCAATTGACTCAGGTTCTCAAAAAATTAGCGCTTTTTAGCCAAACGTTTCAGAAGAGCAGTAATTTACAATTTAAAATTCTTTAATCGGAAATAATGCTAAAAATATTTGGTATGCTTAGTATAAGTTCGCATCATAAGTATTTAATTACTTATGACTATTTTCCATTTAATTTTTACTGTTTCTTATGGCGACAGGAGGGACTTGTAATTTCAAAATTTAATATTTTCATTTAAATCCTTAGTACGACGAAGTGTCCTTCCTGCTTCAGTTAAAGGCTGTTGGACTATTTAGATTACTCCTTTTTTTTTTCTTTTCTTTTATCAAAACTTACATTGTCGAAGAACGACAGAGTAGGGCAGATTCAGAATCTGACTATCATAGAGTCAAAACATAAGAGATTTTCAGCTTCTAAAGCAAAAAGAATATATTCTTCTTTTTTCTTCAAGTTTTTAAAGTATGCATTACTAAATGACTTTCATCCGGACCCCAGACATTTTTCATCATGGGGGATTTTAAGAACAACTGCCTCGGCCATTTGCACGGTCTTCTTGCCTGGATTGATATGTTGAGTACCAAGAATATATTAGGGTACTATGTTTAAGGTATCTCTATTCAATCTCTAAGGCCTTTGTGTTTCCTTTTTATAAATAATCCTTCCTCCCTGCCATATTTTCATAATTTATATTAAATCTTTAAGTTATAATTATGGCTGAAAGTATTTTTCTTGTTTGGATTTATATTTGCCGCATTCTGGTGGGGTTTTTTTTTTCTTCCATAACATATTGGTTGTTTTGGCCCCAGTTAACTTACAGCAGATAGTCATATTGTTTCATAGTTTTTAGATTGGAAACCTTAAAATTTATATCTTATATTGGTATATTCTTCTATGATATAAATTCAATGCCTTTTGTCTAGTTAATCATTTATATTGTCATAATTTTATAACTAATGATATTTTCATATTATCCCTTGTAACATGCAGGCGAGGAAGTAAAGCTCATGCAAGCCAGGAAAATACCCTCAGATTCGAAAAACTTTAAATCATATTTGCATACAATTCATACTAACTTCTTTACTTTAACAATAATATTATCTTTGCATAGTTTATATTAATTCCTTTATAATTATATTTTTTGTAAATAAAATATTTTTTGCATGTAATGTATAGTTTCTTACTTATTTAGAGATGTATTTTCGTGGTCAAAATTTTACACTTTAATTATGTCTAACAAAGAAAATAACAAAATAAGGTTATATAGCCAATTTCTCTTAATGTTGAATGGCAGACATTTTGAAAAATGACTGCCAAAGCTGTCAAAGACTCAATCTTGGCTAACTCCATAGCTTGAATTGTTCAAAATACACTTTTCAACATATGCACTAATTTAGATGATTTAATGAAAAAATAACAGTTGCCATGAAATATCGGAAAATGATGCTAGCATATTATGATCTTGCATGACTTCAATTCCTATTTTGTTACCTTTCATACACTACTCTATAGGATATCATTAAATTGATGACATTACCGTTCATACATTTCCTTCAATACGTTCTTTATTCAAACACTGAAATATTCGTAGTAATTTAGAAAAAAAAATTAAGCAATGGAATAGATGTAGATGCCCCACCTTATGTCCAAACACCAGAATTATCAGTTAATTACTTGCTTTCTCTGATCTGATGGAGACTAGATTATGCAAGTATTGTATGATGAAGGTATTACAATTTTAAGCTTTTATGTGACTATTCTTTAATTAATAGAGGTAGTTATAGTTGAGGTCATACCAATGTCTATATTTAGTTCTTTCAAGAAGAAAAACATTATGAACAAATTTCCAGCTTGCTACGTATTTAAGGTTTTGTTTATTCTATATCTCTGTTCTAGTTTAAAATAAAAGGATACTTGTGTTCTAGATAAGTTTAAAAACAATATTAAATAACATGATTTATCCCTACAAAACAACAAAACACTAGTTTCACAAACGTTCAAGGATAAGAACGCAACGCATAGAAACAATTTCGTTACGTGAACAACTATGTGGAAAACACAGACACTCATCAATCACAGCTGAAGATAGTATAGCTAATTAGAGGAAAGGAATTTCCCGCCATGCAAGTTCCTAGGATTATGGGTTGCTGTTCGAAAAACATCCCAAAATTTCAATAGGTGTCTAAAAGTTTTGAGAAAATTTGAGCTTGTCTATTTCAAATTGAATACAAAGATTTATATAAAATCTAATGTGAGATTGCTTTACTACAGGAATATCCAGTAATACTAAATTATTACTTATTAATATGGATTAGGATGATTTTCTATAACCAGAAGGATACTTCTGTTGCTTTATTCTATGTGTCAATTCATAACTTTCAAAGATAAAGCAGCAAAATCTTCATATGACAACGGCTGATGAATCTTTAATCCCAATTTTAAACTAACATAATTCCTTTTTTTTTTTTGAAGATATTGCAAACATCTATAAGAATTTTGAAAATAAAAATGAAATAATAAGATTGCTTGGCTAAAACCACTCATTGTTTCCTTCATTCCCAAGTATTACCATTTACAAGTTTCTTGAATTAAAACGGCAACTTTCCAAATTGTAGCAGTTAAGTCCATTATTCCTTGAGGATAATTGTATTTGATCATTTTACCTTATGCACTCTATATCATATTTTGTTTAGTCTTTTGATATATTTCTATTTTAATTTGGCTATTCAGATGCATTACAGATATTTGCTTCTATCACAGTCTATTCTTCTTGGTTGTTTAGAGATGGCAACTACTTTAACAAGTTATTACTATGCCAAATTTAGACATGTGGAGACCCCTTGGAAACTTTCATATAGATGCATTCCTCCTTGAAATATTTAAAACTTGCCGGTATACCTGAAATTTTTCATGAAGTTTGTAAACTAGTCCAATTTACCACTTAATTTTGTGATAAATTCCGAGTAATTTTATTACGATTCGTTGTAGAAAATAATAAAATTTTCAAGAACTTCAAACTCCTGAAATTTCAAGTTTCAGTTAGGGATGTCGCAGAATTTAACATATGGCTATATTTGTCATTAAGAATATATTTTTATACTAATAGAGTGCCTCAACAATCAGACGGAACAGGTGGTCACCGGCCTTAAGTAAAATTCCATGGTTTATAAAGTAGGCCATAAGTATTAGCCAAGTTTGTAAACTACATTTTAGGATGGTTGCTTATATTTAAGCTAGAAAATTAAGTAAAAACACTGTTGAATTTGACAAAAGTTCAACAAAATCGTGGAACATTTATGAAAAATCATTTTAATCAATTCAGCCGATCGTAAACTTCTCTGGTCCTTCATGATTATTTGCTGTAACTAAAGATATTTACTTCTGCACTTGTTTTCACCAATAGCATGCAGCCAATAGGGAGTTTAAGTGGTCATGAGATTGCTTGAGATTGCTAATAGGAGTCTTGGTTGGTCACCTGTCCCTATTACAAGTTACCAATGTCTTGGGGTCACAAGGAGAAAGCGAGGTAATGTCTCGTCACTCTTAAAATTGAGTTGATCGATCGCAGGATCCTCCCTCCCAATCTCAAGCCAATTATGCTCCCTTCAGAGACAATGTTATCTTAAGGAAGCCAAACAAGATTTACCCTGATTGTCCATTGGAAGGATGTATCTGCAGCTTTAGCTTCTTTATCAGTTGATTAATTTCCTTTCATAACTTCACACAAAAGAATACAGCTTATTTAGACATTCACACATATTTCATATAACTTGTGGAATGTGAATTTTAATTTGTTTTCCAGTGAGTTGCATAAACCATACAAGCGCGTGGAACAGACAAAAATTACATTGGCGGACTAGGAGACACACTCCCAGTGCAATCGTATGTTCCAAAGTAGCCTTCTGTCCTTGTTTCAATCAATTCAGGAAAAAATAATCAAATCATTGAATGAAAATTGAACATTGCAAACCAGGCCCTTTTTACAAGGCTTAACCCTTACAAAGTCTCTATCAAATGGTTAAGATCAATATTTCTAAGAATGTCCCACTCCACATTCATCAAAACCATATTGTAGTAAAGTGTCACCTTTTAGCTTCATATTACGATATTGACACTCACTAAATCAGTTTCTGACCTTGAACTCCAATTACATCTACTAGTTAGTCAACAGGTTGGAAAGGAAATGTCTCCTCATATTTTTACCTCCCTCGTTTTCGAGAAATTGAGGGATGGAGGCTATATACCGCACATGAACTACACTAAGTGTTTGATCCAGATCATATTGGTATTCAGCAACCAATTTTGTTGCACCGGTTTCATTCTTACCAGAGTTCATTCATTCTAGTTTAGACATGGAAACGAAATGTATCCTCTTAGGCCTTCAACTGTTGATCCAGTGAACTTGGAAACTAATCAGTTGCCTACTGGCTTTCATCTTTCACAAAAATTGGTTTATTAAAAAAACTTGCAGTCTATAGTCTTCAGCCCCTAACTTATCTTATTTTTTCTTTTTCTTTGATTGATAAACTCAAACTTCAAGTTCCATTTCATTCCAAATATATTACCTACATACTAGTTCCTGATAATAACGACCAATTTGCCATTGTGTACTTTGTGTGAGATATTTCATAATTCTGAGCATATTTTGTTTATATATCTAGGGTTCTAACTATCACCCACGCAGTATTAGGAACCTTAATGATACTAAGGTATGCATTTCCTTTCATAACGCTAATTAGCATATTGTAATCTACAAGTTTCCATATTGTTATGGTGAAAATTCTGGAATATTCTTCCTCATTAGACCTGAATTAGAGGAACTTCGGGAACTCTAATACGTGTTTGTTAAGCTCCTATGCGTAAGTCTCTTTTCATAGTTTATCTGTTATATTCCTATTGTACTGTAGTTTCTTAATTATCTTACTTACTTTTATAGTTTACTCCTTCATGGCGAAGAAGTTTCTCATGCGTGGCTTCCTTATCATTAATAATAATAATAATAATAATAATAATAATAATAATAATAATAATAATAATAATAATAATAATAATAATAATCACTTGTTCATAGATATTTGTTATAAGAGAAATGATATTGCTTAACCTTGGAAAGAATTGAATGACTAGTTTATTTCTTTCCTATCTCCAATTAAATATGAAAAGAGGAAAAAAAAAAGTTTAAAAAAAGACCATTAATCTTAAAAACAGTTTAATTAGTGAAGATAATTATCCTTATGCAAAATTTTTCAAGTAGAATTCATGACAGGTGACATGTGATGAGGATAGAATTTATATATATACATATATATATATATATATATATATATATATATATATATATATATATATATGTACATATAAATATATATATATATATATATATATATATATATATATATGTGTGTGTGTGTGTATGTATATATATATATATAGAGAGAGAGAGAGAGAGAGAGAGAGAGAGAGAGAGAGAGAGAGAGAGAGAGAGAGAATATATATATATACATATTTATATATATATATATATATATATTTATATATATATATATATATATATATATATATATATATATATATATATCAAATACTGCGCTAGGCAGTATATCATAGCAATCCATGTTTGCCAATGGTTATATAAGCGGATGAGCAGCCTGGTGAAGTAACGAAAACTTTGGGTGTGGAGGAAATGCCCTCCTAAATCTCGAAGTCACTGGCAGCAGGGTGACAAATTGGGTTTAAGGTGATAGACAAGCTATATCTTCGGCCTATACCCTCGAAGCCTGACGGATGATCTTACTAGAATTAGTGTGGACCGACAGGAGTCACTTTCCCTAGTTAGATAGGCACTGCACATCACAAGGAATTAGCTATCCTTTGATGTATATAGCCAAGGAATCCCCCCCCCCCCCATCCTGGGCATAGCGGGGTGCTAAGAATCTCCCGGTTTATAAATACTGAAGAGAAATTGAAAATTGGTAATTGGAATGTTAGAACCATGAATCAGATTGGCAAGTTACAGCAAGTGGTGAATGAATTTATGAAGTATGATTTGGATAATTTGGCACCAAGTGAAATGCGATGTAAGGGGATTGGTAAGGAAATCTTAGACTAAGGAAATATATATATATATATATATATATATATATATATATATATATATATATATATATATATATATATATATATATATATATATATATATATATATTCAGGAAGAACTGATGGAATTGGAAGAGAAGGATGATGACACTGAGAGCAGAAAAGGCATTAGCTAAGTGGATAGATCTAAATAGCAGATTGCTACTTACAAAGTTTAAATCAAAGCAGTGCAATATGACCATTATAGTTTTTTATGCACCAACAAATGATGCCACTGAAGAAATGAAAGGTGAATACTATGAAGGACTGTAGAGTGTAATAGATTAGATCCCAGAGAGAGATAGGAAAATTGTGATTGGTGACTTCAATGCTAAAGTTGGAAAGATTGATGAGGGCATAGAGAATGTGATGGGTGTTGAGGGACTTGGCAAAGTTGCAAATGACAATGGAGCTCATTTTATAAGTTCTTGTTCAGCAAACAATCTTGTTATATGAGGTACTCTTTTCAAACACAAGGACATCCACAGATATACATGGAATTCACCATGTGGCAATTACATAAATCAAATAGATCACATAGTCATTAATAAAGAGAGAAGGAAGACTATAAGGAATATGGGAAGCTATAGAGTTGGGATATTGGTAGTGATCACCAGCTCCTCGTTGCCACACTGAAATTAAAACTGAAAGCACCCTACAAAATGTAGTTAGAATACCTAGTTTTGATACAACTGAGCTTCTAGGGGATGAGCACAGAGAGCCGTTTGCAATTGAATATAGGAATCGATTTGCAGTCTTAGAGACTTTAAGAGAAGAAGAGCAGACAATTAACGAGGAATGGTGTGATATTTAGAACACATATCAGTCACTTGGTAGTGAAGTTTTGGGCAATGTAGTTACAAAGAGGAAGCCATGGATATCAAATGATACGTGGGATACTATAAAAGGGAAACAAAGACAGAAATTGATTGTTGAAAGTTTTCGAGAAAGTAATGAAAATTACAAGGTAGAACATGCTAAGTATTCCAGTATTGATAGTGAAGTCAAAAGAGAAGCCCTGAATGACTTGAGAGAATATTCAGACAGTAAAGCAGAAGAGGCTGACAAAGCTATAAATTCAGGAATTGGCTATGGTGTAAGAATTGCTCATAGAATTATTAATAAAATCTCCTCGGGAGCAAAGAAGAAGAAGCATATACCCATCCAAAAGAGAGATGGATCTGTTATAACAACTGAAGATGAAGAACGGCAACATTTGATGGAACACTATAGTAAGGTCATGAATAGGAGATATGAAGGGAATAATTTCATTGATATACCTGAAGCTGAAGAAGACCTTTGATGTGGCCATGAATGAATTCAGTGTCTTTGAAGTCGAAGCTGTTCTTAAAAAGTCAAGAGATGGAAAGCCCCTGGATATGATGGAATAACTGCTCGGATGATATTGGCCGAAAACGAAGTGACTTCCAGAACACTTAATCGATTATTTTGTAGAATGAGGTATGAAGAGGCAAAACCTGATGAATGGGAGTTAGGAGTATTGGTGAAAATGGCAAAAAAAAAGGAGATTTGGCTGATTGCAATAATCATAGAGGCATCACACTTATGTCAGTTATCATGAAAATATATAATATGTTCAATCTACAGAGGTTTGAGAGAACGATTGATGAAAAGCTGAGAGATGAACAAGCGGGATTTCTAGAAGGTAGAAGTTGTACTGACCGAATTTTCATTTTAAGACATGTATACAGCATTGTATAGAATATAGGAATCCACGGTTGATGGCATTTGTGGACTATAAAAAATCCTTTTATAGTGTGGACATGCCAATTTTGTGGAGAATCATGAATTTTTATAAAGTTTCTCTCAAATATGTATATTTGATTAGGTCTGTTCATAAGCACGGTAAGTGCAAAGTATATGTTAGTGGAGTCCTATCAAATGAATTTTCAGTAAACATTGGAGTACTCCAAGGGAATGTGTTGTCACCTATGTTGTTTATCCTCCTCATGGATTTTTTGATGCATAGAACCGTTGGAGGTGGTAGACAAGGATTGGACTGGATTGGTAATAGGAAATTAGCTGACCTAGACTATGCTGATAACGCTGTCCTTATTAGCAGAACACCACAGGATTTCCAATGCTTGCTGACCAGAATGCATGAAATATTTCAGGAGGTTGGGCTCAAGATAAATAGAATAAAGACAGATGATGAGAAAGGGAATATGCAATAGAAGATTAAATATCATTGGAGGGATAAAGGATTAATGAGGTAGAATTATTTAAATATTTAGGAACTATGATCTCTAATACAGGGTTTTTAGAATTGAGTTTAATGAAAGATTGAAAAATCAGACAATCGCTAGGTTAGATAAAATTTGGAAATCAAATTACCCGAAATTACACATAAAAATCAAGCTATATATCAGTTTAGTGAGATCGGTATTACTGTATGGAGATGATTCGTGGTATGATAATGAAACACTATCCAACAGATTTTGTACATTTGAAAACAAAGCCCCCAGAAGAATAAGGGGAGTTAGATAGCAGGACAGGATTAGAAATGAAACTATAAGAGAGATTACTCCAGTGCCATATGTGGATGAGATCATGGTGAGGGGCAGATGGATATGGTTTGGTCATGCCCTTCGCACTCCCCAAGAGACATTAGTTCAATAAAATTACAACTGGGCTCCACAAGGCACTAAAAGAGTTGGAATACCCAGACCTACATGGCTGAGGACTATGAAGCGTGAATTAGGAGAGGACGATTGGAGAAGTATTTATTTAAAAGCTCAAGATCGAGATGACTCGCGAAATCTAACGAAGGTCCTTTGCGTAAATAGGCGTAGGAGATGATGATGATATATATATATATATATATATATATATATATATATATATATATATATATATATATATATATATATATATATATATATATATATATATAAAATTTCATATGCTTTATCAAGATATTGAATGGGATTGAACAAGTAATATTCTGGTATTGTTGTCATACGGGTGTACGGCCTATCCTTTACTCATTTCGTCTCTCTCTCTCTCTCTCTCTCTCTCTCTCTCTCTCTCTCTCTCTCTCTGGTGCAGAATAATCTCGATAAAAGGAATAATCTAATATGCTGGCCAATAAGCTAAGTGTCTGGTATCACTAGCGGAAATAAAATGTGGCAGAATCGTTGTTCCCAGCATGTTTAAGTATAAGAGAGAGAGAGAGAGAGAGAGAGAGAGAGAGAGAGAGAGAGAGAGAGAGAGAGAGAGAGAGTCGGACAGACAGAGGAAATATCCCAAAGCGTCTTTTGTATAGATACCTTAAGATTGGACCTATTCCTCCATCCCTGGAGGTTTCATCTTTGCAGTCAACAGCGTTATCGCAAAGGCAAGCAAGTTTCGTATGTACCTAAGCGATATGAGAAGGAATCAGTGTTGCCAGAAACAGCTATATAAGAAGGAATCAGTGTTGCCAGAAGCGGCTTAGTTAGGACTTAGCGACTTCATTTAGGAGTTTTGAGAAGGGTTGAAGGAGTAGAGTTATCCTCTCCTTGCCCCCCCCCCCCCCTCCTACTTTCTCCCTCCAACAGTGGGGGATTCCTACCCCGTACCTTATCTTTCCTCTATATCCTTCCCGGTCCTCCCATAACAGCAATCCCCCCAACTCTTCTCAGGGACTCAGAGGATCCCAAAGGATTCGCCTTCTCATTTCAAGAGGAAATTCGGTTCTAATTTTACTACGGTTTGCTTCAACCTAAAGTGACCGTCGTACGTTTGTTAGGAATCCATTATTATTATTATTATTATTATTATTATTATCATTATTATTTCTTTTTTATCATTATCATTATTATTATTACTATTATTATTACAAGCTAGGCTACAACCCTAGTTGAGACAAGATAATATAAGCCCAAGGGCTCCAACAGGAAAAAAAAATAGAGTACAAATGAGAAGAAACAAGGAAATAAACAAGAGAAGAATTAAAAATCAAAATACAATATTTCAACAACATTGAATTAGACTTTTGTTTTAACTGTATCCAAGGGGGAATTATTATGCAGCCTCGAGAGTTTCATAAAAAAAAAAAAATCATCAAATGTGAAATAGGCGAGTGCTCTCACCACAATATTACAGATTTTCTAAAAGTAATATCATATGGGCCCAACTTTTCCAGGAACTAACATAGCTTTTGAGGTGGAAAAAAAGTTTTCCATATGTAAACTTATAGAAATACGAAGTCGAGCCGGAATCGAATTCTCTGATGCAGAAGAACAACTTTTTATATTCGATATTATTATTTTTTTTCTATTTATTCTATTTATTGTACTTTGTGTATGCTATTCGGGTTTATATCGTTATTGTTGTTTCTCGATTTGTGTACTATATATATTTGTATATTCATGAAATGTATATTAGGAAATATTGCTCAGTTTCGTTATGCATTTATATATATAGTAGGATTGATTCTATTTCATTGTTATACATAATCTATACTTTAATATCATTCAAGTTATCATATTAGATAGTTTTGTATTCATTTGATTTTTTGCTACTTCTTTTTTCCTTACTATTACAATTTTTTTCTGATACCTACAGTATATTCGGTGGTATTGTACAGTTTAGTTTCGTATGTTTATCATCATTCCCCTTCCTTGTTTTCATCAAACGAAATTTTATTTACCTGAAATATTCCTCCAATTTGTATAAATGACTATGATATCGATTATTCTACTCGCAAAGAAATAAACTATACTGATTTATAGCTCTTTTTTCGTGATA
>NC_090731.1:59809522-59819522 GCF_036898095.1 Palaemon carinicauda
GTAGTCTGTCTACATCTGCCAACGTCCGCTTGGTAGCTGCCAACGGATCTGCGATACCCACCTACGGTTACGAGAACCTCACATTATCGTTCGGAAACGGTAAATTCAATTGGAAGTTTCTCGTTGCTGACGTCACCATGCCAATCCTCGGTGCGGATTTCCTCTCTCATTTCCACCTTCTGGTCGATGTCGCCCACCGACGATTGGTCAACGCAGACTCGTACTTGTCGACACCTCTTCAACCCGCCCCCTCTAACCTTGCTCTCCACATCAGCGCACCCACAGATGCCTACGCCCACCTCCTCACGTCGTACCCAGAAGTTTTCCGTCCAGAACTTCGCCAAACGCCCACGGTTCCTGCCAAGCACGGTATTTATCACCATATCAAGACGACGGGACCCCCAGTCTTCGCAAAATTCAGACGTCTGGCACCGGAACGATTGGCAGCCGCCAAACTGACGTTCGCCGAAATGGAGGAAATGGGCCTTTGCCAAAAGGCCTCCAGCCCATGGTCGTAACCCTTACAAATCGTTCTGAAGAAAGACGGCTCCCTCCGTCCGTGCGGGGATTACAGGCGCCTGAACATGCAAACAGAACCGGATCACTACCCCCTCCCAAACATTGCCGACGTGACCTCCTACCTGCACAAAGCGAAGGTTTTCTCTACGCTCGACCTCCTGAAGGGGTATTATCAGGTGCCTATGAACCCAGAAGACATCCCCAAGACCGCCATCACCACTCCGTTTGGTACATACACCTTCAATTACTCCTGTTTTGGCCTCCGTAATGCTGGGGCCACGTTTCCACGTCTCATGGATGGCATCTTAGGGGACCTCCATTTCTGTGTATGTTATGTGGACGACATACTTGTGTTCGCCTCCTCAAAAGAGGAACACCTCCGTCACCTGCGCATCGTGCTCGACCGCCTGCAACGAAACGGCCTTGTAGTCCGGTACGACAAGTGTACCTTTGGCGCCAACGAAGTATCGTTCTTAGGGCACCGCATCACTCCTGAAGGTGTCCACCCCCTCCCTGAGAAGGTAGCAGCCGTTCAGAACTTCCCCGTGCCCTCGACCGTCAAAGCTCTGCAGGAATTCTTGGGCATGATCAACTATTATCACCGTTTTCTGCCAGCCATTGCCGCCACTCTTGCTCCCCTCTACGCCTCCCTCAAGGGCAAGCCGAAGGACCTGAAGTGGGGTCCCCTTCAAGAAGCAGCCTTCTGCAATGCAAAGAAGGCCCTATCAACTGCTGCGGCTCTCACTTTTCCTATCCCACACGCCCCTCTCCTTCTCTCCACCGATGCCAGCGACGTTGCTATTGGTGCAGTACTCGAGCAGGTGGTCAAAGGCTCGCCCCGCCCATTGGCCTTCTTCAGCAGAAAACTGTCCAAGGCAGAATCGGGTTATTCTACCTTCGATCGAGAATTGCTGGCGGTGCACTTGGCTGTCCGTCACTTTCGCCATTTCTTAGAAGGTACGCCCTTCGTCATTCGCACAGACCACATGCCTCTGGTGCACGCCTTCACTCGACAGTCTGACGCCTGGTCCGCCCGTCAACGCCGACATCTCTCCGCCGTGGCTGTATACAATTGCACCTTCCAATACGTCCCTGGGAAAATGAATCCCATTGCCAATGCCCTGTCAAGAAACACGTTGGCTGCCATTCAACTGGGATTGGATTACAACGCCCTGGCTGAAGCCCAACGACAGGATCCAGAGTATCAAGCTTGTAGGACATCCTGCACGTCCCTCCGTTGGGAAGACTTTCCCCTCGAAGACTCCAACACCACCCTCCTCTGTGACGTCAGTACTGGTAGACCGCGACCTTGGATTCCTGCTCCCATGCGCCGACAGGTGTTTGATTTCATTCACGGCCTTTCACATCCCTCGTGCCGTTCTACTGCACAGCTGCTGAAGGCAAAGTTCATTTGGCACGGCATTTCTAAGGATGCTAAGGATTGGGTCCGCGCCTGTACTTCTTGCCAAACTTCCAAAGTACATCGACACACGGATTCAGGAGTGGGCACCTTTCCTCAACCTCAGCGTCGTTTCGCACACATTCACGTCGACGTTGTCGGCCCCCTACCCACATCACAAGGACATCGTTACCTGTTTACCGTCATCGACCGCTCCACTCGTTGGCCTGAAGCCCTTCCCATGGAAACTACAACGTCCGCCTCATGTACATCTGCCTTACTCTCTGGATGGATTTCAAGATTCGGTATCCCTGAGCATATTACTTCTGACAGGGGAACCACTTTCACCTCTCAATTGTGGACGTCATTAGCGAATCTCCTGGGCATCACCCTACATCAGACAATGGCCTACAACCCCGCTGCCAATGGAATGGTTGAACGTTTTCATCGCACCCTCAAAGCAGCTTTGATGTCCCGCTGCAAGGATTGCAACTGGTTTACTCAGCTTCCCTGGGTCCTCCTGGGACTAAGGACCACTCCTAAAGACGCCCTCGACGTCTCGGCAGCTGAAATGGTGTATGGCGACCCGTTGGTCGTCCCTGCCGAATTTTTTCCTTCTACAACCTCCTCCGACGATCTCCAGCGCATACGTCACGTCGTGGGAAAATTTACTCCGTGCCGCCAGACTTACAAGCCCCCAGCGAAGCATCACATACCAACGGACTTGCACTCTGCAACGCACATCTTCCTGCGCAACGACACCAGCAAGCCACCACTAATGCCTCCTTACACGGGCCCTTTCCTTGTGATCCTACGCAGTCCGAAAGCATTCCTCCTAAACATTCGGGGCAAAGAAGACTGGGTCTCCATTGATCGTCTAAAACCTGCTTATCTTCTGCCAGATGACCCGCCTACAGTTCGCCTCTCTAGATCAGGGCGCCCTATTTAACATGTACAGTATATCATTTTTAGGGGGGGAGCCATGTACCAACCGTGTTTCACACAATTGTACATAATTCCTTTTGTATATATTATGCTTGTATCTTTGCTCTTCCCTCGCACTAAAACGAACATGAAAATTCATGTCTGGTTTTTCCTCTGTAATATTGTCTGTCTTGTGAACTTGTTATGTCCTGTTGCCTTGAGGTTTTGTATATAAGGAGAGTGTTCTACAATAATATAACTCAGTCGATTGCTTCCTGCCTTTGAGTTCATAACCCTCTCTCGGCTCCGTCACAATATAGATAGAGTATATTCATATACACACATATCTATACTGAATATATATATATATATATATATATATATATATATATATATATATATATATATATATATATATATATATATATATATATGTGTGTGTATATATATATATACATATTTATTTATATATAAAAGTATATATATATATATATATATATATATATATATATATATATATATATATGTATGTATGTATATATATATATATATATATATATATATATATATATATATATATATATATATATATATTCTTACGAAGTGGGTCTTTTATTAGAGTAAATATTTTATTCATATATTTCATTTATCTATTTAAGAGATGTATAATCACCTTGTAAGGTGAGTTCTTCTCATGTAGGTTTAAGTAAATGTATGTAAATTACTCAAGACCTTCATCATTCATTTAATTGTATTTTTCATTCAATTCAGCATATGTAAATTTACGTTATTTCTAAGAATTAAGGTTTTATTTCACTTATTTTGTTATGAAATCTTATGTAAGCTCGCTTAGGTATGCTGTATGACTCATACAAGGTATGAACACGTGGTATTACGCAATTTTTTATGTTTCCACGTGGCTAGAATGTGCATGAAACTTCTGAAAATAGATTTATTCTTTTTTTTTTGAGGAGGGAGGAGGTTGGAGTTATCTGAGAGGGGGTTGTCTTGCAAGCTAGGTTTGTTCCGCTGTTCAATTTTCTAAGTTAGCAACCTTACACCACTACACCAGGCCCCCAAGCCACGAGAATGATCAACTAGAATAATCTAGAAGTATTAATTCAATATATATACGCCCCTTGGAAATAGTAAGCAGCAGGAGAGACCCAGCCTGTCCGTTTGAAAGAGCTAACATCCTCTAGCCCTCTCTCCTTTCAAGTGCATCAAGTGTTCGCCCTCTCGAACTGAATAAGGTTTTGACCCAACGTAAATTGTGTTTATTGTTGTTCAAACGTCCAGGAAATTTTTGGAGGTTAAATAAAATGTAGTGTGTTGATGTAAGTACTTGTTAAACACAAATTTTTGTAAATGGCCCTGAAAGGCTAGTGTAAACAGTGAAATGTATCTATTGTGCTTAGCTGTTTGGTAATCTCGGGTCCCCAAAAAGACGTAAGTGTAACAGTTACATTTATGTGAACTTCATTTATTGTTTGATCATCAGTGTTGAAGTGTTAACTATTTTCATTAATTATCAAAATTAAAAATTTTTATAAATTAATTTCCAGTGAAACAAGTCTTTATTTTGTCGTAATCTAGGGTTTTGTTCAGATTTAATATTTCGTGTAATTTAAATTTTGTGTTAATTCTTTTTGTACTATTGTTGTAACTTTTTATAGAATATGTTTATTTTTGGAAAGAGTCTATTATTTCGATCACCAATATTTCATAATAGTGCTTGCTCATAATCCCTGACTAATAATCAAAATAACATGTTGGTCTTTGAATAGTTCTTATGAAATAGTCACCCAGTTTGGTTATGAGTGTTAAGCAAGACACCTTTGGATATTCAATGTTTTTATATATTGCCGTCTGGGAGTGTAACAGATTTATGTGAAAATAAACAGGTGAGTTTGGAGCGCGGGAGTTTATGTAATTCTCTAAGCGTAATAAAAACTACACACACACACACACACACACACACACATATATATATATATATATATATATATATATACATACATATATATATATATATATATATATATATATATATATATATATATATATATATATATATATATATATATATATATATATATATATACAGTCAACTCCCCGTTAACGCGATGGTTATATTCCTGGAGATGTCGTGTTGATGGAAATCATGTTAACTTAACATAACTTAACATAAATGATGGTATTAGGGGGTTTACGTTCCTGGACATTGGGAGAGACTGTCTATTTTGGGATTTGCTTACTATGAAACTTAAACAAACACAATATTAATATATTTGAAAGTCACTGAAACAATAAAAACATAATATCTTACTCCACTTGTATTTATCCTATTGTAAAATAATTACCCATGTACATTCACACTATGATGCATCACTCTCATCACTATTGTCAGCTGTCGCCTGCCTCGCTATCATCCCCAACCTCAACCCCCCTCTCCCTCCTCACCCTGCTCTCCCTCTTTGCCTTGCTCTATCTCATTGTCTTGCTCACTCTCTCATACTTTTTTCTTTTAATCTCGAGATTATTTATTTACAATTAATTTTATATCATTAAACAAATTTTTTAGTTAAAAAACACAATATACAAGCTTTATTGTACATACGAACGTATGTATATCAAACACATTAGCGATATATTTTTATTTCATTTCGGTAAATAAATAACAGATCATAAAATGTTTTTCCTATTAGTCTAATGATTATCTATTTACAATTAATTTTATATCAATAAGTACTTATTTAGGTTAAAAATCACAATGTACTGTACTGTGTGATATATACAAACGCACAGTGCTACTTCTTATGTATATCAAACATAATAGCGATGTGTTTTTCTTTCATTTTGGTAAATAAATAAGATTGAAATTTATTTTGCCTTTTATTCTAATGGTTATTTATTTACAATTAATTCTATATCAATAGGTTCATATCCAAGTAAAAAAAAAAAAAAAAAACAATGAACAGTACTTTCTAGTATGTACGAACCCACATTGCTACTACGTGTGCATATTAAACACATTAGCGATTTATTTTTATTTCATTTCCATTGATAAATAACATATCGTAACATATTTATTCCTTTTATTCTAATGCTTATTTATTCACAATAAATTTTATATCATGGTTTTCATATCTTTATTATTAGTTATCATATGAATACGTTTTCTCTCTCTCTCTCTCTCTCTCTCTCTCTCTCTCTCTCTCTCTCTCTCTCTCTCTCTCTCTCTCTCACAGAGGTGCCTTACTATATACAGATAGAACAGATTTAACAGAAATCTTTGTTTCTTTATAAAGTGTCAGATAAATACTACAGACAATATTAACTTTTACTTTGCTTAAATCTATGTTCTATCGTAGGCAGAAATTAAGACGTCTTTCGATTTCGTCAGCTGATCTGTAGCTTTAGCTGACAACATTACGTATGTGAACGGAAAGACGTCTAAAATAACCCTGGTTTTCGATGTTATCTGAATTTCGTTTTATCATTTTTGTTCTTTTCTATAATCAATTCAAGATATATTTGAACACACGGCAATTACAGATTGTTTTTATTTTAGTTTTGTTATCAGCTGCTTTCAAGGTCCTAACGGTATCATGATTATGCTCACATATAGTTAACAGAGTATTGTTGATATGACTGTGCTTCCTATCACGTAATCCTTGAATAAAAGAACACATCATCATCATCGCCTACGCTTAATGACGCAATTGGTCTCGGTTAGATTTTGCAAGTCGTCTCTACCTTGAGCTTTTAATTCAATACTTGTCCATTCATCATTTTCTACTTCACGTTTCATAGTCCTCAACTATGAAGGCCTGGGTCTTCCAACTCTTCTAGTGCCTTGTGGAGCCCAGCTGAAAGTTTGATGAACTAATATATTCACGATTTATATAAATGTATTTATACTGTATATGTATTTATATGTGGGAAATCACAATCAATAAACATAGATTATTTATATTATAGCCACGAAAGGAAAAGAGAAAAGACTAGATTAAAGTTAGTATTTTCGTCTTATTGGTGACATCAACAGACTTAAAATGGAAACAAATATACAGAAATATTGCATATATACAGCAGAATAGAATCCCGCAGCTGTCAGTTTCCTGATGATTCCAGATAAGTCAGATTTTAGGAAAGAGGATAATATAGGATTAATGGAGAGCCATGGTCTGATTTCGAATAATCCTACATTACCCTCTTTTCTAAGATCTGACTTCATGAATTAACAAGAAACTGGCAGCTTGGTGGTCCCCTTCTCCTGTACAAATACAATACCTTTTTTTCTACATTCATTATCATTATCACTCTGTTGATGTACCAAATAAGACGAAAATTTCATCTACAATCAAGTATTTTCACTTTTTGTTTCGTGCCTATGATTCACACATACTTCAGCAGTAAGGAAAGCCCTCCAAAGACAAGGATGAATCTTCTGCTAGAACATTTGAAGATATCTATACAAGAAGTACAGCCATTCTAAAACTACTTAATGATTGTGAAAAAATCTCGATTGAGAAGGTAGTTAGACAGGGAGACTCATCTCTCCTAAATTATTCACATCATGCTTAGAAGTCTTTAAGAATGTAGATTGGGAAAATGTGGGAATTAATATCAATGAGGAATACCTAGAAAACTTTGTATTTGTAGATACATAGTTCTTTTTTGTGAATCATGCGAAGAACTGCAAAAGATCATAGTAGATTTGAATAGAGCAGGCAGAAATGTAGGACTGAAAATTAATATGAGTGAAAATAAGATAATCTTCAATGATAATGCAGTGGCAAAAAAAAAAGGAGGTGCTTTTCCAATATATGTGTGATCTTCCAAATGAATTCTAATCTAATATGTGATCTACCGAATGGTTTCTAATCCAATATGTGATCTACCGAATGGTTTCTAATCCAATATGTGATCTACCGAGTTGCTTATATTCCAGTATGTGATCTACCCATTAACTTCCCTCTATTTTCCCAATAAACCAGGAAACGACGTAATTATCAAACCACGTAGTTGTTTACATTCTGTTATGTGAACAACAAGTTGTGACAACGCATTAAACTAGCAAACTAGCTATTTATCAACATTCCAGTATCAAATAGCAAAATATTTAATCAGATATTCCTGCCAATATCAACTTATGCATCAGAAACTTGAAGCCTTACTAAAGCCTTAGAACATAAGCTAGTTACAATTCGAAGAGCTATGAAAAGAATAATGATGGGAAAAACAATAAGAGACAGAAAAAGTACTACATGGATACGAGGAAAAACTGAAGTAGAGGATATTCTAACATGTAAGAAAATTAAATGGATTTTGGCAGGACATAAACGAGAATAGCTGATAATACATGAACATTAAGAATATCAGAATGGGTCCCTAGAGGTAGCAAAATAAGCAAGGGAAGGAAGAGAAGACGATGGATTGATGATCTAAGAAAATTTGCTGGTATACTGTTGACTGGCATAGAAAGATCATAAGCAGACAAGAATGGAAAGACATGTCTGAGGCGTTTGTCCGGCAGTGGACTACTTACGGCCGATGGTGATAATGATATATATATATATATATATATATATATATATATATATATATATATATATATATTACATATATATATATACATATGTATGTGTATAAATATATATATATATATATATATATATATATATATATGTATATGTATATATATATATATATATATATATATATATATATATATATATATATATATATATTAACAATACAGTAATAGTATTCTGCAATCATGATCATCATCTCCTCCTACGGCTATTGACACAAAGGGCCTCGGTTAGATTTCACTAGTCGTCTCTATCTTGAGCTTTTAATTCAATATTTCTCCATTCATCAGCTCCAACTTCGCACTTCATAGTCCTCAGCCGTGTAGACCTGGGTATTCCAACTCTTCTAGTGCCTTGTGGAGCCCATCTGAACATTTGGTGAGCTAATCTCTTTTGGGGAGTGCGAAGAGCATACCCAAACCATTTCCATCTACCCCTCATCATGATCTCATCCACATATGACACTCGAGTAATCTCTCTTAAAGTTTCATTTCTAATCCTGTCCTGCCATTCAACTCCCAATAGCTTTCTGAGAGCTTTGTTCTTAAATATACTAAATTTATTGGAGATTGTTCCATTGTCATACCACTACTCATGTCCATATGGTAACATGATATGATCCCATATCTTCACGCTCCCACAGAAGCTGCGCAAAAGGTACAAGGTCACAAGAGCCAGCCTGATTTGTATTTTATGTATCCTAATCGCTTGTAAAGCACGGATATCTGCATCTCTTATTAATCAATAACCCATAAACCATTTTTTTATCAAATGAATCCTATTCGGCAAATACATCCGGTTCATTATCATCTAAAAGAAAAGAATATTCAAAAGGAGAATATTCTCCACTTTTTCCATGACATTTTTCTTTTTTTTTTTTTGTCCTTGGAAATCCTTCCTTCGAATATATACGGCAACGCTGCATATTCGTTAATCTCTTCATTAGGGCCGAAACTTTTCCGTCTCAACGAGAAAACTTCGTTTTGTCTATTAGGGTGAGAGTTTTCCAAACAACTGTAAACTTCTGCTTAAAATATTAGTTGCTTTTGTCTCATCAATACGCTATTCCTCTCATGGAATCTCAATCTTTTTATTCCGTTAGAACAATTTCTTTTTTAATCCAAACATTCGTTGGTCTTTATTGTACTATTTTAAATTATATTTTTTTATATATATTTATAAATCCTGATGAATAAAAGGTTATGTACAATATGTTTTTTTTTCTATTCTTTATTAGCATTCATTGTTCTAGGATTTTAAGAATTTATTCATCTATATTACATACATTTAGTTTCTTAAATTAGATTATGTTAATTTCTCTTGAAATCTATCTGTTCATTCACCTTATTATGTATTTCCTTAACTATCTACGTATTGAATATCTCCCTGAATTTCTCTATGTTTTTTTCATTATAAGGTATTAGGTCTTCGAGTGCCTCTCTGGTCCAGATCTGACGCATATTAAACTATTTGTTGGTAGGCTGCTTAAGGATAAACCAACTTTGACCCAAATAGAGCCTTGCCCTATGTGTAGTGAAGTGTGAAATAGAAAAGGAAG
>NC_090731.1:59824522-59847022 GCF_036898095.1 Palaemon carinicauda
GCAACGAAGCTTGTTTTCTAGGCCAAGTAACATCTCAACTGTATACAGTATGGAAAGTAATGGGACGACAACACTACTCTGAGGAACATCAAATATTACGTTACTATACTGACTATGGTGACCATCAGCAACTGATCTTAATAATTGTATCTAAAAATATTCTGTATAGTATTTGAAATTAAAAGTACATCAAATAATTCAATACCTTGCAAAAGCCAAACTGTAAGGGGACAGAGGATTAACTAAAGCATACATATTTAGATGTTTTGCCAAAATACAGTCAAAAACTTTATATATTATGGGATTTATGGTAATTGGTTGGTAATCAGATGAGCTACAGCTACCACAAACACATCTACCTTGTGGTGGAACATTACCAATTTTCAAACAAGTGTAAAAAGAACCTCTCCTTGTTACCTTGGTAACTTAGAAAAAAATAATGTACAAATTAGGAGTTAGGAAATCTTCTATATATATAAAAAAGCAAAGGAAAATTACAATTTTGGTCTACACTTCCATAAGCATTAAGGCCCAGCAAGAGTGTTTTAATTCCATGGAAAGAAAATACATAAGTAAAACAGGAATGGTAAAGATCAAGTTTCTCACTACTCTACTTATTGTTAAACACATCAGCCAAAAAAGGTTACTATTTCCTTTGGACAGTGAGCGATCGAGCAATCTAGTTTAAGCAAAGAAGGAACTGTTAAGTCTGCACCAAAGAGTGAGGATTTAAGGGTAGTCTAAAATTTATGTTCCTTGGTTGTACCAGAAACAGTTTCTTTTATGATCTAATTTTATTCTTTTTCAGTTAAAGCATCAGCTTTCTTAGTAACAGTTCTTAACCGAGTATAGTCATACGAAGTCAGATCCGCTTTGTTACCTTTTAAAGATGATAAACTTCCTGTTTCTCCATAATAGCGTGTATAAAATCATCATTGAACCAGGTTTCTCTTTTACTCATTAATCTAATACACAAGAAGAGATAAGTTCAACATTTATGGTCCACTAATTCTCGTTCAATAGAAAAATAGGTAAAATGCAAAAGATCATTCAAAATTCCATTTTAGTCTGCTTTAAATTTTATATATATCTTACATGAGTAGGACACATCAAGGACAGGCTACTCATTCTTAATTACTAACAAACCCAAGACATGATCAGAGGTCCCAACTAAAGGACCAACTTTGCTTATTATAATACCAGGTTAGTCAGTGCATACGAAGTCCAAACAGTTACCAGACCTGAGAGTAACCTAATTTATGATTTGCTCAAAGCCTGATTCTAAGTCCAAAGGTTTCAAGACATGGTGATTGAAAGGAGAATAAGAATTTAATCATCCCTATGGTAAGCATTTATATCACTAACTAGTACAAAAGAAGCATATTTTGTCAGTTTCATGTATTTTATCCACAGCGGTAAGAAGACAATCGAATATAGAATCATCTAATTAACGACAATGTTTTCAATTCTTTATATGACAAAAAAAAAAAGGGGGGGGGGGCAGGAATCCTTGGGCGTTGGTGCTAGTACACCGGTCGCCATAAATACGCACAAAAGCTCAAACTGTGATCGCCTCGTAAAGTTGATTTCCCCTCCATGTATTTCCCCTTAGCTTTCATTCCTAGCTTATTCAATAGTTCAAAGCTTTACACATAATTCGTGTAAAAAGGGCATTTCAATAAACCAATAGCTATGAAAAAAATTCAAAGGATTTGCTGTTGCTGTGAAATGTTATTCAGGAAAAGCTGTTGCTTTGTTTTGTTTTGATCTCATTTTACAAGATTACTGTTTATCAATATAGATGAAAAGTGGTGTTTTGTTTATTATGGCTTAACGTGTTTTATTACCTTCATAGGGAGAATGGGTGAAAGGCAGACTTTTATTTTTTCCTGACGGGAAGAGATTTATGCTTCAACATTTTTCCAAATCTGGATATATAAGTTTGGTCAGCTGCATTTAGCGAAATTAGTTTCCACGGGAAATAAATGACAGAGACTTTAGTGAATAACACATTGTGGGGATGTTCATAACATAGTCACAGATATTTATAAATGTTAATAACATAGTCACTGCTATTTATTTGAAGACCAGTATTGCTCTGGTCAACAATAGAATCAAACAATATCTATGATGGAGGAATTAGTCTTTAAAAAACTAATGATTTATATTATCGACCTTATGATCATATGACAAACCAAACATCATTTAATAGTGTTGGTCAAATATAACCTTGAAACATGACGTACATTTATTCCAATTTTTTTTTCTATTTATTGACGCCAAAATTACCAAGGGTAAGGTAGGTTATTATTAATTGATACACTTTGATTTTGTAGCCATCAAGGATTTTACTGTTTTCTTGACCTGAATATTAAGATACTCGGAAATAAAGAGTTTGATTTTCTAACTTCATAGTTAATAAATGAAAGAGTCTATTCGTTGACAATAACTTTTGAAGAGCCATTTTTACAGCGGTTTTTTTTTTTTTCTCATTACCAATATTCTCAGCCATTAACATATTTTCCAATGAATTGTCTACATACTAATTTCAAGTTAAAACATTCTGGGACTTATAGTTAAGATAAGATAATGAATGATTGACTTTTTAAACGATATAACCGTAATGCTTTAAATCCTAGAGAGAGAGAGAGAGAGAGAGAGAGAGAGAGAGAGAGAGAGAGAGAGAGAGAGAGAGAGAGAGAGAGAGGGAGAGAGAGAGAACAGATTCAAATCTGTTAGATACTCAATTTCGAGAGTAAATGAAAGTCCCTCAGTTCTTTTTGAAAGTAAATTCTTAACTAGAGCAGCCACTCGGTCGAGTGCATACCTTCGTCACTGCTACTTTTGTCAATAAGAAAACCGATGATGCTGTGAGTATTTGATTCCAAAACACATCTGTCATCTGAATGTGTCAACATGGCCTAAAAACTTTCATTTTCATACAGTTTGACATTGATTTCCTAATATTTTGCAATTTCTGTCCGACCCAATAATTCTCCAAATTTATTCAAAAGGTCCTTGGATAATAACCAATCATTCACACAACATTGCATCGAATTTGATGCATTTTTGAGCAGACAAGTCGGATAATAATGGCCACGTATTGACCACATTGACCTTTGACCCCTGAACCGCTAACAAGCGTAATGATATCTCTATATCATGTTGTATATCACAAGATAGGCAATAGAATTACGCACATTTTGGCCTTAGTTTCATGCAAATCAGATAAAGAATGGCCAAGATATGGCAAAAAGACGTTTTTAACCTTCCCGTGACCTTCCCCTTGAATTTTTATCCAATCAATCTATTATCTAATCAAATTATCCTTGAAGCATGGCCAATTGTCCTACCAAATTTTGTGAGATTTGGTTGAATAGTTTTTGTTTTATGCGAATCATAAACACAGAGACAGACATACAAACAAATAAATACGACCCTGTCAAAACCTAACCTTTGCAACGAAGTTGGCAAAGGAAATAAAACCCATATCATAAAAAAAGCAACTAGACGATGATGGTTATGGTAGGAAAAGATAAAGAAAAAAACACATACAAATTTTTAAAATCAATCAACTTGTGATTAGTTTAACAGGACATATAAAAGTAAGAAATAAGATAAGCGGGTAAATTAAAAAGGTATCAGACGAGTACAGTTTAGGATAACAAAATGCTCTACGGTTCGACTTGAATAATTTGAGATCATGAAAACTTAGTGTATTTTACAAGTGGGACTGTTTTTATGACACCTACTTCAAGGTTGGTTTGTTATTTTGGAGAAAAGTATATAGTATGAAATATATCTTACCCTCTCTTTCTTAGATATTCACACCAAGACCTCTGAACATTCATATTTTCTTTAGCAATAGTTGTATAAACAAAAACGTTTAAGAACAGAAATCTAACCAAAATACAATTTCATAGCAAGATTATAGGATGAGTAACTTGAGTTGCAATTAAGTCAAGACGCAGATACACAGAAATTAAGACAAAATATGGATTCAAATTACATCCACAACTCTAATTGCCTCCAAGATAATTAGCTGGAGTCATATCCACGATGGCAATGACATCAATGGGTCTTAATATTCATGACAGAGCTCCGGTCGATCAACAATGCAAGCTGTTATGTATGGATTCTAAGTCAAGTTGATGATTGTTGCAATTTCCTGCCGGTTTGTGTGGGCGTGGGATATTTGACTCGAATACCCAGAGGTTTTCGTGATTTGCTTCTTGAATAATGGAAAGTGTTGGACCCTTGCCTAATTCTCGTGAGAGATTTAAAGGTGACTAAATTACTTGTGTTTACTTCATGCTTATTCCGCATGGTTTCGTGAGTCTTCTGTAACGAAGAAAAGATTTGCAAAAGATTATGATCAATTTAATTTTCAATGTAGACATTTAGGGTGATAGCTTCATAGCACTTTAATTTTTCAATTCTATCAATTCTCTATGATATTTCTAGAAGCAATATTACTGTTATTCTGAAATTTGAAAAAGATATTTGATATTTCAAACCCTGCAATAGAAAACATTTCACGAATTAGCCAGAAATTCTGACTAACAGACTCCTCTGTATTCATTAACAATTTCTAAACATATATCATAAATGTTAAAATCTCTCCTAAAATTCTAAGTGACATTTACTTGACCTTTTCAGAATTCTCGTCAGTAATCTGCATTTTTAAAATGGGTTAACTTTAAGAAAGTTCTTGAGTGCACGGATGACATTTCGTTTATTTTAGAATATTCAGTAACCACTTTCTTCCAGTTTTGAGTATTTTCACATTGATGTATTTATCTCTAAGCTTCGAGTACTATCAGGACAATAATTTGCAGAATGGAATGAAATACGAAAAGCAACGGATTTGAAGGATTAAAGAAATAACGATAACATCCAAATCAATTATTATTATTATTATTATTATTATTATTATTATTATTATTATTATTATTACTTGCTAAGCTACAACCCTAGTTGGAAAAGAAGGATGCTATAAGCCCCAGGTCTCCAACAAGGAAAAAACCACAGTGAGGAAAGGAAATAAGAAAAGACTACAAAAGAAGTTTAAGAATAATAATAACAATAAAATAAATTTTTCATAGATAAACTATAAAAACTTGAAAATAACAAGAGGATGAAAACTTCGAAATACCAAGAGGAAGAAAAACAAAATAGAATAGTGTGCCCAAGTGTACCCCCAAGCAAGAGATCTCTAAACCAAAACATTGGAAGACCATGGTACATAGGCTATGGCACTTCCCAAAAATAGAGAACACTGGTTTGATTTCAGTGCCCTTCTCCTAGAAGAGCTGGTTATCATAGCTTGTGACGCTGCCGAGTGAGGGTTGTGAACTCAAAGGCAGGTTGGAAACGACTGAGTTATTTATTAAGCAACACTCTCCTTTATATACAAAACCTCAAGGCAACAGGACATGACATGTTCGAGAGACAGATAATGTACAGAGCAAAACCGGAGACATGATCATTCAGGTTCTTTTTAGTGCGAGGGAAGAGCGCAGATACAAGCATAATATATACAAAATAATTATGTACAATTGTGTGACACACGGTTGGTACATGGCTCCCCCTCTAAAAATGACATACTGAACATGTTAAATAGGTACCCTGAATCTGGAGAGGTAGTAGTAAAAACTGCGCCGATTAGCGCCAGTGAGTGGCTGTAGAAGTCGTTGGTTGGGGTGCCAGCGAGTGGTGGATGATGGGTGGCTGTGTTGCCGCTCCGGCTCGTCACGGGGTAGGCGAGTGTGTCCTACGGCATTCATAGGCGTGTGTGCTACGGCATTCATAGGCCTACGGCATTCATAGGCGTGTGTCCTACGGCATTGATGGAGGTTTGAAGGTCATGAAGTGGCTTCACATCACGAGGAGAGCCGTCTGCGGCAGGTTGCAGGCGAGTGATACTGGTCATTTTCCCGAGGGTGAGCGAAGCCCTTTGGTCCCCCAACGGTTGTTGAGAGAGCTGAAAAGGCGTTGCTATACGGGTGGCTGGCGACGGTGAGTACTGCTGCAGAAGGTATGCGTTGACGGCGTCATGGTAACGGTGAGAGGTGGAGGGGGGGGGAGGAGCGAGTCACTCCGGGGTCACCAATGTGACGCTGCCGAGTGAGGGTTGTGAACTCAAAGGCAGGTTGGAAACGACTGAGTTATTTATTAAGGAACACTCTCCTTTATATACAAAACCTCGAGGCAACAGGACATGACATGTTCGAGAGACAGACAATGTACAGAGCAAAACCGGAGACATGATCATTCAGGTTCTTTTTAGTGCGAGGGAAGAGCGCAGATACAAGCATAATATATACAAAATAATTATGTACAATTGTGTGACACACGGTTGGTACAAGCTAAAGAATCTCTTCTACCCTTATCAAGAGGAAAGTAGCCACTGAATAATTATCTCTTGAGAGAAGAAGTATTGTTTGGTAGTTTCAGTGTTATCAAGTGTATGAGGAAAGAGAAGAATGTGTAAGGAATAGGCTAAACTATAATGGATATATGTTGGCAAGGAGGAAATGGGACGTAACTAAAGAGAGGGATCCAATATAATACTGTCTGTCCAGTCAAAGGACCCGATAACTCTCTAGCGGTAGTATCTCAACGGGTGATTGGTGCCTTAGCCAACCTACTAACTACTGAAATAAATTTTCCTGGTATTGGTATCCTTTTTTAGAATGCGAAACGCATGAAAAAAGAAAGAAAATGAGACACCTATCAATGGTTAAAAAGTACATTCAAAGTTATATAAAGATCTTTTTCCTCTACCCACTAACTTCATTATCGCAAAACTGGTGACTTTTTCAAAACATGTCCGTACTAACATGCCCTGTGCTTTATTTGTATTTATTAATTTACAAATATTATAATTTCCACATATTTCTACTGAAAATTATTCTACCGGAAGTTTTGATTTTCTGGATACTTTTATTTTATTTATTTCTTTGTTTCCTTTCCTCACTTGGTTATTTTCTCTATTGGAACCCTTGGGCTTATAGTATCTGGCTTTTCCAACTAGGGTTATAGCTTAGCTTGTAATAATAATAATAATAATAATAATAATAATAATCTCCTGTTTGGGTGATAATTTTCATGATATACTAAGAGTATGTAATTTGTTTATTCATTTGTTCTATTAATAAGTTATTGGTTGTTAGGTAATTGGGGTAGAATCTTTGGACAACATTTTTAGGGGATCGGTTTTCGACAAATACCTTCTCAGTAGCAGAGATGTAGAAGCAAATAAACAATCTCATATTCCTTCTTGTTTAAGGAATCTTTATTAGCAAGATTTTGCATTGAAAAGAAAACTATTTTACGGTCGTTCAAACAAAGTTTATATCTCATTATATTTTTTTATTAATTGAATAAATATTTGAGAAGCAAGCATTATAGACATCAAAATTTCATAGAGAGAGAGAGAGAGAGAGAGAGAGAGAGAGAGAGAGAGAGAGAGAGAGAGAGAGAGAGAGAGAGAGAGACTGCAGTGTTCAGAAGGTTACTTTAGATAACCATCAATTTCTTCAAATGAGACTATGGGATGCTTCGATCCCGAAAAAAATGCTTTCCTCCCTGGGCTATTTCCCCTGTTTGAGCCCTTCGGTTTTTAGCATCTTGCCTTTCTAACTAAGATTGTAGCTTAGCTATAAATAAGAACAACAATAATAATAATATTATTATTATCATTAATGATAATAATAATAATAATAATGATAATAATAATAATAATAATAATAATAATGATAATAACAATAATAATAATAATAATAGTAATAATAATAATAATAATAATAATAATAATAATAATAATAATAATAATAATGATAATAACAATGACAATAATAATAATAATAATAATAATAATAATAACTGTATCAGGCACAGCTGCTCATTTCTGATTCAGAAGGTTTTTGCAAGCACGATGAGTGGAAAATAGTTAACAATCTATATAACTAACTTTATAAGGTTTAGAAATAAGATTATCACCTCACAAAGACTTATACTGAATAAAAAAGTCATTCTCTTTACATAGAGAAACTATCTACGAAATAGAATTAACTATTATCTAAAACATTTCTCCTCCTTGTTTTAAAGTTAATAATCAGTTTCTTCATAGTAATTTTATAAATAGATGTCTTGAACAATGGTTTGAAAAAAGAGGGACTATTACTTTAGCTGATTTATAAAATGAAATAAAACATATTTACATCTACGTTGTATTAAGTAAGAAAAAAATCTATTCTCTGAATTTCGAGAGAAACTGGTGTCTTTCCTTGGCAAAAATAAAAAAAGAACTTATCTCTTCCCTTTCAAACTTCAAAGGACAAGATGGCTCACTAAACCTTATTTAAGAATTAAACGGATGATAATTTCACCGGAACAGCAATCTGTATCTGAAGACATTGTCAGAACAAATAAATCAGAAGCCAATTACTGTGATTTAGCAGCTTTAAAAAAAGAAGAATATATTTTATCCATAAACAGAATTAAGGAAAAGATCACTGGCCGTTATCTTGAAGACCTTGCAATAAAACAAGTCGAGGGAATCTTAATTTTTCATCTAGACAGCTATTCTGAC
This sequence comes from Palaemon carinicauda, assembly GCF_036898095.1. NCBI lineage: Eukaryota > Metazoa > Arthropoda > Malacostraca > Decapoda > Palaemonidae > Palaemon > Palaemon carinicauda. The sequence continues at coordinate 59,833,119 of NC_090731.1, forward strand.
CTTAAGCCGGTCAGAATACATTGGAATTTGAAGACGTGTGGTTGAAAGACTATTATCAGAAATGGGAAAAACTTTTCTTAATACATATACTGAATATAAATATTCAATCAACTTATATACCTGAACATAAGCAAACAAACACAGTACTTGTATACACACATATGCACAAGTATATATATATATATATATATATATATATATATATATATATATATATATATATATATATATATATATATATATATATATATATATATATACATATATGACCCGATTTAGGTCGTATTAAGGGGGGGTTCACACTTCACAGCTTGGGGGAAACAAAGATAGAGAAAATCCAGTCTATTGTTAACACTATTTGAGAGGGGAGGTCAGGCACAAATAATAGTCGAATTGTTCGTTTGACTCATGCTTGTATTATCTTAAGTTTACAAGGGCTGCCCTTAAATTATGTTTACGTTACGTTACTAAGAAAAAGCCTTCAGAGAAATGGTACTTGTTGGCACTCATACTGGCACCCGTGACCTTAACGTAGGTCTAAACACTCAAGCCTCCCAACTCTAACTGACAAAACCTATGGGCAAGTTCAAGCGCCCACCTCGGCCTTTCTATGCCTGATCGATGATTGGCTGTTTTGACCCGAAAGTCTTATGAGAAACAATAGGGAGAGATTTTGGGGACACTAACTTTTAACGAACCTTTTTGAGTGCCCAAGCCACGCCGATAACGACATTCTCAAAGTGGCACCCAAGCCACATCGTAACCGTCTTTCCTTTAACAAAGAAGACAAATCTGTTGACATTCACTTATTCCACTCAGTAAAAAAATTCACACTTATCAGATTTTTTTCTCAAAACAATTTTTTTTCTCTCTCTCTCTTTTTTTTATGAAACTTTTCTAATCCTTGTTTTTTTCTCTTTTTTTTCCCACTGAACACAAGCTTTCTTTTTCCACTAGATGTTGCCTCTGAGTACCATTCTCTTCGGGAGCATGCAAACATTAAAATTAAATACCTAAATCAATATCAAAGGGCCGGTTGGCGTGTTACAATTGCAAGTTACACAAAGATGAATATCACGCCTACAATAGATCATACAGAAACACGAAATCAGGTTTTAATACATCATCACCGAAATTTGGAGCACAAAATCAGAAAAATAATAACGTTTTAAATGCAATAAAATTTCATAAGGACCAACAAATCATCACATACACAAAATAAAGAAAATGATAAAAATTAAGAGAAATCTAAATGAATAACTTACAATCCCAGCACTCTTTGATACATTTACCATTATAAGAGAACCATTTCTAACACATCCGTGACACTGCAATAAAGAGCAAACTCAAACAGTGAATAATAATAAAAAGAAAAACACTTATCAATAACCGAGCAACATTATTTCTCCTGAAAAACAAAAACATAAGTAATGATGTTCAATTTTCAACCCATGATTAACAATTACCTGTGATAGCACTGAAAACCTCCACCGACAAATGAAGTTTTTTAAATACAGTACAACAAAAATGGAAAAACATACATAAAAGCATTGGTAATAGCAAAATAAATATCAACAAAGGGTAACGAAATTTGAACTAATTCCAACACAAACATAAATGCAACAAAAAAAAAATGTCTCAGTTATCTGTCACCACACCGAAATATATTTTTTCTTAACCAGCACAACAAAATGGAAAAACATACATAAAACCATTGGTAATAGCAAAATTGGTACCAACACAAAATAATGAAATTTGAATTATTTCCAACATAACATAACTGCAACAGAAATTTCTCAGTATGACAAATGATATACTCGTGATATGCTTAGAACAAAACCAAAAATAAAACCGAAACAAAATTTAATTCGTCTTTTCACAACAAAATGGAAAAACATACATAAAACCATGGTAATAGCATTGGTAATAGCATTGGTAATAGCAAAATTGGTACCAACACAAAATAATGAAATTTGAATTATTTCCAACATAACATAAATGCAACAGAAATTTCTCAGTATGATAAATGATATACTCGTGATATGCTTAGAACAAAACCAAAAAAAAAAAACGAAACAAAATTTAATTCGTCTTTTCACAAAACACTCGGAATGAACATACGTAAAAGAAACCTGATTTTTATGACCTCAATCACCTCATAGTAGACATTATCTCAAGACCCACGTCCTGTGCCTCCTCCTCACCTTCCTACCTGTCCCCTGGGGGAATGGACCTTTGACGTCCATATGCACTCCATTAAACTTAAAAGGTACTGCCGACCATGTTCTGGCCCTTGGTACCACATGCTTGTGGTTACTCATTGAGTTACACACATGAAACTTATTGATAAACCTAATTCCTTAAAAATACTGCCACTCTTGCCATCCTTAGGGGAACTTCCTATACCCAAATGCCACGCATAAGGTCTTACATCAATTACACAGATGACTTTCTCTACCAAAGGGGAAGGAAAAACAACGCTAGATCAAATTCCGTCTTCAATGAAGAACACACCCTTCCACCTACGCAAAAAATCCGGGGAATTTGATCTCCTACCTCATTCATACACTCATTCGCGGAGCTCAGTCACGGGGGCATGTACTCTCTCTCTCTCTCTCTCTCTCTCTCTCTCTCTCTCTCTCTCTCTCCATAGTTGTCAAGCTCTTCCCGTTTTCTATGCGCTCCATCCACAGGTCTACTTGAACCTAATTTCTTTCGTTCTTGTTCCTTCTGCTTCACGTAGAGTTGTTACATCCATTCTTCGTCGTAGGGTCACTGAGCCCGTGTGTGGGCTCTAGCCGTGTTCCGCACCATACACTCCTACGTTTTGCTGGCATCCGTAACGAGCGGTTCTTCACCCTCGTTACACACATGATTCCACTTCTATTCCAAGACGGGAATAACATTCCGACTTCCATGGTCAGGAGCGGGGGTGAGGGGTGCTGCTCCGCCCCTCCTCCTCCTTATGCACTCCCTGGGAAGACGCACTACCACTCGCTGGTAGGTGGGCATCCCCTACTGCTCACTGGGGGAACGTCTAGCTCCCCTCCCCCACACTCTGGGGCAACAATGGCAGGCTGACTCCTTGGCACTCCCGTCCCCAGTCCTTGCGGTCTGACGGACGGCCCGAGGGACTGTTGGTCCCCCTCCCGCGTTGTCTTCCCCTTCCTGCGTCGTCTTCCCCTCCCTCTCGTCGGTACAGGGGAAACATGATTTCTTCTGCCAACGCCGTTTTCCTTTTAAACAGCTTTCAGATGGTGGTTTGTGGCCTGACATCCATAACACTACCGCTGTTCATCGTAGGGGCATAGAGCTCGTAAGTGGCCATCTGTTAGTACCACCCCACAGTTCCAACAACCGCCAGTCCCCACATCCTACCTCTCTGACCTCTACCTCTTCGAGGTTCTCTTCTAAAACTCCTCATCCTTGGTAGGTTGTCGATGTGGGTTGCGTGTCGGGCTGCCTCGGTGGTTGTGTATCTGCTATCATGTGCGTTGAGAAAATGTTCACCGAGTACCGGGCATACACGAGCTACACTTCATTTCACCCCTCTCTCTCTCCGTCACCTCCACTCGACGTTGAACTTCTCGTGTTAACCATTGTCACTATTATCTTTTGTTTCCACTTTTTCAAAAATCTCACGTCGGCTAAAATCACTTAGCACAGACGTTAATCGTTAATATTATTATAATTACCCCACAACACCTGACACCATTTAATATGACCCGATTTAGGTCGTATTAAGGGGGGGTTCACACTTCACAGCTTGGGGGAAACAAAGATAGAGAAAATCCATTCTATAGTTAACACTATTTGAGAGGGGAGGTCAGGCACAAATAATAGTCGAATTGTTCGTTTGACTCATGCTTGTATTATCTTAAGTTTACAAGGGCTGCCCTTAAATTATGTTTACGTTACGTTACTAAGAAAAATTCCTCAGAGAAATGGTACTTGTTGGCACACATCGTCGCACCGTGTCACTCTCTGTTGACCTCCAAACCCAGACTGCCAAAGCCTATGGGGCAAGTTCAAGCGCCCACCTCGGCCTTTCTATGCCTGATCGATGATTGGCTGTTTTGACCCGAAAGTCTTATGAGAAACAATGGGGAGATATTTTGGGGACGCTAACTTTTAACGAACAATTTTGAGTGCCCAAGCCACACCGATAACGACATTCTCAAAGTGGCACCCAAGCCACATCGTAACCGTTCTTTCCTTTAACAAAGAAGACAAATCTGTTGACATTCACTTATTCCACTCAGTAACAACCTGACTGTGATTAGCTCATATATATATATATATATATATATATATATATATATATATATATATATATATATATATATATATATGGATAGATATTTAGATAGATAGATAGAGAGATAGATAGATACATATAAGATAAATAGACAGATAAGTAGATAGATAGATAAGTGTATATATATATATATATATATATATATATATATATATATATATATATATATATATATTTATGTATGTATACATATGTATGTATGTGTATCCATACATAAATAATTATATATATATATATATATATATATATATATATATATATATATATATATATACATATATATATATATATATATATATAAATATATATATATATATATATATATGTATATATATATATATATATATATATATACATATGAGTATATGTATGTATATATGTATTGAGCTAATCTACAACCTTAGTTGGAAAAGCATGATGCTATAACCCCAAGGACTGCAAAAGGGAAAATTAGCCCAATGAGGAAAGGAAATAATGAAACAAATAAACTATATTATAGGTAAATAAGGAAAATTATCAAATATCTCCAGATCAGTAACAACATTAAAATATGTCTCATTTATAAAATCATTCGCTGAAAGTTTGAACTTCTAAATCTTCACTGATTCAACTGTCTGTTTAGGAAGATCACTGAACAAAATCTGGTCATGCCTGGAATAAATCTTCGAGAATACTGTTCGAAATAGCTGCATGCCTAGTGCAATGTACAGTGTGGGATGATCTGAATTCAAACGTTGGTCAAACATAAGAAAAATTGTATGCAACCTGCATTAAGAGCTAAGTGAATGACGGTAAAAGAGATTAACATCAAGGAGAAGAATAATAAGTTCAATATATCACAAGTTTTTGTCTAAAACAATCATGATTTGTCTAAAACAATCATGATGAGAGTCAGGAAGGAGAAACAGTACTCGAAACAAGGTAAATTGGAAAGAATTATAACATTTCTTAAGAATTTATTGAACATCTACTATATTGAATTGAAGAGCCTTTTTTCTGTAACTGAAGGAGAAACAGCTGGAATGTGTTTCTCAAAAATAAATTTCAATAAAAAATAGTTAAAGAAACATTATCTATAGTTTTGGATGTTCAGGAGCCAATGTTTTCTACCTACTTGCAAACATACTTTGAGTTTTCCTCTGGTTCAATTTCATTTCTTATAATGTGCACTTAGCTAGATCTCTATCAAGGGATTCAGCAACCCCGAACCTACATTCATGAGATGGAATTGAATCAAAGAGAGAAGCTTCATCTGCATAAGCAACAATTATGTTTTCTAGGTCAAACCACGAATCATTTGTCGAAAGTAATGGACCAACAATAATACCTAGAGGAACACCAGATATCACATTCCTATACTCATTATGATACTCATCAACAACAGCTCTTTACAAACTATTACTTATATATTCAATAATGATGCTAAGAAAAGACCAACCTATTCCGAACTTTTTGAATCGAGAAAGCAGACATGTAGGACTAAAAAGGAATATGAATCAAACTAAGATAATATTCAAGGAAAATACAAAGGGACAATAAATAAGGATTGTAAACAAACCTCTGAGTCTAGAGATTGTTAATGAATATGCTACTTAGGACAGATAGTAAGTGTTTCCCCCAGGAAATGAAACCGAAAATAGGAGTAGGATAAAGATGGGATGGATAGGTTTTGGTAAACAACACGATATTATAAAAAGTAAGAGGCCACCTTCTCTATAAAAGAAATGAATATAATCAGATGGTCTTATTGGTATTAACTTATGCATTATAAACTCTGAACCTTACTAAAGCCTTAGAATATAGGCTAGTTACAACATATAATAAAAAGAAATGGACGTCGACAGGACATAAAATGAAAATGCAGATAATGTATGGACACTTAAAATAATAGAATGGGTCCCTAGAGATTGCAAAAGAAGCAGGGAAAGGAAGAAAACACAATAAATGAATTATTGAGCCAATAAATTTTGTGCATGTAGACTGGCATTGAACAACCATAAACACACGCGAGTGGAAGGACATGCCTGAGGCTTTGTCGTGCAGTGGACTTGTTGCGGCTAATGATGATAATGGTGATATCAATAGATATTTACATATACATGCATGTATACAACCACACACACACACACACACACACATATATATATATATATATATATATATATATATATATATATATATATATATATATATATATATATATATATATATTCATATAGATAGATAGATAGATAGATAGATAGATACATGTATGGTTATCTAGATATATCTAAATGAATAATAAAACACCTGAGCCTGGAACTAACATAATAGCTGAGGTAAAAAAAAAACACATTAAAAAGCAAAATGAGAGGCAAAACAACAGGAAAATACGGCGTAACAAATAATAGAAGGAGGAGATTTCATAGTAGTAAAACTTCCTGAACTCTATACCAAATGTCTGCAAGAATGCTTTATTTTTACAACTTGGAAAAACTTCAACATTATACTAATTTACCAAAATAAAAGCACAAATGACCTAAAATATTACCGACTAATATGTGTTACTCTCCGTAATATATAGATTTTTTACAAAGCTCAATTTAGGCTGAATAGAAAGATAGATAGATAGATTTTTATTGACCACAAATTCTACATTAAAAATTACAATAAACATAATTACATATTAACATGAATATATTACACATATCGGGATATTTACATTATTTCATACACAATGTAGTCCATGAAATTACAGGATTTATGATAGTTCCTTAGCATATATCACAATTAAAATCATTAAACATATTACCTATAAATAACTTTAACATAAAACAAAAAATTACTATTAAACCAAAGAAAATATGTCTATGAGTAGTAGTTCAAGATTGAGTGAGCAATTATCACAGTGGTGTATACATCTTTGGCAAGAATTTGATGAAATGGATTTATATTATAACAAATTCGTATACTATGTGTAATAGGGCATAACTACACCAAATTTAGCTCCGTTTGTACCTCGACACAAGGGCATAGTGTCTCCTCTACTGGGAGGTGACCTCGACCTCTTCTGTTCCACCTACCTGTTTCAATAATAAGGTTATGAGAGCTTAACCTTAATCTAGTAAAAGACGTTATATATATGTCGTTAACATTTATCTTTTTATTATATACATCGTGTACAGTAAATTTAGGATTCAATAATCTATATGTTTCTCTATGAGATGAATTAGATAGACTTTAATCAGCCAAGAGAGCATGGAGGCTTTAAAAGTGGGTACTCAAACCTTACCATATCCATGTAAAGCCTACCTGACACTTGCGCGCATTTTTGCCACGCACTGGCACGCATTGATGCGCGCCAGTGCGTGCCACTTTGTGGCACGCACTGGTGTTTTTCCCGCACTGTTCACGACCAGTTCACTCCAGTTCACGCATCGTTCACGCGACCTTCACGCGACGTTCACGCGATGGCACGAATTGGCACGCGTAGTTCACGAGAAGTTCACGACACGTTCACGCGAGTTCACTCATCATTCCGCATCGTTTCCAAATCGTTCACGCCAGTTCACGCCAGTTCACGAATTGTCCACTCCATATAAAAACGGGGCTTCTCCAACCCGAGGACATTCTTGGATTGGCTTCGGAAGAGACAACAATGCTTTCTGTCAGAGACACCATTGCATTGAGGAGAAGAAACGTATCTTTTTCGTTTGTATATTTTGTTGCCCTTTATTTTTGTTTCAATAAGAAAGCATTTGATTTACATATAAATAGCAGACATAAAATATGTACAAGTATTAAGAAAGCATTTTATTTCAACATTAAAAGCAGCAAACATGAAAAGTTTTTAGGCTGTTGATTTTAAGGTAATAGAGAAAAAAGTGTGTTGAAATAAGAAATCATTTTATTTTTACATTAAAACAGCAAACAGAAAAAATTTGTTTTGCTCTTCATTTTAAGGTAATAAAGAAGAATAAGTATGTTGATGAAATAAAACATCATTTTATTTTTACATTCAAAGAGGAAACTTAAAAATTTCTTGGGTTTATTTTTCAGTTCATTTTTATTTAAAACAAAAGTTTTGGGTCTTGATTGGTAATAGAGGAAAATAAGTGTGTGCATGAAATAAGACATCATTTTAGTTTTACATTCAAACAGCAAATATAAACAATTATTAGGTTTATATTTTTCTTTCCTTTTCATTAATTTTTTTCGTTTCCTTTTTGTTTCTCTTCATTATAAAGTTATAGAAATAGTTTGAAATAAGACATCATTCAAACAGCAAATATATAAATTTATTAGGTTTATTTTTCTTTCCTTTTCATTAATTTATTCGTTTCCTTTTTGTTTCTCTTCATTATAAAGTTATAGAAATAGTTTGAAATAAGATATAGTTTTTTTTCACATTGAAACAGCAAATATAAAAATTTATTAGGTTTATTTTTCTTTCCTTTTCATTAATATTTTCGTTTCCTTTTTGTTTCTCTTCATTATAAAGTTGTAAAAATAGTTTGAAATAAGATATCATTTTTTTTCACATTAAAACAGCAAATATAAAAATTTATCAGATTTATTTTTCTTTCCTTTTCATTAATTTTTTCGATTCCTTTTTGTTTCTCTTCATTATAAAGTTCACGCCACTTCCCGCATCGTTCACTCCAGTTCACGCCAGTTCCCGCACTGTTCACTCCAGTTCACTCCAGTTGGCGCATCGTTCATGACTATTTCACGGCCATTTAGTACGTGCCAATGCGTGCCACAAACTTTAAACATTTCAAAGTTCTGGGCACGCATGGTACACATTGGTACGCTCTGGCACACGAGTTCCCGCACTGTTCACGACATTTTCACGGCTCGTTCACGCGATTTCGCGCATCAATGCGTGCCAGTGCATGCCACGAATGCGTGCAAGTGTCAGGTACCCTTAACTATCCAGCTAATGGAAATATCAACAAAATATGACATACCCCTGTGCATGGTAATTATGCACTATGAGAAAGCTTTTGTTTCTGTCAAAAACTTAGCAGTAATGAAAGCCCTTCAAAAACAAGGAACAGAATAATCTTATGTTGGAACATTTGAAGATATCTATACAGGAAGTAAAGCAATTCTACAGCTACATAAATTATTCACATGCCTAGAGGTTTATAAGAATTTAGACTGGGAAAATGTAGGAATTAATGTTAATCTGAAATACCAAATTACAAAAGAAAAAGCAAAAATGTAGAACGTCAAAATGAGTGTGAGTAATACTAGGATAATGTACAATGAAAATGCAGAGTCAAGAAATGAAAGTTATGGATAAATCTCTAGAGATTGTTAATGCATATACCTACTTAAGACGTAGAGTAAGTGTTTCCTCAAGACAAGAGACCGAAATTAAAAGAAGGATAAGCATGGCATGGATGGCATTTGGTAAACAAAATGAGATTATAAGAAATAAAATGTCACTGTTTCTAAAAAGTAAAGTATTTAATAACATGGTCTTACTTGTATTACCTTATCCATCAGAAACTTAGAGCCTTACTAAAGCCTTAGAACATAAGCTAGTTATAAAATAAAGATCTATTATAAAAAAATTATGGGAATAACTCTAAGAGACAGGAAAAGAGCAACATGAATACAAAATAAAAATATGGGACTAACTTTTAGAGAAAGGAAGAGAGCAACATGAATACGAAAGGAAACTAAATACATGGGGTGGACACATAATGAGAATAACACACAATAGATGGGCATTAAGAACTATATAAAGGGTCCCTAGAGATTGTAAAAGAAGCAGGGGATGGAAGAGAAGAAGATGGATTGACAAACTAAACAATTTTGAGGGTGTGGACTGCCACAGAAAGACAATAAACTGACGCAAGTTGAAGGACATGTAGGAGGCATTTGTTCTGCATTGGACTAGCAATATGCATGCATAGCCACATGTATATACATATATGGATATATAACGTATGTGTGAGAGTATGTATACTTCATTCATAGTTTCTTACTAGATCGATGGAATGTTGTTCAGTAATCCACATTGTGAAGAGTCTTGAATTAGCCGTTTTATATTATTTATCATTACAAATATGATTATAAATTCTGATTTTTGAGGGTTGTATACATATATATATATATATATATATATATATATATATATATATATATATATATATATATATATATTTATATATATATATATATATATATATATATATATATATATATATATATATATATATATATAGCATACATATACATATATATGTGTGTGTTTATGATATAATTATATATACAGTAAATGTGACTTTGCAAATAATCTGCATATATATATATATATATATATATATATATATATATATATATATATATATATAATATATATATATATATATATATATATATATATATACATGTATATATATATATATGTGTGTGTATATATACACATATATATATATATATATATATATATATATATATTTATATATATACCTATATATATTGTATATATATATATATATATATATATATATATATATATATATATATATATATATACATATATATATTTATATACATATATATATATATTTATATATAAACATTAATCTATATACATAAACATATATATATATATATATATATATATATATATATTTATATATATAAATATAAATATGTGTATATATTTATATATATATATATATATATATATATACACACACATATATATATATATATATATATATATATATATATATATATATATATATACATATATATATATATATATATATATATATATATATATATATTTATATATTTACATATTTACATATATATATATATATATATATATATATATATATATATATATATATATATATATATATATATATATATAATGTACATTTATTGATAATCTAAATTTTAATTGTAACTTTATATTAGAAATAGGTTCAATTCCCTCAATTGCTTTATAACATGAATTTGAATATAAACTTATCAAAATGATGAAATAAAAGTGTTAAGAAAAACTTCGAATAATTTCTTCCAAAATTTATCTTCTGCAAAAAAGAAAAAAAAAAGGGAAAGTGTAAGAGGCAAAATTAAACAAGTTCTTAGTTACAAGCGTCGAGGATGGCCTCTGAGACCCTCGACTGCACATCAAAGCAAGAAGCGTTTTCGCTAAAACATCCACCAAAGGCTGCCAAAGAAGCTTTGGGCCCTTCACCTCGACTCTGACTCTCTTGCATACAAACAAGATCATTCCGGAGGCCAAGGCTTCCGACAGCAAAGGAAAACATCTTGACGTCTACCGTCTATTCACAAAGTGCAGCAATGGCCCGCTGAGTATTTGTGTGCAATTTCATACAGGAAAGAGAGAAAGGGTGAAAGACATCCAGCCAAACGTGCGATTAATGCATATAATTATTACACTGAACTCGCTCAACTTTCATTCCAACACGTTTCATCACACGAAATACTTTTCATTTACAAATTCTCTACAGTTATGCCAGAATCTCTAACATCATTTTATTTCATAAATACCTAAAGTTTCAACGCTCATTTCATAATAACACTGAGAAGGAAGGGATATTTTCTTCTTTCCATGAACGAAGAGGAAAGTTAAGAGGATTAGTTTGCCTATCATTTTGTACCTCTCTATGTGGTATGTAAAAAATCTATTTAAACCGTTTTGAGGTAAATAAGTTTAATACATGTATCTTGCTACTCATTTTTCATAATGGTTTCTCAGTAATACTAAGATAACTGGAAATCGTAACAAATAAAAAGAAAGGTTTTAAATTATAACAGATTACTTACTCAATCAACTAAAGACCAAAATTTCAATAAAACATATATTCCTGACTAAACTTATGGCCATCTTAATTATGGGATCAATATAAAGGTTTTCTAAAATCTTTCGCTTCTTTAGAGGACAGGCTAAGACGCCAAATTTAACAAGTAACGTGGCTACTAATGTGAACCAGGTTTTATGTAAATTTCCTTCTGAAAATTCAACATTACCCATTCTTAGGACTGAACTAGAACAGAGCCTAATTTCTTCAGTTTATTAAAACCAAGACTTCAGAGATTTATTTTAAACTTTTTAGCGAATACATACTGTATACGTTTTAATTTGAAAAGTGTAGTAAAAAAGCAAAAGTATGATTTGAATCATTTGAAGAAAATAAATCGTAGAGTTAATCTGTAAATTTTCCATGTGGTATATTTTCCAATATCAAACAGCATGACATCTCACTCCCCCCCCCCCCCCTCCCCGATGAGTATTTCCCATACATATCCTGGCTCCTTTTACTACCCATTTCCTAATCATGCTGTTGAAAGTCAGAATTCTTTCCTAATGTATCCACCAAATTCCCGCATATCTTATTAGATAGTCTTGGGTAGTGCCATGGCCTCTGTACTAAGGTCTTCCACTGTCTTGGCTTGGAGTTCTCTTGCTTGAGGGTACACTCTAGTACACTATTCTATCTTATTTCTCTTCTTCTTATTTTGCTAAAGTGTTTTAGTTTATTCATGAAATATTTATTCTAATGTTGTTACTGTTCTTAAAATATTTTATTTAAATTGTTAATTGATTCGCTTATTTCCTTGTTTCAAACCACACTGGGCTACTTTCCTTGTTGGATCCCCTGGGCTTATACCATCCTGTTTTTCGAACTAGGGTTGTAGGTTAGAAGTAATAATAATAATAATAATAATAATAATAATAATATTAATAATAATAATTAAATAGCCTATAATGAGGGAGCTAATGACTGCACTGCTAAATCCATAGGATTCACTTTCAAAATGAAAATGGAGTGTTTCGAAAAAATAGAGACTCTGAAATTTAATATCAAGTAGAAGCATTGAAAAGGTTTATCTGTATATGAATGATCCTGGAAAGGAGAAACATTTTATAAAGTTGTATCTAACGTCGTAGACTTCCCGAATTTAGCTCACTCAACCCCCGAAATGATTAAGTCTTTTATCTCTTTTACTTCCCTACTCTTCCCATTACCAGTTAGCTCTTTCATGCTTGGAATAGAAATAGACTGAATCTCTCTTTCTGTTACAAAGGACCAGAGAACTCGATTGTTAAGGGACAAGGGGAGAAAAGATTTTAAAAGTCACCATTTTAGTGACGTTGATTTTCACGTCGTGTCGTTGGTAATTTAGACTCGCAGTGTTTAACTTTCCTAAGTTCTTTCCTAACTAAATCACGGCTATTTCGTCCAAGTGAGTATTTTTCTGATGTGGGAGAAAAAATCTTCACTTTTCCTTCACTAAGAAAGTCTCGCAAAACTTTTAATATTTTTTTAGTTTAATTCTTCATTTGCTCTTTCATTTTTTCTGGGTTGAGTATCTATTTGAGCTAAAGTGAAGTTCATGTCATCTAAGGAGACATTTCAGTATTTCATTGCAATTAATATATATTTCTAGAAATTCTAGTTGGCAACAGTATCACGTGATCTATTCATGTGATTTATATTCTTTGTTTAATCTTGGAGTATTTAAGATAATGACAATATATGTCAATTGTTTTCTGAATTTTTAGTTATATCTCTCTCATTTTCATTTAGTAACGAATGTTTTGGTTTAG
>NC_090731.1:59862022-59869522 GCF_036898095.1 Palaemon carinicauda
TCCCCGTCATGCATTTCCTCATAGCTTTCGTTCCAAGCATATCTAATAGTTCAGAGCTTTGCACATTTTACGTGAAAAGGGGGCATTTTAATAAACCATTAAGCTGTGAAAGAAAAGTCAAAGGATTTGCTGTTGCTGTGAAATGTTATTCATGAAAAGCTGTTGCTTTGTTTTGTTGTGATTTCGATTTTACAAGATTGCTGTTTATTAATTTAGATAAAATATACAGTTTCGTTTATCATGGCTTAACGTGTTTCATTACCTTCATTGGAAGAAAGCGTGAAAGGCAGATATTTTTTTTCTTCCTGACGGGAAGAGATTTATGCTTCAACATTTTTCCAAATCTGGATTCATAAGTTTGGTTAGTTGCATTTAGCGAAATTTGTTTCCGCTGGAAATAAATGACAGAGACTTTAGTGAATAACACATTGTGGGGATGTTCATAACATAGTCACAGATATTTATAAATATTAATAACATAGTCACTCATATTTATTTGAAAGCCAGTTTCGCTCTGGTCCACAACAGTCAAACATTATTTATGATGGGGGATTTAGTCTTCAAAAACAAATGATTTATATTATCGACCTTATGATCGTGTGGCAAAACCAAACGTCATTTACGATTGTTGGTCAAATATAACCTTGAAACACGATTTACATGTATTCCCATTTTTTCTATTTATTGGCGTGTAAAATACCAAAGTTAGGGAAGGTCATTAGATATTTATAGACTTTCATTTCGTAGCCATCAAGGATTTTACTGTTTTCTTTACCTGAATATTAAGATCCTCGGAAATAAAGAGTTTTATTTTCTAACTTCATGGTTAATAAATGAATGTATTTGTTCGCTGACAATAACTTTTGAAGAGACACTTTTACAGTGTTTTTTCTTATTAACAATATTCTCAGCCTTCATCAAATTTTCCAATGAATTGTCTACATATTAATTTCAAGTTAAAACATTCTCTGATTTATGGTTAAGATAAGATAATTAATAATTGACTTTCTAAACGATACAACCGTAATGCTTTAAATTCTAGAGAGAGAGAGAGAGAGAGAGAGAGAGAGAGAGAGAGAGAGAGAGAGAGAGAGAGAGAGGAGAGAGAGAGAGAGGAGAGAGAGAGAGAGAGAGAGAGAACAGAATCAAATCTGTTAGATATTCAAATTCGAGAGTAAATGAAAGTTCCCTCAATTCTTTTTGGAAGTAAATTCTTAACTAGAGCAGCCACTCGGTCGAGTGCATACCTTCGTCACTGCTACTTTTGTCAATAAGAAAACCGATGATGTTGTGAGTATTTGATCCCAACACATATGCCATCTAAATTTGTCAACATCGCCTAAAAACTTTCCTTTCCGTGAAGTTTGACTCTGATATCCTTATATTTGACAATTTCTGTCCGACCCAATCGTTCTCAAAATCTATTCAAAAGGTCCTTGGATGATAACCAATCATTCACACAACATTCCACCGAATTTGAGGCATTTTTGTGTAGACAAGTCGGATAACAATGGCCGCGTAATGACCCCATTGACCTTTGACCCCCGAACCGCTAATAAGAGTAAAGATATCACTATATCATGTTGTATATCACAAGATAGGCACATTTTGTCCCTAGTTTCATGCAAGTCAGATAAAAAGTGTCCACGATATGGCAAAAAGACTTTTTTGACCTTTCCATGACCTTGCCCTTGAATTTTTATCCAATCAATCATATTGTCCTTTAATTAGGGCCAATTGTCACACCAAATTTCATGAGGTTTGATAGAATAGTTTTTGAGTTAGGCGAATCATAAACACCAGACAGACATATGAACAAATAGATACACTTCTATCAAGAATTAACCTTCGCAACGAAGTTGGCGAAGATAATAAAGCCCATGTCGTAAAAACAACAACTAGATGGTGATGTGTATGGTATAAAAAGATAAAGAAATAAGAAGCAAGAATATTTTCAAATTCAATTCACTGGTGTATAGTTTAACAGTGACACATAAAAGTAAGAAATAAGATGAGGGGAAATTAAAAAGGAAAAACAATAATGTCAAACGAATCCAGTTTAGGGTAACAGAATGCTCTACGGCCCTTTAGCTGCCGAGACTTGAATACTTTGAGATCTTGAAAACTTAGCAATGTTTTTAACAACTGCGAATTTTTTTTTTTCCGTTTTTATGACACCCATTTTAAGGTAAGTTTATTATTTTGGAAAAGAATATACAGTATGAAATCTCTCTCCCTCTCTCTTTCTTAGATATTCATACCGAAACCTATGAACATTCATAAATTCTTTAACAATAATTGAATAAACAAAACTGTTCATGAACAGAAATCTCATCAAAATACAATTTCATAGCAAGACTATAGGATGAGCAACTAGAAGCTGCAATTAAGTCCAAACCCAAATACACAGAAATTAAAGCACAATAGGTACCATACCAAAGAGTCTATATTTTCTGAATGTTCAAACATTTTGAATTCAATACTTTCTGAGCTCAAATCGTTCCTGCAAGAGCATTACATCAATGGTTAAATAACTGAAAGGGTTGGCTCACGTGTAGGTTAGACTCCAACATTTTTTCCCTCGCTCAGGTCTTTGACCTTACAGACACCTAAAACCCATTATAATACATATCTTGGAGTACCTACAGTGGTTCTTAGGATCATACTGTCATGATTCGGGAGAAAATGTTCCCTTTATTAATCCCTGTTTGCATCGTACTATGAAACTTAATGTAACAGTTTGATGAAACTACTGATGTGACAAACTTTTCACAATTTCTTGTGTATGTTCGGTATAATAAAAATGAAAAAAAATTAAAGATTTCTTGTTTTGTAAGCCTCTGCAAACTTCAACTACTGCTGCTGATATTTTTTATTTAATTGATGATTTCTTCAAAGAACGTTCGATCGAATAGGAGAAATTGTGGGGAGTTTGTATTGAGGGTGCACCTACGATGCTCGGCTGTAAGTCTGGCTTCAATCGTTAGTTAAAAAAATGTCTCCAGAAGTAATTGGGACTCACTGCATGGTTCATCGATATGTATCAGCTACCAAGACGTTACCTGAACCCTTCAAAGAAGTGCTTAACTGAGTGATTAAAGCAGTAAATGTCGTTAAATCAAGGCCACTTGCAACACGGCTCTTAAAAGTTTTATGTGGAGATATGCTTTCAACGCATGAAGCGCTATTGTTTCACACAGAGGTAAGATGGCTCTCGAAAGGAAAGGCGCTGAAAAGATTTTTTGATTTGAGAGGAGAGCTGCAAATATTTCTCGCTTCTGAAAATGCAATTGAATATGAATCATTGTTTATGAATGAATTTGCGTTGTGCAAATTGGCATACCTGGTCAACATTTCTGAGATAATAGTATTAATACAGGATGACAGGGTAAGGAAAGTACGATTATATCTTTGTCTGAAAAGATATTGTCTTTTAAAATGAAATTGGAGCTCTGGGTCACCAAAATTAACCAAAAGGAATTATACATGTTCCCAACACTTGCCCAATTTGTTGAAAAAGCGGCAAATGAAATCGATGACTTATATGGCTTGATACAAGAGCATTTGGAAAATCTTACTGTTCAAATGAGAAGTTATTTTCATGATGAATATTACAAATCTTCCTCCCTTACAATCAACCCTTTTAATGCCAGTGTATCTGAGGTCCCTGAAGCAGCAGAAGAAGAGTTTATCGACTTAAAAAAACTGAAGCTAAATCCTGGTTTGGTGAACTGCAACTACAAGAATTTTGGGCAAAAAGTTTCCAAAAATTCCCTGTAATATCAGAAATCGTAATAAGGAATTTATTGCCGTTCCCAACAACTTAGTTATGTGAAGCAGCCCTCTCCTAACTTCTCATCCTTAAAAACAAATGCCGAAATCAATTAAATGTGGAAGATGACAACGAAGCCCAGGATAGAATTGCTAGCTAAAAATACTGCAATGCCAGCCGCCTCATTAAGGTCAGTTCATAAACACCGCTTTACATAACGATGGAAATTTGTGTTGTAGTAATTTTGAATTGATTTACAATTAATTAATTTTTTGTAGCAGCTTTGGAGTTTTTTATGAAAAAATTTGAAATTAATTATGAATTAACGGACTGTATAGTTACTTCATGAATAGATAATCTATCATTCAATAATTGCAATATATGGCAGTTTATTGTACAAAAAAAAAAAAAAATTAATGTGTATATAAGATATTTTGAGGATTGGGGTCGCTTCCTGATTTCTTGTTCTAAAATGGGTCGCCATGTTTAAAAGGTTAGGAACCACTGATCTAGAGTATATGCTTCATCACACTTTCATTTTTAATTCTTTTTGTCTTCTACAGAAATATTTCCGAAATCTTTTAGTTATTAATTTATGTATATCTTTTTATTTCTTCATACCTTTTCTAAACCATTTACAAGAAAATCGTAATTTACGCCGCTAAAATTAATATTAGCAAAGTTGTTATAATTCTGTGATTTCGTTCTCATTTCACAACGCAAGTTATCTATTTTAAAATGCTGTATATATTGTGTATTCAAAGATAAATTACTATTTCTTATTCCTAGTCCAAGAAACATTATATTTTTTTTCCTATCAATTCAATTATATACATCTAAAAGCAAAAAGGATTTTCCAAACCTGCAATGAAAAAACATTTTACGAATTAGCCAAAAATTCGGACTTACAGACTCGCCTGTTTTCATTAACAACTTCTAAACATATATCATAAATGTTAAAAATCTATCCTAAAATTCTAAGTGACATTTACTTGACCTTTTCAGAATTCTCGTCAGTAATCTACATTCTTAATATGGGTTAACATTATGAAAGTTCTAGAGTGCACGGGTGACATTTCGTTTGTTTTAGAATATTCAGTAACCACTTTCTTCCAGTTTTGAGTATTTTCACAGAGATGTATTTATCTCTAAGCTTGGAGTACTACCAGGACAATAATTTGCAGAAAGGGATGAAATACAAAAAGCGAACGGGTTTTGAAGGTTTAAAGAAATAACGATAACATCCAAATCAATTAATATTATTATTATTATTATTATTATTATTATTATTATTATTATTATTATTATTATTATTATTATTTGCTAAGCAATAACCCTATAGCAAGATGCTATAAGCCCAAGGTCCCCAACAGGGAAAATAGCATAGTGAGAACAGGAAATAAGGATAAACTACAACAGTATAAGAACAATAATAAAATGAAAATAAATCTTACATAAATAAACTATAAAAACTTGAAAATAACAAGAGGATAAAAACTTCAAAATGACAGGATGAAGAGAAAAAAAGAGAGAATAGAGTTGCCGAGTGTACCCTCAAACAAGAGATCTCTAACCCTACACTGAGGAAGACCATGGTAGAGAGGTTATGCTACTACCCAAGACTAGAGAACAATGGTTAGATTTTAGAGTGTCCTTTTAGAAGAGCTGCTTACCATACCTAAAGAGTCTCTTTTTTACCCTTATCAAGAAGAAAGTAGCAACTGAAACCTTACGGAGCAGTAATTAACCTCTTGAGAGAAGAAGTATTGTTTGGTAATTTCAGTGTTGTCAAGTTTCTGAGGAAAGAGAAGAATGTGTAAAGAATAAGCCAAACTATTCGGTGTATGTGTCGGCAAGGAAGAAATGGGCAATAACCACAGAATGGGATCCAAGATAGTACACACTGGCCAGTCAAAGGACCCTATAACTCTTTATCGGTTGTATCTCAACGGGTGGCTGGTGCCTTGGCCAACCTACTACCTACTGAAATAAATTTTTCTGGTATTGGTTTTCTTTTTTTTTTATTTCAAAACGCAAATAAATTAAAATGAAACACTTATAAATGGTAAAAAAAAAGAAAATTATATTCAAAGCTCTCTATAATTTCACGTTCATAAAACTTTCCTCTAACCATTAATTTCATTATCGCAAAACTGGTGACTTTTTCTAAACAAGTCAGTACTAATAGGCCCTTTGTGTGTGTGTGTGTGTTTTAATTCACAATTACTATAATTTCCACAAATTTCTATTAACAAATATTTTATGGCAAGTTTTGATGTTCTGGATACTTTAATCTCATTTATTTCCTGTTTCCTTCCCTCACTGGGCTCTTTTACCCTATAGAAACCCTTAGGCTTATAATATCTAGCTTTTCCAACTAGGGTTATAGCTTAGCTTGTAATAATAATGATATTATCAACAATAACATTAATAATAATAATAATAATAATAATAATAATAATAATAATAATAATAATAATAATAATAATAATAATTTCCAGTTTGGGAGATAATTCTTATGACTACTAACCGTAGGTGCATTGTTTACTCGTTTGTTCTTTTATCAAGTTATTGGTTGTAAGATAATTGGCTTAGTTTTAATTCTTACGGAATCTTTAGCCAACATCTATACGGGAATCGGTTTTGGACAAATACCTCCTCAATAGCAGAGGTGTAGTAGCATATAAGTAATCTCATATTCATTCTTGTTTACGGAATCTTTATTAGCAAGATATTGCATTGAAATTAAATTTATTTTACGGTCATTCAAACAAAGTTTGTATTTGATTATATATTTTTTTTGTAAAGAGAGAGAGAGAGAGAGAGAGAGAGAGAGAGAGATAGAGAGAGAGAGAGAGAGAGAGAGAGAGAGAGAGAGAGAGAGAGAGAGAGAGAGAGAGAGAGATACTACAGCGTTTAGAAGGAAAATTTAGACAACAATTTATTTATCTAAATGAGACTATGGTAAGCCTGAAAACAGAAAAAAAAATTTCCTCACGAGGCTATTTTTCACTCCTGAAGCATTGGGATTTGTAGCTTAGCTAATAATAATAATAATAATAATAATAATAATAATAATAATAATAATAATAATAATAATAATAATAATAACGGGCGCTGTTTTTTTTTTTTTTTTTTTATTTATCATTTTACAATTATTATAATTTCGGCAGATATCTGTTGAAAAATATCTTAACCGAAGTTTTGATTTTCTGGATACATTAATCTTATTTATTTCCTAGTTTCCTCTCCTCACTGGGCTATTTTTTCTCTATCGAAACCCTTTGGCTTATAGTATGTGAATTTTCCAACTAACATTATAGCTTAGCTTGTAATAATAATAATAATAATAATAATAATAATAATAATAATAATAATAATAATAATAATAATAACAATAATAATAATAATAATAATAATAATAATAATAATAATAATAAAAGTATCAGACACAGTTTTCATTTTTGATACAAACTGATCGTCATAATATCGAGATAAAAAAAAAAAAATATCGATGAAATAGAAGTAACCATCATCTAGAAGATTCGTTCTTTTTGTTTCAAATTTGATTATCAGTTTCTTCATCGTAGTTTTATAAATAGATATCCTAAAAAATAGTTGGAAAAAAGAGGGACAATAACTTTAGCTGATTTATAAAATGAAATAAAACCAAGTGATATTTACGTTGTATTTAGTGAGAAAAAAACTATTCCCTGAATTTCGAGAGA
>NC_090731.1:59887022-59904522 GCF_036898095.1 Palaemon carinicauda
GAGTCTGTGCTTGTCTGGCTTGGGGTAGAGTCTCCCTCGCTGGCCTGACACAGACAAAGGTGGCTTAGCCTCCTTAGGTCACTACCGAAGGTTTCTGTGGATATGATTCCTTCTTTTGTGATCTACCAGACTAGTCCTTGTTGCTGTTCTCGGGGGAGGATAAGTTTCTTTCCCTGGGAGTGGCAACACCTTCCTTGCTTTGGTGCTCTGGGAGCTGGCAAGTATTGCTGGCCTCCCCCCTTAGATCTCCCTTAGGCTAAGATAAGTTTCTTGGCTGCGGGTGATCCGTCACTAAAGCAAGGTTGGTAGGACCCTCTTTTGTCCCTTCCCCCTCTATCTCCGTAATGGCCTAGCCATTACAGTACTGTACGTCGTTCTACATCTGGACCTAGTATAGGTTAGGATGTGGAATTGACTCAGCCCCCTGCCGGCCGGCAGAGCTGCCGGCCGGCAAGGGTCTTATATTTTGAGTGCTGCCCGGACCTCCCTTGGTCCCTCATCCATGCCTGCCTGTAGAGCCAGACGGCATTGGCCAGGAAGCCTGAATTAGATTCTCCCCTTCCTTATATGCACTCTTTCGGATTGCCGGGCTTGGAGGTAGTGTACACTCTTATCCCGGCATCCATCCTATTTTTCTTCTAGTGCTGTACCCGACCCGGCTGCAGGCCTATGAGGCCGGCAGCCGGGCAGGTGTAGTCCTCTGGTTCTTTTGCTGCCGGCTGGCATCGGTCCTGTACCTTTGCCGGCCGGCTAATGTCAGCCCTTGTCTGCCGGTCACCAAGAGTGTGGCCAGCAGCTGGGTACTACCTTGTGTAGTTGCCGTCCGGCAGCCATTGCCGGCCGACATTGGCTGTTGCCGGCCGGCAATTGCTGCCGACCGGCACATGCATTTGAACCAGAGTTCTGCCGCCTTATAGCTGTTAAGTAGTATACTTTAAAGCTAGTTATGGTGTGTGCCGGCCGGCACGTATCCTCCTATACTGTACTAGTATTCTTCAGTATAACATATACAGTAAGAGGAAAACTATAGTATGGGTTTTGGTACAGCACTGTGTGTTCTAACACTTTTGTGTTTTCTTGCACAGTCCTTTGCTGTTGCCCTACAGATAGGAAAGTGAGTTCTTTCCTGTCTATTATCCAGGATTTTAAAATCATTGCTTAGGTGTGAGCTCCACCTGTTTCCTCTGGAAACTTTGCATTGGTTACTCTAGAAGAGATTAACCATTTGATTTTATTATCTGGAAGGCTGCAGCAATGGGTTGTGAGGGAAACACAAGTGTGTGTCTTTCCTTTCTGAATTGTTATGCTATACTATGCATATCCAGTGATACATAGTTCACTTGATACTCATGGAAATTTCTTCTCTTTACAGAAGGACCCTCCGAAGTGCGGAAGTGCTTTCTGCAACGTCCGCAGCAAGAACCTCTGCGGACATGAGTTTTGTAGGAGACACGCAGCATGCGCTGTCTCCAAGGATGATCTCCGGTATTGGGACCCTCAGGTATGTACTGTGTGCACTAACCTGATTACTGAGGCCTTTGATTCCCCTAGGACGGCGGAATCAAGGGATATAGCTAGGAAGAAGCTTCGTACCTGGGTAAGGGGCTTCCAAAAGAACACTTCTGGCCCTTATCTTCCAAGTGAGAAGATGAGGGCGTATCTTTTCCCTAAGGCATCAGCTGATGCAGTGATTCCCCAGCCTCAAGAGGAGATCCCCCAAGTTCAGATCCAGGTGGATGCTGAAGTCGCGGTCGCGATGCAAGACATCCAGTTAGATGACAGGATGTTTGATGTGGACGAGTGTCTGGAGGAAGACCTCCTGGCAGAAGCCCAGGATGAAGTTCAAGCCCCAGACGTTGTAGAGGTAGAGGTCGACGAGGTGTCGGCTACTCCGGTTCAGATTCCGGAGCCTATTCCCTCAACATCGGCCGGTCTCCCAGTAGAGCTGGGACAGGCCCTCTCTTCTATTGTTGGAATGATCCAACAAATGCAGAAGGAGAATCAGGAGAAGGCGGCTGCAATGGAACTGCGAATGCAGTGCCTTGCAGAATCACATGGGCCCCAGAAAAAGCTCAATGTGAAAGACCTTCCCTTGTGCTCAGATGCTAACCCATGGAGGTATGCTGAGCACATGCCGATGACGACTGGAAAGATCGTCATCTCGGATAAGCTGGGCTCAGTTCCCCTGGAGGAGGTGGAATTCTGGCCCAGCAAGGCATCATATCCGGACTGTTATGTCCGGCTGAGGAAGGAACCAGCTTCAAAGGAGGAGACAGAGCCGAAGGAGGTCATAGTGATGGACCATGCTAAGGCTCAAGCTCTACTTTCATCCTCGATGAAACAGAGGGGCTTCTCTAACTCAAAGGTAGCCGCATTGAACAGGAAGCTCCCTTCCTTTGTGTCCTCGCTTACTAGAGCCTTCCCCTTTTTACAGAAAGGGTTTGCGGCTGTACTAAAAGCAGTCGAGGCCGGCAAGCCTTGCCCCTCCCTAGAGGAGTGTAAACCCTTGTCGCTGGCCCTGCCTATGGACCACAAAGACTGGAAGGACGTCCATCTTACGTTCTCAGTTGGAAAGTTGGAGGCTGATATTGCCGGACGTCAGTTCGGCGAGGACCTCCCTAAGCTGTCTGACTTTCTTTTGCGAAGAGAGTTCGAGACAAAAGAAAGACTGGCTGCCTCAATGTCTCTTCAGACTACTCTCGAGACGATGGCAAGTGACCCCAAGGTCCATGAAATGTTCATGGTGGTGGCCAAGACTCATCTGGCCACAGTGACGAAGGACCTTTATGGCTTCGTCAAGGCAAGGAGAGCTTGTAGGGAGTTCGTGTTCACCTCGGCTACGGTGAGGCACGAGCCAAGGAAACTAATCTCCTCCAACATTTGGGGAAAAGACCTTTTCCCTACCGACTTGGTCAAAGAAGTTGTTGATAAGGCTGCCTTGGAGAATAGAAACCTTCTCCAGAAGTGGGGCCTGGCTATCAAAAGAAAGTCTTCCCCGGATGAGGGTCCTCAACCAAAGAGGAAGACTATAAGGACTAGGCTACCGTCTCGGCCAGCCAAGCCTGTTAGACAGCAACAGCAACTGCAATTGCCATTGCCCCCAGTGCCCCAGATCGTGGCACAAACCCCGACCACTTTTCAGTGGGTACCCTAGGCCGTGTCGACACAGTCCACGGCATTCACCCCAGCGTTCGAAGGGCAGTCTACTTCCTTTCGAGCAAAGCCTAGAGGAGCAGCCAGAGGCTCGTCTAGACGCCCCTCAAGGAGAAGGGGATTCAGGGGTGGTCGTGGTCAGGAAGGCAAGACCTCAGGACGGCAGTCCAAGTGAGGTGATACCGGTAGGAGGGAGACTTCTGAAATTTCGGGATCGGTGGACCTTCGATCCCTGGGCCCACAGCCTACTCAAGAATGGACTGGGCTGGAGCTGGTACAGCACTCCACCCCCCTGCCTTCGATTTTTCCAACACTCCACCCCCGTTATGGAGGAGTACGTTCAAGAACTGTTGGAGAAAAAAGGTGATCCGAAGGGTGAAGCCCATCAATTTCTAAGGGAGGCTGTTTTGTGTTCCCAAGAAAGACTCGGAAAAGCTCAGAGTCATTCTGGACTTGTCGCCACTCAACAAGTTCATAGTGAATTGCAAATTCAAAATGCTAACACTGCAACACATAAGGACCTTACTGCCCATGAGGGCATATTCCGTCTCTATAGACTTGTCAAACGCCTATTGGCACATTCCAATCAACCATCGACTCTCCCCCTACCTAGGGTTCAGGCTACAACGAAGACTATACGCCTTCGGAGCCATGCCATTCGGGCTAAACATAGCCCCAAGGATTTTTACGAAGCTTGCGAGCGTAGCTCTCAAACAATTACGCCTAAAGGGAATTCAGGTAGTAGCCTACCTGGACGACTGGTTGGTGTGGGCAGCATCCGAGACAGAATGCTTGCAAGCTTCCAGTCAAGTGATCCAGTTCCTAGAGTACCTAGGCTTCAAGATCAACAGAAAAAAGTCTCGACTTTCTCCATCTCAAAAGTTCCAGTGGCTGGGAATCCACTGGGACCTTTGTCACACCGTTTCTCCATCCCGGCGAAGAAAAGGAAGGAGATAGCGGGTTCTGTCAAGAGACTTCTAGATTCCGAAAGGATATCAAGACGCGAGCAGGAGAGGGTACTGGGCTCTCTCCAGTTTGCTTCGGTGACAGACCCAGTGCTAAGAGCACAGCTAAAGGATGCAATCGGAGTTTGGAGAAGTTATGCATCAAACGCGCGAAGAGATCTGAGAAGACCAGCCGCTTCGGCTAAGTACTCTTCTCAGGCCTTGGTCCCAAGCCAGACATCTAAAGAAGTCGGTTCTTCTTCAGCCACCTCCCCCGTCGGTGACGATTCACTCAGACGCCTCGAAGGAGGGATGGGGAGGTCACTCTCATCGGAAAAAAGTCCAGGGGACTTGGTCCAAGCTATTCAAGACCTTTCACATAAAACTTTCTAGAAGCTATGGCAGTGCTCCTTACCTTAAAGAAAGTGATGGACAGCGAGGTAGTTGTGAGATACTTGAATCGACAAGGATCGAAGTCACCACCTCTCAACCAGGTGATGTTGGCCATCTTCCGATTGGCGGAAAAGAAGAAGTGGTACCTGTCGGCAGTTCACCTTCAAGGAGTCCGCAATGTGACGGCGGACGCTCTATCCAGGTTCACACCGATAGAGTCGGAATGGTCCTTAACGCAGGATCATTCTCCTTCATTCTGAATCAAGTCCCAGAACTGCATATAGACCTCTTTGCAACGAAAGACAACAAGAAGTTGCCCCTGTACGTGCCCTGTACGAGGACCCCTTAGCGGAAGCAGTGGACGCAATGTCCCTCGACTGGAACAGATGGTCCAAGATTTATCTGTTCCCTCCTCACAACCTTCTGTTGAGGGTCCTCAACAAACTGAGATCCTTCAAGGGGTAGCGGCAATAGTGGCCCACAAGTGGCCGAACAGCGTGTGGTTCCCCCTGGCATTGGAACTGTAGCTGAAGTTTGTACCGCTACCAGATCCAGTTCTGACCCAGCGAGTCCAGAAGTCAACTGTCTGCGCTTCATTACAGAAAACCCGGACCCTACAGCTCATGATTTTCTCTCCCTAGCGGTGAGAAAGCGTTTCGGGATTTCGAAAGCCAGCATAGACTTCCTTGAGGAATATAAGTGCAAATCTACTAGAAGGCAATATGAGTCATCTTGGAGAAAATGGGTGGCCTTTTGTCAAGGCGAAGAATCCGCAGGAGATCTTGACAGACTTCTGCTTATCTTTCTTCTCCACCTCCATGGTCAAGGATTGGCAGCTAACACGATTTCAGCGTGTAAGTCTGCTTTGACAAGACCCATTCTATATGCCCTCCAGGTCGACCTAGGTAACGAGATCTTTAATAAAGTCCCGAAAGCCTGCGCTAGGCTCAGACCTTCAGCACCTCCAAAGCCCATTTCATGGTCTTTAGACAAGTTCTTCATTTCGCTTCTCTGTTGAGCAATGAAGAGTGTGCGTTAAAGGATTTGACACAAAAAGTTATTTTCCTATTTGCACTCGCGTCCGGGGCCAGGGTTAGTGAGATTGTAGCCCTCTCGAGAGAGGCAGGTCGTGTTCAGTTCCTGGATGGGGGAGAACTGAACCTGTTTCCGGATCCTACGTTTCTCGCCAAGAATGAGTTACCCACCAACAGGTGGGGTCCCTGGAGAATCTGCCCTCTGAAAGAAGATGCATCTCTATGTCCAGTAGAATGCCTAAAGGTCTATCTTCATAGAACTTCAGACTTCAAGGGTGGTCAACTATTCAGGGGAGAAACATCAGGCTCAAATTTATCTCTGAATCAACTCAGAGCGAAAATCACATATTTTATTCGCAGAGCGGATCCTGACAGTACACCCGCAGGTCACGATCCGAGGAAAGTTGCCTCATCCTTAAATTTCTTTAATTGTATGGATTTTGAACATCTCCGTTCATACACTGGCTGGAAGTCTTCCAGAGTGTTCTTTCGCCACTATGCGAAGCAAGTAGAGGAACTAAAGAGATCTGTGGTAGCAGTGGGTCACGGTGTTAACCCTACTGTTTAACTCTGCGAGGAACAGTGGTCTTAATTGGGACGATTAATTCCAGGGTGAGTGTGTAGTTACATACTGTACTACAAACTAAGTGAGGGCACTGTGTTGCCCATGTAGACTGTTCCATTTCTGAAGGTGAACTTAGCATAAGTGCAGACATGTGTGCCGAGCGTTTCTAACGCTAATGTCATTGATTTGTAATACAGACTTTTATGACTTTGATACCTCGGTATCTTAAAAGTGGCATTTAATGTTTTTTCTTTCAGACAAACAAGTTCTGTTTACTATCATACTTATGCTTAAAGTTTTGGGTTATCCTCTTCTTATGTATATATATATATATATATATATATATAATTGTGGTTAACCTGTCTATTTATTGCCTGTCAATAAACTGGTTCTTGAGAACCTTGCGTCTCCTTCACCTGTGTCAATTTATTGGTATAATTGAGCATTCATTCTATGTACCTTATCTGGGATAATTCTAATAGAATTGTTCCTTTATGCAAGCTATGTTGCATTGGTTTTCCTCCTATGCGGATATAAAACCTTTGTCCAATACAAGTATTGTGCGGAGAACTGGTCGATATTTCATATTGACGCAGTTATTCTTTACAAACTATGCTTTACTTAATATAGGGCGAGACCACTATATTAGCTTGCCTGGTATTCATACATAGGTATATGTACTCTTCGAGACTTTTCCAGAGTCTAGTAGGACTCTTCCCTGTAGGGGGCAGGAAGCTCTAACATGGTTTATAGTTAGTCAAGATGTATAACGGTAACATCTTAGGTCTCTAGGTCTAGTCGA
This sequence comes from Palaemon carinicauda, assembly GCF_036898095.1. Classification (NCBI taxonomy): domain Eukaryota; kingdom Metazoa; phylum Arthropoda; class Malacostraca; order Decapoda; family Palaemonidae; genus Palaemon; species Palaemon carinicauda. The sequence goes on from NC_090731.1 coordinate 59,893,914, forward strand.
CCGGGAAAAATTACATCCGGGGAGTACGGCACGTTCTGAGAATCCACAGATACAGTAATGCTCTGGTATACTTCCATCAGGACGACATGGCTTGAGCCCAAAAAACGGATTTTGAGCGAAGCGAAAAATCTATTTTTGGGTGAGATGGCCATGTCGTCCTGATGGACCCGCCCTTGCCTTTCTAAGAAAGGGCCGTAGGACCCCTCCCTACATACAGTCTCTGTAGCACCTCGTGTACGCTACAAGGAATACAGATGGCACCAGGATTGGCGCCAGGCACGCATACGAATCGGAAGATAGGGAGCCTTGGGAGCGGCTCCCCCTTTTTCTTTCCCGAATTCGTTTCTTGCCAATCGCCCCCTGCGAGATGAAATCTCTGTTCGGGATGCAGATTGCCATGTGGCGTGTCAAGAATACGTCCTCTGATATGTCGCGATATTCCTTTCAAGAGGGATACTCGCTCCAGGAGTTAGAATTCTGGTACCTTAAGGTAAATTCTCTGGGAATATCGCCGTAGTTGTAATATACCCTAGGAAGCTACCCTAAAGGAACTTCCATCAGGGCGACATGGCCATCTCACCCAAAAATAGATTTTTCACTTCGCTCAAAATCCGTTATATATATATATATATATATATATATATATATATATATATATATATATATATATATATATATATATATATATATATATATATATAACGGATTTTGAGCGAAGCGGAAAATCTATTTTCGGGTGAGCTAGCCATGTCGTCCTGATGGAAGTTAAGAAAGGGTAGCTTCCTAGGGTATATTTGACTACAGTGATATTCCCAGAGAATATTACCTTAAGGTATCCAGAATTTTAACTCCTAGAGCGAATATCCCTAAATAAATCTAACAGGGATATTGCATAATATCAGAGGACGTATTCTTGACACGCCTCATATCTATCTTCACCCCGAACAGTTTTAAGGCTTCGAGTGGTTACACTGACAAGAATCTAAATACGAGAATGAAAAGAGAGCCGATCATAAGCTATCTCTCCTAATCCGTTTCCAGTGTGTATCTGATGAAGACGGCAGTGCCATCTTTATTCCTTGTAGCGATACACGAGGTGCTACAGATACTGTATCATAGGGAGGGGTCAATAAGCCCTTTTTACAATAAAAGGAAGGGTGGGTCCATCAGGACGACATGGCTACCTCACCCAAAAATAGATTTTTCGCTTCGCTCAAAATCCGTTTTGGGGCTCAGGCCATGTCGTCCTGATGGAAGTTTACCAGAGCATTACTGTATCTGTGGATTCTCAACCGGTGCCGTACCCTCAAGAAAGTATTTTCCTGGTCCGTCTAGACCTAGAGACCTATGATGCTATCGTCATACATCATTTCATCTAAGCATGAACTATGTTAGTGCTTCCTGCCCCCTACAGGGAAGAGTCGTACTAGAATCTGGAAAAAGTCTCGAGGAGTACATATTAACTATGGATGGCATAATGACAAGCTTGTATAGTGGTCTTACCCTTTACATTATAAAGCAAAGTTTGTATAAGAGTTACCAATGTCAGTATGAATTCCTGACATCTCCCCCAGTGTGTCTACTCTTATTAAACTATCGGATAACAGTTGTATCCGTATGGGAACAAATTTTGCATCTCTACCACCATCCCCTTAGGGTACAACGTTAATCCTTCCTAAGGAAGGGTTAAAGCGAGTGGATGTTTGCTTGAAGAAAGGAACAATCTTAAAAGACATCCCATGTTAAAATTATCCATATTTTAAAATTAATGCTCAGTACATTTCTAATAAAATGAGTGTGGGCGAATAAGACGCAGGGTTCACTATGAACTAGTTTATTAAAAATTTAATAAACATATATATCAGTCAACATTTATAAAAATTTATAAAATGTGGACGATATCCATTAAGCATAAAGAAAACAGTAAACAGAAAATATTGTTTTGTCTAAAAGGAAACAGATTTGCCACTTTAATCAAATTATTGATAATATTAATACAGTCTGTATTACTGGTTATTTACACTAGCGTAAGAAATGCTTGGCACAAGTGTCCGTATTATGCTTTGGTTCACCATAGTCGATGGAACAGTCCGTAAGGACACGTTAGTGGCCTATCACTCAGTGTGTAGTAACAGTCTGTGACTACACACCCACCCTCTTAATTAATCGTCCCAAATTAATTTCACTGTTCCTCGCAGATTTAAACAGCAGGTTTAAGAATTCTACCTGCTGCTACCACAGACCTCTTGAGTTGCTCCACTTGCTTCGCATAGTGCATAAAGAACACCCTGGATGACTACCATCCGGTGTACGAACAAAGATGTTCAAAGTCCATATAATTAAAGAAATTTTATGGAAGAGGCAACTTTCCTCGGATCATAACTTGCGGGTGTACTGTCTGGATCCGCTCTGCGAATAACATAGGTGAGTTTTGCCTTTAGTTGTTTCAGAGATAAATTTGAACCCGAGGTTTCCCCTCTGAACAGCTGTTCTCCTCTAAAGTCTGAAGTTCTATGAAGATAGACCTTTAAGCACTCCACTGGACATAGAGATGCATCTTGCTTCAGAGGGCAGATTCTCTAGGGACCCCACCTGTTGGTGGGTAGCTTGTTCTTGGCAAGAAACGTTGGGTCTGGAAACAGATTCAGTTCTCCCCCTTTCAAGAACTGAACGTAGTCTTCCTCTCTCAAGAGAGCCACTATTTCATTAACTCTAGCCCCCGAAGCGAGTGCAAACAGAAACATAACTTTTTGAGTTAAATCCAAAGAGCACTCCTCATTATTCATTATTAATGCAAATGAAGAACCTTATCTAGTGACCATGAAATGGGTCTTGGAGGCGCTGAAGGTCTAAGCTTAGCACCGACCTTTGGAATTTTATTAAAAATGTCGTTAGAAAGGTCGACCTGAAAGGTATATAGTATCGGTCTTGTCAAGGCAGACTTGCACGTTGATATTGTGTTGGCTGCTAAACCTTACTCATGAAGGTGAATGAAGAAAAATAAACAGAAGTCTATCAAGATTTCTTTTGGTTTCTTCGCCTTGACAAAAGACACCTACTCTTCCACGATGACTCATATTGTCTTCTGATAGATTTGGACTTAAATTTCTCCAAAAAAAAGTCTATACTGTCTCTTGACATCCCGCAGCTTTTTCTCATCGCTAGGGAGAGAAAATCATGAGATGCAGGTTCCGAGTTTCTGTGATGAAGCAAAGACAGACGACATCTGTACTCGCTGAGTCAGGGTTGGATCCGGTAGCGGTACAAACTTCATTCGTAGTTCCAATGCCAGAGGGAACCAAACGCTGTTTGGCCACTTGTGGGCCACTATTGCCGCTTTCCCTTTTAAGGATCTCATGTTGAGGACCTTCAAAAGGAGGTTGTGCGGAGGGAACAGGTAAATCCTTGACCATCTGTTCTAGTCTAGGGACATAGCGTCCACTGCTTCTGCTATCGGATCCTCGTACGGGGACACATAACGATGTGTTTTCTTGTTGTCTTTCGTCGCAAAAAGGTCTATCTGCAGTTCCAGGACTTGACTCAAGATGAGGAAGAATGATCCTGCGTCTAGGGACCCTTCTGACTCTATCGGTGTGAACCTGGATAGAGCGTCCGCTGTCACGTTGCGGACCGTTGAATGTGAACTGCTGACAGGTGCCATTTCTTTCTTTCCGTCAAACGGAATATGGCTAACATCACTTGGTTGATTTGAGGCGATCTCGACCTTTGTCGATTCAGGCATCTCACTGTCACCTCGCTGTCTAGAACCAGTCTTATGTGGGTTGAGTGGCGAGGAGAAACTTTCTTTAGTGTCAGATGTACTGCCATGGCTTCTAGAAAGTTGATGTGAAATGACTTGAAAAGATTGGACCAAGCTCCCTGGACTCTCTTCTGGTGAGAGTGGCCTCCCCAGCCTTCCTTTGAAGCGTCTGTATGGATAGTAACTGACGGGGGAGGAGGTTGAAGAGGTATCGATATCTTCAGTTGCTTGGGTTTGGACCACGGCTTTGAGAAGCGTTCGCAGTCGAGTCGGTATTGGTCTCATCAGATCTCTTCGCGTGTTTGATGCGTATTTTCTCCAGACTCCTGTTGCATCCTTTAGCTGTGCTCTTAGCACTGGATCTGTTATCGAAGCAAACTGTACAGAGCCCAGCACTCTCTCCTGTTCGCGTCTTGATATCCGTTTGGATTTCAATAGTCTCTTGACAGATCCTGCTATCTCTTTCCTCTTCTTCCCAGGAATGGAAAGTCGATGTGACTCCAAATTCCAGTGGATTCCCAACCACTGAAATTTTTGAGCTGGAGATAGTCGAGACTTTTTGATGTTGATCTTGAATCCCAGATGTTCCAGGAACTGGATCACTGTCTTAGAGGCTTGCATGCATTCTGTCTGGATGCTGCCCGCACCAGCCAGTCGTCCAGGTAGGCCACTACTTGGATCCGCTTTAGGCGTAATTGATGAACGGCTGCGTTTGCAAGCTCTGTGAAAATCCTTGGGGCTATGTTTAGCCCGAATGGTATGGCTCTGAAGGCGTAAAGTCTTCTTTGCAACTTGAAGCCTAGGTAGGAGGAGAGGTGACGATTAATTGGAACGTGCCAATAAGCGTCTGACAAGTCTATGGAGACGGTGTCTGCCCTTTTGGGCAGTAGGGTCCTTGAGTGTTGAAGTGTGAGCATCCTGAACTTGTTGAGTGGCAACAAGTCCAGAATGACTCTGAGTTTTCTGAGTCCTTCTTTGGAACACAAAACAGCCTTCCTTGGAACTTGATGGACTTTACTTTTCGGATTACTCTTTTCTCTAAAAGTTCTCGGACATATTCTTCCAGAACGGGGGTAGAGTGTTGGAAGAACTGAGGAAATGGATGTGGAGGTCTATTCCAGCTCCAACCTAGTCCATTCTTTATTAGGTTGTGGGCCCAGGGATCGAAGGTCCAACGATCCCTAAATAGATGTAGTCTCCCTCCTACTGGAAGCATCTCACTTCTGCTGTTGTGGACCTGAGGCCTTGCCTCCTTGACCCCGTCCTCCCCTGAATCCCCTTCCCCTTGAAGGGCATCTAGAAGAACCTCTGGCTGTTCCTCTAGCTTTTGAGTGAAAGGAAGAAGTCTGCCTTTCAAAAGCTGGGTTAAAAACCGGCGACTGTGTTGCCACTTGTTAAGGTACCAACTGGTACGTGGTTGGAGGTTGTGCCACTATCTGAGGCACCGCGGTCGCAGGATGTTGCTGCTGTTTCTGTTGGTAGGGCTTAGCCGGACGAGAGGATAGCCTAGGCCTTTTTGTCTTCTTCTTGGGTTGGGGACCCTCATTCGAAGAAGACTTTCTCTTAAGGTTTAAGCCCCACTTTTGGAGAAGGTTCCTATTCTCCGTGGCGGCTTTGCCTACTATCTCTTTAACTACTTCGTTGGGAAAGAGGTCTTTACCCCATATGCAAGAGGAGATCAGTTTCCTTGGTTTCGTGCCTCACCGCAGCCAAGGCGAACACGAACTCTCTACAGGCTCTCCTACCTTTAATAAAGCTATAGAGATCCTACGTGACTATGGCCAGATAGGTTTTGGCCACTTCCATGAACAAGTCCTGGTTCTTGGGGTCACTTGCCATCGTTTCTAACGTTGTTTGCAACGACATCGATGCCGCAAGTCTTTCCTTCGTCTCTTGCTCTCTGCACAAGAGAAAATCTGACAGCTTTGGAAGTTCCTCACCAAACTGACGTTCGGCAATATCAGCTTCCAACTTCCCGACTGAGAAGGTGAGATGAACGTCCTTCCAGTCTTTTTGGTCCAAGGGTAATGTCAGGGATAACGGCTTGCATTCCTCCAGCGAGGGGCATGATTTCCCTGCCTCCGCAGCCTTCAAGGCTGCCTTATATCCCTTTTCTATGAAGGGAAAGGTTCTGATTGGAGAGGCCACAAAGGAGGGAAGCTTCTTACTCAAAGCTGGCACCTTTGAGTCCGTGAAGCCCCTCTCTTTCATCGAGCTCGCTAGTAATGCCTGTGCTTTACTATGGTCAAGGACTATGACCTCCTTCCGCTCCGTTTCCTCCTTTGAGGCTGGCTCCTTCCTAAGACGGATATAGCAATCTGGGTAAGAGTCTTTGTTGGGCCAAAATTCCACATCTTCCAGGGGAATTGAGCCCAACTTCTCCGATATAACAATCTTCTCAGTTGTCATTGGCATGTGTTCGGCATACCTCCAAGGATTGGTATCCGAGCACAAAGGAAGATCCTTCCCGTTGAGTCGCTTCTGGGGCCCACGTGATGCTGCGAGTCTGCGTATCTCCATCTTTATCGCAGCTTCCTTTTCATCATTTTTCTTTTTTATTTGTTGAATCATTTCAACAATAGAAGAAAGAGTCCTTCCCAGATCATCTGGGATAGCAGACGATGTAGAGAGAACAGGTTCTGGGGCCGGAACCGATGTAACCGACACCTCGTCGATTTCTTCCTCTTCTATTTCTGGAGCCTGGGTCAGCTCCTCCTCCTGACCTTCTCCCAGAAGGTCCTTCTCTGTATAATCCGACACCTCTGACATTCTATCGTCCAATTGGATGTCTTGAAGGGCGGCCGAGACTTCAGAATCTACCGAATTCTGGATGGTTGGTATCTCCTCATGAGGCTGAGGGATGACTGCATACACTGATCCCTTAGGGAAAAGGTAGGCCCTCATCTTCTCGTTTGTAAGGTAGGGGCCTGAAGTGTTTTTCTGAAAACCCCTCACCCAGGTTCGCAACTTTCCCCTACCAACATCCCTTGACTCCACCGACTTAAGGGTGTCAAATGCCTCGGAAATCAGGTTAGAACATATGGTACATACCTGAGGGTCCCAATACCGGAGATCACCTCTGGAGGCTGCGCATGCTGCGTGCCTCCTGCATAACTCATGTCCACAGAAATTCTTGCTGCGGACATTGCCGAACATACTCCCGCACACCGGATGGTCCTCCTGTAAAGAGAAGAAAATCCAGGAGTATCAAGTGAAGGCATTTAACTTATTGTTAATACATGTAGCTTTTACAGTAAAGCTAGAAGGAAAGACACATACTTGTATTTCCTGCCCAGCCAATTGTTTTAACCTCCCAAGATATTAAAACTAACGTTACTTCTTATTCTAGAATACCTTATATATTTTCCTAAGCGGAAAGTTAAGGTGTACCTCACATCTTGAAATAAAGTTTTAATATACGGGATAGAATGAATACAGAAAGAGCTCACTTTCTATATATTGTACGGTCTCAACAAAAGGTGTACAAGATAACATTAAGTATGTTGGAAGAACTTTAGTGTTACAACAAACTCTGTACTGTAGTTTTCTTAATGCAGTGTGTACTACACCACAAATATAGTAACTACTGTACATCGCATGCTGTCGTGCCGGCCGGCATTTACCCCTCTATAGTTCAAAGGTATGCTACCTTTAACTAATAGGCGGCAGGTCACTGGTTCGCAAATGTGTGCCGGCCGGCAATCACTGCCGGCCGGCAACTGAAAACACTAGCACCCGACTGCCGGCTGCTAATCGTGGTGGCCGGCAGATCTCGAGATGTGTTTCTACTGCCGGCAGGCAAAGGTAGCGATACCCATGCTGGCCGGCAGTGATTACGAACCAGAGAACCTCCACCTACCCGGCTGCCGGCCATTTAAGCCGGCAGCCGGGCTAGGAGTACAATACACTAGCAAGAGAAACAGTACAGATGTAAGGTTATAAGGCGGCATTGCCATACAACCTTCATCCAGAAAGAGTGAACATATAGAAGGGGAGAATGTAGCATTCAGGCTTCCTATATATCCATAGCCTGCCGGGCTCTACCAGCAGACACGGAAGGGAGACCAAGGGAGGTCTGGGGTTCACTCTGCAGAAGAAAAAGGGTCTCTGTCGGCCAGCACGTTATTGCCGGCCTGCAGAGAGCTGAGCCGGTCCCCCATCCTAACCTACACTAGGTACAGAAGTAGGACTGCGGCCAAGAGATGTGATGGCTAGCCTATCACTAAGAATGAGAGGGGGAATGGGATAAGGGTCATGTAAACTTCGTTCTAGTATGAAACACACCCAGCAGTTAGGAAAACTCATCCTAACCTAGAGTTTGTCTATTAGGGAGGAAGGTTGGCAATACTTGCCATCCTCCTCCATACCAGAACAAAGTTAGGTGTAGTTATTTCGCCAGGCAGCGGAGAAAACTCCAGCCCGAGAATAACAACACAGGACAGTCTGCTAGACCACTAGTAGAAGGAATCATCTCGTACAGAATCCTTCAGATGTGGGCTAGGGAAGCAAAGCCTCCTGTGTCTGTACCTAACCTAGCAAAGGAAACTCATTCTCTATGCTAGGAAGATGCAGACCACAGACTAGAACTCTGATTTTCTGCCCCAAACCCAAAAACCAGTCACTCTGGTTAGCGGGTCACGACAGACATATCCTAGTATGGTTATACTTGAATGTTATTCAGATAGAACCACTAGGACTAAGCCTAAGGCTTACTCAGAGGGAAAAAGGGATTGAACTTAGTCTCCGGAGGAGAAAAGAACAACCGGGGATGTGTGCGAAAGTATACTAAAGCCCCATAGGCTACTAGCCTAGGTGCAGTGAGAATCGATTACCTAAATCACCGAAACTCTCTCGTATACAATCTTGGAGAAGAAAATTCAACAATATCTTACATGTATAAAATATTTGCCTATAGCTTCAATAACATAACACTCGGAAAACTTATATCATGCATGAAAGTACTAGGGCCAGACGTCTAGGCTACTAAGCCTCGCGAAGGGCAAGATCGGTTACCTAAATCGCCGAACTGAAAACTAACGGCATCATATAAGAATTCTCAGAGGAGCTAAATAGCTAGATTATTAAAGCATAATAACCGGAACGTCGCTCTGGCTAACTAAATGACCCATGCATAGCGAGCGACAGCATCCAGGATGCCTCCGGTAGGCAACAGCTCTTGTTTATGTTAAAATCACTTTTGATTTAATTCAAAATGACAAGAGCTTACATTTATACAAAGTGAAGATAATACTCAACTTTCCAGAGGCAGAGGAGGCCGGAGAAAGCATCATAATGTTGTATAATATCCAAAATTACGAGAGATCACAAGGGAAAACACCGAGTAGTAGAGTTACACGAAAAGGAATGAAGATGGCGCTGCCGTCTTCGTCAGATACACACTGGAAACGGAATAGGAGATATACCTTATGATCGGCTCTCCTTTCATTCTCGTTTTTAGATTCTTGTCAGTGTAACCCCTCGAAGCTTTAATACTGTTCGGGGTGAAGATAGCTATGTGGCGTGTCAAGAATAGGTCCTCTGATATTATGCGATATCCCTGTTAGATTTATTTAGGGATATTCACTCCAGGAGTTAGAATTCTGGATACCTTAAGGTAAAATTCTCTGGGAATATCACTGTAGTCAAATATACCCAAGGAAGCTACCCTTTAGGAACTTCCATCAGGACGACATGGTCTGAGCCCATATATATATATATATATATATATATATATATATATATATATATATATATATATATATATATATATATATTCACAGCACACCTGGAAGTTCTTGAAAATTTAGGTTGAAAACATAATGAAATAATATCATCGGGGATGACCTTAACAACTTTAGATTTGCAGATGACAGTTTTCTGTTTAGTGAACCATAGGAGCAATTGCAAAAGATGATAGATCTGAATAGATGAAACGGAAATGTAAGACTGGAAATGAATATGATTAAAACTAAGATAAGTGTTCACTGAAAATACACAGTGACAAAAAAAAAAAAAAAAACTTTATGGATGAACCTCGAGATTGTTAATAAATATACGTACTCAGAATAGACAGTAATTGTTTCCCCAGGACACAAGACCAAAATTAAAAGAAGAAAAGTCGTGGAATAGTGAGCTTTTGTTGAACTAATTCATATTATGAAATGTAAAATTCTTTCTTTAAAAAGAAAAGTATTTAATCAGATAGTCTTACCGGTATAAACTGTTTATATGAAAATTTTTTAACAGTGTGTCCGAAACAGACTAATTGTGATGCTTAATCGGCCATTTAGAAAATGTAAATTTATGATCTGCGTTGATCTCGGATTCGATTTCATTTGAAGCGGCACCTTTTCTTATGTCAAATTTTGTTCTTGTATCTCCAGTGCTCTTTCCGCAATGAAGCAGTCTCCGACCTCCCACCTAAGCCATCTAAGCCGCTTCTCTTCTTTCCCCGATGAAATTCAAGATTTCACTGTTGTGAAGAGGCTAATGCAGAGTTTTCCCACTTATAAATAGAGCACTTGGGCATGTTAATTTATGTTCAAACTAAATGGATGATATATTAGTAGTGTCTATGATTCCAAAAGTGGGGTTGGGCGTCCTTGCAAGATCGGTCATGAAATTCTGTGACTCCATATGAAAAATTAAGCTTAGTCTTTATATTAATGTATAATTCTATCGTTCAACCAATGTAGTGCTGATGAAATGTCACGTAAGAAGTAATTTTAATCACGCTTCGACACTGCATAGTAAACGGAGAAACGTAAATACAGTTTTCCTGTTTTCCTGTTATTCGGAAAAATTACTGGACCTCAGTTTGTCCAAAAAGATGCTGTCTTGGAATTTTAG
>NC_090731.1:59907022-59919522 GCF_036898095.1 Palaemon carinicauda
TGATTCAACATTTTTCAAAATCTGGATTCATAAGTCTGGTCAGTTGCATTTAGCGAAATTAGTTTCCACGGGAAATAAATGACAGAGATTTTAGTAAATAACACATTGTGGGGATGTTCATAACATACTCCTAGATATTTATAAATGTTAATAACATAGTCACTGCTATTTATTTGAATACCAGTCTCGCTCTGGTCAACAATAGAGTCAAAATATTATTTATGGTGGGGAATTTAGTCTTAAACAAAAAAAAAAATAATTATCATTGACCTTGTGATCCTGTGATGAAACCAAAAGTCATTTAGAAGTGTTGGTCAATTGTTAATAGACTGACTTCGTAGCCATCAAAGATTTTACTTTTTTTTTCCATATGAATGTTAAGATCCACGGTAACACTTAGTTTGATTTTCTTACTTCACCGTTAATGAAATAAAGTGTTTGTTCGCTGGCAATAACTTTTGAACAGCTAATTATACTGATTTTTTTCTTATTAACAATTTCAAATTTAAAACATTCTGTGGCTCACGGTTAACATAAGATAATGAATGGTTGACCTTCTAAACTATATAACATTAATGCTTTAATTCGTAGAGAGAGAGAGAGAGAGAGAGAGAGAGAGAGAGAGAGAGAGAGTTCAATCCTGTTATATATTGTACTGAATTTCAGGAGTAACTGGAAATTCCCTCAGTTCTTTTTAAAAGTAAATTCTTAACTAGAGCGGCCACTTGGTCGAGTGCATACTGTGACGAGCCGAGAGAAGTATGTGACTCAAAGACAGGATGAGTAACTTTATTATAGAACACTCTCCTTTATATACAAAAACTCAATGCAACAGGAAGGTTCCTGTTCAAACCGACACCGCATCGGTTAACAGTTAACGGTGAGAAAAACATACATGTTGTTTCAGGTTCTTTTTAGTGCAAGGAGAGAGCGAAGATGCAAGCATAATCTATACACAAAATGAAATGTCGTTACTATGTACGATCGTGTGACACACGGTTGGTACATGGCTCCCCCCTAAAAATTATATACTGTACATGTTAGATAGGGTGCCCTGATCTAGAGAGGCGAACTGTAGGCGGGTCATCTGGCAGGAGATAAGCAGGTTTTAGAAGATCAATGGCGACCCATTCTTCTTTGCCAGGATAGTTTAGTAGGAATGGTTTCGGACTGCGTCGAATTATAAGGAAAAGGCCCGTGTAAGGGGGCGTTAGCGGTGGCTTGCTAGTGTCGTTACACAGGAAGACATGCGTTATAGAGTGCAAGTCTGTCGGTATGTGATGCTTCGCAGGGGGCTTGTAAGTCTGGCGGCATGGAGTAAATTTTCCCACGACATGACGTATGAGCTGGAGATCGTCGGAGGAGGTTGTAGAAGGAAAAAATTCGGCAGGAACGACCAACGGGTCGCCATACACCATTTCAGCTGCCGAGACGTCAAGGGCGTCCTGAGGAGTGGTCCTTAGTCCCAGGAGGACCCAGGGAAGCTGAGTAAACCAGTTGGAATCCTTGCAGCGGGACATCAAAGCGGCTTTGAGGGTGCGATAAAAACGTTCAACCATTCCATTGGCAGCGGGGTTGTAGGCAGTTGTCTGATGAAGGGTGATGCCCAGAAGATTCGCTAATGATGTCCACAATTGAGAGGTGAAAGTGGTACCCCTGTCAGAAGTAATATGCTCAGGGATACCATATCTTGCAATCCATCACGAGAGTAAGGCAGATGTACATGAGGCGGACATTGCAGTTTCCATGGGAAGGGCTTCAGGCCAACGAGTGGAGCGGTCGATGACGGTAAACAGGTAACGATGTACTTGTGATGTGGGTAGGGCGCCTACAACGTCGACGTGAATGTGTGCGAAACGACGCTAGGGTTGAGGAAAGGTGCCCACTCCTGAATCCGTGTGTCGATGTACTTTGGAAGTTTGGCAAGAAGTACAGGCGCGGACCCAATCCTTAGCATCCTTAAAAATGCCGTGCCAAATGAACTTCGTCTTCAGCAGCTTTGCAGTAGAACGGCACGAGGGATGTGAAAGGCCGTGAATGAAATCAAATACCTGCTGGCGCATAGGAGCAGGAATCCAAGGTCGCGGTCTACCAGTACTGATGTCACAGAGGAGGGTGGTGTTGGAGTCTTCGAGGGGGAAGTCTTCCCAACGGAGGGACGTGCAGGATGTCCTACATGCTTGATATTCGGGATCCTGTCGTTGAGCTGCAGTCAAGGCATTGTAATCCAATCCCAGTTGAACAGCAGCCAATGTGTTTCTTGACAGGGCATCGGCAACGGGATTTATTTTCCCAGAGAAGTATTCAGCCACGGCAGAGAGATGTCGGCGTTGACAGGCGGACCAGGCGTCAGACTGTCGAGTGAAGGCGTGCACCAGAGGCATGTGGTCTGTGTGAATGACGAAGGGCATACCTTCTAAGAAATGGCAAAAATGACGGACAGCCAAGTGCACCGCCAGCAATTCGCGATCGAAGGTAGAATAACCCGATTCTGCCTTGGACAGTTTTCTGCTGAAGAAAGCCATAGGCGGGGTGAGCCGTTGAGCACCTGCTCGAATACTGCACCAATAGCGACGTCGCTGGCATCGGTGGGGAGAAGGAGAGGGGCATGTGGGATAGGAAAAGTGAGAGCCGCAGCGGTTGATAGGGCCTTCTTTGCATCGCAGAAGGCTGCTTCTTGAAGGGGACCCCACTTCAGGTCCTTTGGCTTGCCTTTGGGGGAGGCGTCAAGGAGAGCAAGAGTGGCGGCAATGGCTGGCAAAAAATGGTGATAATAGTTCATCATGCCCAAGAATTCCTGCAGAGCTTTGACGGTCAAGGGCGCGGGAAAGTCCTGAAAGGTTCTACCTTCTCAGGGAGGGGATGGACTCCTTCAGTAGTGATGCAGTGCCCTGAAAACGACACTTCATTGGTGTAAAAGGTACACTTGTCATACCAAACTACAAGGCCATTTTGTTGCAGGCGGTCGAGCATGATGCGCAGGGGACAGAGGTATTCCTCTTTTGAGGAGAACACAAGTATGTCGTCCACATAACATACACAGAAGGGGAGGTCCCCTGAGATGCCATCCATGAGACGTTGAAACGTGGCCCCAGCATTACGAAGGCCAAAACAGGAGTAATTGAAGCTGTATGTACCAAACCGAGTGGTGATGGGGGTCTTGGGTATGTCTTCTGGGTTCATAGGAACCTCATAATACCCCTTCAGGCGGTCGAGAGTAGAGGAAACCTTCGCTTTGTGCAGGTAGGAGGTCACGTCGGCGATGTTTGGGAGGGGGTAGTGATCAGGTTTTGTTTGCATGTACAGGCGCCTGTAATCGCCACACGGACGGAGGGAGCCGTATTTCTTCAGAACGATGTGTAAGGGTGACGACCATGGGCTGGAGGCCTTTTGGCAAAGGCCCGTTTCCTCCATTTCGGCAAACGTCTGTTTGGCGGCTACCAATCATTCCCGTGGCCAGACGTCTGAATTTTGCGAAGACTAGGGGTCCCGTCGTCTTGATATGGTGATAAATACCGTGCTTGGCAGGAGCCGTGGGCTTTTGGCAAAGTTCTGGACGGAAAACTTCCGGGTACGACATGAGGAGGTGGGCGTAGGCATCCGTGGGTGCACTAATGTGGAGAGCGAGGTTGGAGGGGGCAGGTTGAAGAGGTTTCAACAAGTACGAGTCTGCGTTGACCAATCATTGGTGGGCGACATCGACCACGTGGTGGAAATGAGAGAGGAAATCCGCACCGAGGATTGGCAATGGGACGTCAGCAACGAGAAACTTCCAATCAAATTTACCGTTTCCAAACGATAATGTGAGGTTCTCGTAACCGTAGGTGGGTATCGCAGATCCGTTGTCAGCTACCAAGCAGACGTAGACAGACTATGCCGTTTCCTGAAGAATTCCCTTGGCAAAAGAGAACGACAAGCACCCGTGTCTACCAAAAATCGCACGCCCGTTCCTGCATCATGTAAAAAGAAATGATTAGAAACATGGGAGGCCACCGCCATGAGCGATGGCTTACTTACATGTTTTTGTGGCCACTGATAATCCTTGGCACATTTCTTTGTGGTTGCCCTGAATCTGTTATGGTAGTAGCAGAACTGCGGCAGGCGGGAGGTAATAAGTGGCTGTAGAAGTCATTGGTTGGGGCGCGAATGAGTGGTGGGTGGTGGGTGGCTTTGTTGCCGCCTTGGCACGTCACAGGGTAGGCGTGTATGTCCTTTGGCATTCACGTCAGCTTTGGTTGACGTTGAGTAGGCATCCTCTTCGTCAGGAGTGGAGGCGTTGATGGAGGTCTTGAAGTGGCTGTCCATAAGGGCATCGTCTTTGGCCATCAAGTCCTTTATGGTTAAACTATCGACATCGGGTATGGCAGCACATACAGGCTCGGGTAAACGGCGTATCCAAAGGGCACGGAGTAGGTTCACCTCACGAGGAGAGCCGTCTGCGGCAGGTTGAAGGCGAGCGATACTGGTCATTTCCCTGAGGGCGAGCAAAGCCCTTTGGTCCCCCAACGGTTGTTGAGAGAGCTGAAAAAGCTTTGCTATACGGGCGGCTGGCAACGGCGAGTACTGCTGCAGAAGGTATGTTTTGAGGTTGTCATACACTATTGGAGTGTCTCCTTGATCACAAAGCCAGTCGGATATTTCCAGAAGGTGTCCTCGGGTATCGACGCGAGAAAATAATCTGCTTTAGTGGTTGAGCGAATCACGCCCTTAATGTAAAACTGAACTTCTGCACGCTGAAACCAAGAAAACACCTCTCCGCTGGCGAATGACAAAAGTTGCAATGGGGCAGCCACCGCGCCAACTCCCGTAGAATCCGCCATAGTACCAACGCCGGAGGGGCGAGGTGGGGTGGAAGGCGGGAGGAACGAGTCTACTTCCGGGGTCACTAATGTGATAAGCCGAGAAAAGGTTGTGACTCAAAGACAGGATGAAAGCAACTGAGTAACTTTATTATAGAACACTCTCCTTTATATACAAAAACTCAATGCAACAGGAAATTTCCTGTTCAAATCGACACCGCATCGGTTAACAGTTAACGGTGAGATAACATACATGAAGTTTCTAGTTCTTTTTAGTGCGAGGGGAGAGCGAAGATACAAGCATAATATATACACAAAATGAAATGTTGTTACTATGTACGATCGTGTGACACACGGTTGGTACAATACCTTCGTCACCGCCACTTCTATGACTGGGAAAACTGATTATATTGTGGTATTTGACCCCAAAACACATATGCCATTTAAATCAGTAAACATGGCCTAAAAGTTTTATTTTTTATGCAGTTTGTCACTGATTTCCTTATATTTTATAGTTTCTCTACGACCCAATCATTCTCAGAATTTATTCAAAAGGTCCTTGGATGATAACCAATAATTCACACATAGACAAGTCGTATAATAATGGCCTCGAACTGCTAACAATGGTAATAATATCACTATATTATGTTGTATATCATCAGATAGGCAAGAGAATTATGCACAATTTGGCCCTAGTTTCATGCAAATCAGATAAAGAATGGCCACGATATGGCAAAAAGACCTTTTTGACCTTTCCGTAACCTTTACCTTGAATTTTGATCCAATCAATCCCAATATCTCATCAAACTGTCCTTGAATCCTAGATAATTGTCCCACCTAATTTTGTGAGATTTGGTCAAATAGTTTTTTATTTATGCGAATCATAAACACACAGACAGACATACAAACAAATAAATACAAGCCTATCAAAACCTAACCTTTGCAACGAAAATGGCAAGGGAAATAAAACCCATATCATAAAAAAGGCAACTAGACGGTGATGGTTATGGTAGGGAAAGATAAAGAAATAAAAAACCCCCCAAAAATTGTAAAATCAATTCAGATGCGATTAGTTTAACATTGACATAAAAGTAAGAAATAAAATAAGAGGGAAAATTAAAAGGACAAACAGTAATATCAGACAAATACAGTTTAGGATAACAGAATGCCCTATGGCCCTTTAGTTTCCGAGGTTTGAATAATTTGAGATCTTGAAAACTTAGCAGCGTTTTTTACAAGTGCGATTTTTTTTCTGTTTTTATGACACCCACCTTGAGGTAGGTTCGTTATTTTGGAGAAAAATATACAGTATGAAATCTCTCTCCCTCTCTCTTTCTTAGATATTCATACCTTGACCTATGAATATTCATAAATTCTTTAGCAATAATTGTGTAAACAAACGCGTTTAAGAACAGAAATATTAAAATACAATTTCATGCCAAGACTATAGGATGAGCAACGTAAGTTGCAATTAAGTCCAGACGCAAATACACAGAAATTAAAACAAAATATGGATTTAAATTACAACCCCAACTCTAATTGCCTCCAAGATCATTAGCTGGAGTCATATATACGCTGACAATGGCATCAACTGGTTTTTCTATTCATGACAGTTCGGGATGATCAACAATGCAAGTTGTTATGAATGGATTCTAAGTCTTGTTGATGATTGTTGCAATTTCCTGCCGGTTTGTGTGGGCTTGGGGGACCTTGATTCGAATACCCAGAGGGTTTTATGATTTGCTTCCAGATTAATGGAAAGTGCTGGACCCTCGCCTACTCCTTGCGAGAGATTTAAAGGCTTCTAAATTACTTGCTTTTATTTCATGCTTATTTCGCTTGGTCTTGTGAGTCTTCAGGAACGGAAAGGATATTTGCAAAAAAATTATAATCAATCTTATTTTCAATGTAGACTTTTAGGATGATAGCTTCATAACTCTTTCATTTTTTAATTCTTCTTCAATTAGATAATACTATAAGCAATATTACTGTTATTCTGAAATATGAAAAAAATATTAGAAAACACTTTACGAATTAGCCAGAAATTCTGACCAACAGACTTCGCTGTTTTCATTAACCATAATTAAACAAATGTCGTAAATGTTAAAATCTCTCCTAGAATTGCAAGAGACATTTTGTTAACCTTTTTAGAATTCTCGTCAGTAATCTACATTCTTAATATGGGTTAACATTAAGAAAGTTCTGGAGTGCGCGTATGGCATTTCGCTTGTTTTAGAATATTCAATAACCACTTTCTTCCAGTTTGGTATATTTTCACAGTGCTGTATTTATCTCTAAGCTTGGAGTAATACCAGGACAACAATTAGCAGATTAGGATGAAATACAAAAAGCAAATGGGTTCTAGAGTTTAAAGAAATAACGATAACATCCAAATCAATTATTAATATTATTTTTAGTACTCGCTAAGGTAATACCCTAATTAGAAAAGCAAGACGCTATAATCCCAAGGGTTCAAACAGGGAAAATATCCCATTGAGGAAAAGAAATAAGGAAACACTACAAAAGAAGTTTAAGAACAATAAAAACATTAGAATAAATATTTCATAGATAAGCTATAAAAACTTGAAAATAACAAGAGAATAAAAACTTAGAAATAACAAGAGGAAGAGAAACAAGATAGAATTGTTTGACCGAGTGTACCCTCAAAGCAAGAGATCTGTAACCCAAGACAGCGGAAGACCATGGTTCAGAGGTTATGGTACTACCCTAGACTAGGGAACAATAGTTAGATGTTAGAGTGTCCTTCTCCTAAAAGAGCTGCTTACCATAGCTAAAGAGTCTCTTCTACCCTTATCAAGAGGAAACTAGCCACTGAATAATTACAGAGCACTGGTTGACCTATTTGGTAATTCCAGTATTGTCAAGTGTATGGGGAAAGAGACGAATGTGTAAAGAATAGGCCAAACTATTCTGGGTATGTGTCGGCAACAAGGAAATGGACCGTAACCAGAGAGAGGGGTCCAATGGATTACTGTCTGGCCAGTCAAAGGACCCAATAACTCTCTAGCAGTAGGATGAGTAACTAAAGTTGCAATTAAGTCCAGACGCAAATACATAGAAATTAAAACAAAATATGGATTGAAATTACAACCCCAATTAATAATTACCTCCAAGGTCATTAGCTGGAGTCATATATACGCTGGCAATGACATCAACGGGTCTTTATATTCATGATAGAGCTCGGGTCGATCAACAATGCAAGCTGTTATGTATAGATTGTAAGGCTTGTTGATGATTGCTGTAATTTCCTGCCGGTTTGTGTGGGCGTGAGACCTTGATTCGAATACCCAGAGGTTCTCATGATTTGCTTCCAGAGTAATGGAAAGTGCTGGACCCTGGCCTATTCCTTGCGAGAGATTTAAAGGTGGCTGAATTACTTGCGTTTAATTTATGATTATTTCGCTTGGTCTCGTGAGTCTTCTGGAACGGAAAGAAGATGGGCAAAAGATTATGGTGAATTTAATTTCTAATGTAGATATTTAGGGTAAATGCTTCATAACACTTTCATTTTTTAATTCTTCTTCGTGTCTTCAACAGAAATATTTCCGAAATCTTTTAGTTATTCAATATGTATACCTGCTTCTTTCTACATAGCTTTTCTAGACAATTTGGGAGAAAATAGAAATTCACTCCTTTAAGATTAATATAGGTAGAGTTGTAATTATTCTATGATTTCCACCTCATTTCAGAACACAAGTTACATATTTTATATTGTTTATATTGTGTATTTAAAGTAAAATTATTTGTTCTAATTCTTAATCCAATAAGAATTATATTTTTCTTTCTATCAATTCAATTAGATAATTCTAGAAGCAATATTTATCGTTATTCTGAAGTATTTAAGAAAAAAAAATATGTGATTTTTTAAATCGGCAATAAGAAAAAACATTTTACGAATTAGCCAGAAATTCTGAATAACAGACTTCGCTGTTTTAATTAACAATCTCTAAACATATATCATAAATGTTAAAATTTCTCTTAAAACTGTAAGCGACAATTGGTTGACCCTTTCAGAATTTTCGTCAGTAATCTACATTCTTAAAGTGGATTAACATTAAGAAAGTTCTGGAGTGCACGTATGGCATTTCGCTTGTTTTTTTTTTAATATTCAGTGACCGCTTTCTTTCAGTTTTGTGTATTTTCACAGTGTTGTATTTATATCTAAGCTTGGAGTACTTTGTAGGACAATAATTTGCAGAATGGGATGAAATACAAAAAGCAAATGGATTCTAAAAGTTTAAGAAAATAACGATAACATTCTAATCAATTATATTATTATTATTATTATTATTATTATTATTATTATTATTATTATTATTATTATTATTATTATTATTATTATTATCATTATTATTATTATTATTATTATTATTATTATTATTATTATTATTATTACTTGCTAAGCTATAACCCTAGTTAGAAAAGCTGGATGCTATAAGCCCGAGGGCTCCACTAATGAAAATAGTCCAGTGAAGAAAGAAAATAAAGAAAAACTACAAGAGAAGTTTAAAAGTAATAATAACATTAAAATAAATCTTTCAAAGATAAACTATAAAAACTTGAAACTAGCAAGAAGAAAAAAACTGGAAAATATCAAGAGGAAGAAAAAACAAAATAGAAGAGGGTGCCCAAGTGCACCCTTAACCAAGGGATCTGTAACCTAAGACCGTGGAAGACCATGGCACAGAGGCTATGGCACTACCCAAGACTAGAGAACAATGGTTTGATTTTAGAGTGTCCTAGAAGAGCGGCTTACCATAGCTAAAGAGTCTCCCCTACCCTTACCAAAAGGAAAGTAGCCACAGAACAATTACAATACCTGAGAGAACGAGTATTAATTGGTAATTTCAGCGTTTTCAAGTGTATGAGGAAAGAGGGGAATGTGTAAAGAACTATTCTGTGTATGAATAGGCAAGGAGGAAATGTGTCGTAACCAGAGAGAGGCATCCAATGTAGTACTGTCTGGCCAGTCAAAAGGACCCAATAACCCTCTAGCGATAGTATCTCATCGGGTGGCTTGTGACTAGGCCAACCTACGACCTACTGATATAAAATTTTTTGGTACTGCTTTCGTTTATAGATGGCAAAACTCAAATAAATCAAAATTAGACGTTTATCAAGAGCAAAAGAAAATATATATAAAGCTGTATATAATTCTACCATTTAAAAAAAAATCTTTTTCCAATACCCACTAATTTCAATATCGTAAAACTGGTGAATTTTTCAAAACACATAAGTACTAACAGGTCCTGTGTTTTTTTATTTAATTATCAATGTACTCTTATTACAATTTCCACAGATTTTTATTGACAAATATTTTACTAAAGTCTTAATTTTCTGTATACTTTAATCTTATTTCCCTGTTTGCTTTCCTCACTGGGCTATTTCTTCCTATTGGAGCCCTTCGGCTTTTAGTATCTGACTTTTCCAACTAAGGTTACAGCTTAGCTTGTAATAGTAATAATAATAATAATAATAATAATAATAATAATAATAATAATAATAATAATTAAAGTAGCAGACACAGTTTTCATTTCTGATACAAACTGATCATCATAATATCGAGATAAAAAAGCTATCTATGGAATAGAATTAACCATTACCTAAAATGTTTGTCCTCTTCGTGTCACAGCGGATAATCAATTTCTTCATGGTAGTTTAATGATTAGATATCCTAAACAATAGTTTGAAAAAAAGAAGGACTATAACTTTATCTGATATATAAGATGAAATAAAACCAAGTGACATTTACGTTATATTCAGTAAAAAAAAAAAAAATCTATTCTTTGAATTTCGAAAGGAACTGGTGTCTTCTCTTCGCAAAAGAAAACAAAGAACTTTTCTCCTCCCTTTCAAACTTCAATGAACAAGATGGTTTTCCGAACCTTATTTAAGAATTAAACGGATGATAATTTCACAGAAACAGCAATCCGTATCTGAAGACATTGTCAGAACAAATAAATCAGAAGCCAATTATTGTGATTTACCATCCTTGAAAATAAGAAAAAAATTTGTTCATGATCGGAATTGAGGAAAAGGTCACAAGCAGTTATCTTGAAGACCTTGTCCATAAAACAAGTCGAGGGAATCTTAATTTTTCATCTAGAAAGCTCTTCTGACCTTAAGCCGGTCGGAATACATTGGAATATGAAGACGTGTGGTTGAAAGACTATTATCAGAAATGGGAAAAACTTTTCTTAAAATATATACTGTTTATGAATATTCAATTATCCTTAGTTACAGTACCTGATCACAAACAAACAAACACCAGCACGCTCACATTCATATGTAAAAAGGATATATATATATATATATATATATATATATATATATATATATATATATATATATATATATATATATATATATATATATATATATATGTGTGTGTGTGTGTGTGTGTGTGTGTGTGTGTATAGATAGATATATATATATATATATATATATATATATATATATATATATATATATATATATGTGTGTGTGTGTGTGTGTGTATATATATATATTTAATTATCGAAGTATAAATACACTTACCTCTGCATGATTATACATACCTGTATATGTAATTATATATACATATATAAACAGTAAATATGTATATATATACATATATAATTATAAAGTATATATATATATATATATATATATATATATATATTTATATATATATATATATATATATATTCATGTATGTATAACTATACATATCTATGTATATGTGTATGTACTGTAAGATAAAAATTTAGAGACAACAAAATGGACTAACCTTTAAAGGTTATTAAGAGTAAGTGTTACCCCAAAACACAAGACCTAAGTTAAATGAAGGATAAGCATGGCATGGTGAGCATTTGGTACACAAAATTAGATTTTGAAAATTAAAACGCTAATTTCTCTAAAGAGAAATCTAATTAATTAAATGGTCTTACCATTATCAACTTATATATCGGGAAATTAGAACTTTACTCAAGCCTTAAAACATAATCTAGATACAACTCAATGAGTTGTGGAAAGAATGATGATAGGGATAACACTAAGACAGAAAAAAGAGCAATATAGAAGCGACAGAAAACTAAAAAGTAAAGGATAGTCTAACAACATATAATAAAAGGAAATGGACATGTGCTGGACATATAATGAGAATAATAGACATTCAAGAATAAAGGAATGGGTCACTAGATATTTTAAAAGAATCAGAGGAACGAAGAGAAAACAAAGGATTAACGATCTAAAAAATTTTGATGGTGTAGACTGGCAGAGGACGACCATAAACAGACGGAAGTGGAAGGAAATGACTTTGGCATTTGATCTATATTAGACTAGTAACGGCTGACGCTGGTGATATATATGTATGGATATATATATATATATATATATATATATATATATATATATATATATATGTATATATATATACTTATATATGATATATAATAGATATATATATACATATATATATATATATATATATATATATATATATATATATATGATATATAATATATATATATAAACATATATATATATGATATAGATATATATACATATATATATATATATATATATATATATATATATATATATATATATATATATATATATATATACATATATATATATATATATATATATATATATATATATATATATATTAATCTAAGAATGTATACATAAATAAGT
>NC_090731.1:59924522-59925870 GCF_036898095.1 Palaemon carinicauda
TCTATTCAATCTAGGAGTATTCAAGAAAATTATTATATTTGTTAATTGTTTTCTGAAATTTTAGTTATATTTCTCTCATCATCATGTAGTAACCAACAGTTGGGTTTAATTATTCTTTAAATATTCTTTAGTTTCTCCAATTTTTTTTCTTTTCCTTTCTTTATTTTTAGGAGTAGTTAAATGTGTCCACAACTGGAAACTTTTTGAAACGCGGAACCAAAAGGAAGAATCTCAAGATAAAATTTCTAAATTCTTAGGAAATATCTTTAGGAATTGTTGGAAAAGTCTTCATAATCTGAATATGAACCTACTTCAAAATACATGCATTCATACGTGCATATATTCTTTACTTTGGCTCAAGAATCTATTCATACAAACCAAATGAATAACAAACAAAGAACATTCCTGTTTAGCAAGAACAATCTACATTGGATAAAAACAACATTATCTGAAAATCCTCTTATTATTACATTCATCCAAACAAAATGTATCTGATTAATCTTAGCACTATTCAAATACATCTAATGAATGCTTGTTGCATTGTCATCTTTATATTATGAGTTTCATATATGCAAAGAGAAAATCTAATATGAAACTTCCCTCAGAGATACTCTCTCTCTCTCTCTCTCTCTCTCTCTCTCTCTCTCTCTCTCTCTCTCTCTCTCTCTCTCTCTCTCAAAAATGGGAATGTTATTCAGACACTTTAAAACAAGAAAAGCTGAACACATGATTATGCTTTACAAAACTTATGTACGTAGTACACTCGAGTACTGCAATGTGATATGGTACCCACACTACCAAAAGGATATTGCACAAATAGAGAGTGTACAAAGATCCTATACTGCTAGAATAGAAGAAGTTAAGGACCTTGACTACTGGGAAAGACTGCTATTTTTAAAACTATACAGTCTAGAAAGGAGAAGAGAACGATACATGATAATACAAGCATGGAAGCAAATAGAAGGAATTACTGAAAACACCATGGAGCTAAAAATATCAGAAAGAGCAAGCCGAGGTAAAATAATAATGCCAAAAAATATACCAGGAAAACTAGGGAAGGCGCACAGGACATTAATCCACTACGCACCAGCATCGATAATGCAGCGACTATTTAGTGTGCTGCCAGCTCATCTAAGAAACATATCAGGAGTGAGCGTAGATGTGTTTAAGAATAAGCTCGATAAATACCTAAGATGCATCCCAGACCATCGAAGACTGGGAGATGCAAAATGCCCCGGAAGATGCATTAGCAACTCTCTGGTGGATATACGAGGTGCCTCACAGTGAGGGACCTGGGGGAACCCAAACATAAAATAAGGTAATAAGGCAATAAGGCTCTCTCTCTCTC
>NC_090731.1:59933870-59943870 GCF_036898095.1 Palaemon carinicauda
ATCTATCCTCCTATCACCCAGAGCTTTCTTCACACCATCCATCCACCCAAACCTTGGCCTTCCTCTTGTACTTCTCCCATCAACTCTTGCATTCACCACCTTCTTTAGCAGACAGCCATTTTCCATTCTCTCAACATGGCCAAACCACCTCAACACATTCATATCCACTCTAGCCGCTAACTCATTTCTTACACCCGTTCTCACCCTCACCACTTCGTTCCTAACCCTATCTACTCGAGATACACCAGCCATACTCCTCAGACACTTCATCTCAAACACATTCAATTTCTGTCTCTCCATCACTTTCATTCCCCACAACTCCGATCCATACATCACAGTTGGTACAATCACTTTCTCATATAGAACTCTCTTTACATTCATGCCCAACCCTCTATTTTTTACTACTCCCTTAACTGCCCCCAACACTTTGAAACCTTCATTCCCTCTCTGACGTACATCTGCTTCCACTCCACCATTTGCTGCAACAACAGACCCCAAGTACTTAAACTGATCCACCTCCTCAAGTAACTCTCCATTCAACATGACATTCAACCTTGCACCACCTTCCCTTCTCGTACATCTCATAACCTTACTCTTACCCACATTAACTCTCAACTTCCTTCTCTCACACACCCTTCCAAATTCTGTCACTAGTCGGTCAAGCTTCTCTTCTGTGTCTTCTACCAGTACAGTATCATCCGCAAACAACAACTGATTTACCTCCCATTCATGATCATTCTCGCCTACCAGTTTTAATCCTCGTCCAAGCACTCGAGCATTCACCTCTCTCACCACTCCATCAACATACAAGTTAAACAACCACGGCGACATCACACATCCCTGTCTCAGCCCCACTCTCACCGGAAACCAATCGCTCACTTCATTACTATTCTAACACATGCTTTACTACCTTTGTAGAAACTTTTCACCGCTTGCAACAACCTTCCACCAACTCCATATAACCTCATCACATTCCACATTGCTTCCCTATCAACTCTATCATATGCTTTCTCCAGATCCATAAACGCAACATACACCTTACCTTTTGCTAAATATTTCTCGCATATCTGCCTAACTGTAAAAATCTGATTCATACAACCCCTACCCCTTCTAAAACCACCCTGTACTTCCAAGATTGCATTCTCTGTTTTATCCTTAATCCTATTAATCAGTACTCTACCATACACTTTTCCAACTACACTCAACAAACTAATACCTCTTGAATTACAACACTCATGCACATCTCCCTTACCCTTATATAGTGGTACAATACATGCACAGACCCAATCTACTGGTGCCATTGACAACACAAACACACATTAAACAATCTCACCAACCATTCAAGTACAGTCACACCCCCTTCCTTCAACATCTCAGCTTTCACACCATCCATACCAGATGCTTTTCCTACTCTCGTTTCATCTAGTGCTCTCCTCACTTCCTCTATTGTAATCTCTCTCTCATTCTCATGTCCCATCACTGGCACCTCAACACCTGGAACAGCAATTATATCTGCCTCCCTATCATCCTCAACATTCAGCAAACTTTCAAAATATTCCGCCCACCTTTTCCTTGCCTCCTCTCCTTTTAACAACCTTCCATTTCCATCTTTCACTGTCTCTTCAATTCTTGTGCCGGCCTTCCTTACTCTCTTCACTTCTTTCCAAAACTTCTTCTTATTCTCTTCATATGACTGACCCAGTCCCTGACCCCACCTCAGGTCAGCTGCCCTCTTTGCCTCACGTACCTTGCGCTTTACTTCCACCTTTTGCTCTCTATATTTTTCATACTTTTCTATACTATTACTCTGCAGCCATTCTTCAAAAGCCCTCTTTTTCTCTTCCACTTTTACCTTCACTCCTTCATTCCACCATTCACTGCCCTTCCTCATGCTGCCTCCAACAACCTTCTTGCCACATACATCACTTGCAATCCCAACAAAATTTTCTTTTGCTAACTTCCACTCCTCCTCTAAATTACCAGTTTCTCTTACTCTCACCTCGTCATATGCCATTTTCAACCTTTCCTGATATTTACTTTTTACCCCCGGTTTTATTAGCTCTTCAACCCTCACTAGCTCCCTTTTACATCCACCTACTCTATTCCCCCACTCTTTTGCTACAACTAATTTTCCTTCCACCAAAAAATGATCAGACATGCCGTTAGCCATACCCCTAAACACGTGCACGTCTTTCAATCTTCCAAACATTCTTTTAGTTATCAACACATAATCCATTAATGCCCTTTCTACTACCCTTCCATTTGCCACTCTCACCCATGTATACTTATTTTTATCTTTCTTTTTAAAAAAGCTAGCACTTATTACCATCTCTTGTTCAACACACATATCTACCAGTCTCTCACCACTCTCATTTTCACCTGGTACGCCATACTTTCCAATGACACCTTCTACCTCTCCAGCGCCCACTCTAGCATTTAAGTCACCCATAACAACTACATAATTCCTTCTACCCAGTCCTTCTACACACCTAGTTAATTCACTCCAGAACTCATTCCGCTCTTCTTCACTTTTCTCACTACCTGGAAGTTATGTGTAGATAGTGAAATTAGTCACACGTGGGGAGAGAGAGAGAGAGAGAGAGAGAGAGAGAGAGAGAGAGAGAGAGAGAGAGGTCCTAAGACAAATACATCAATCAAATACTATTTACAAAGCTTAACTTTTCCAAACATACATGAAAGCTAATAAAAACATTATACGACGTTATAATTCGTTTTTTCCCTATTGCGCAAATGGACTAAAATCTGCCAATACAGCAGAGTTTTATGCAATAAATAATGTTTGTTTATCTAATTTGTGCTCACTATTGTTCTTCACCTATGTTTAACAGAAGCTGATTAATTTACTATGATGATGATTGTGAAAACTACATAATATTTCGACTTTGAAATGATTATATGTTATTCACAATTACATGAAATAAACATAGAAAAAATATGATACTTTGTACGTCAGTCATAAAGATCAGCGAAAACGAGGAAAAAAAAAATTAAATAGTTTCTTAGAGTAGCAAACTGAAAGTTCATCTTTAAAGAGTAAAGAATGGGGGTTAGAAGGGAGACAAGATAAGGAATAAATAAATGTCAATTTGCATAAAACAGCGATTGTAAAAGTTATTGGTAGAAGTAATGAAAAGAGTAAAAGTATAAAGGTCGCTCATGAATGGCAGAGGCAAGGGTCACTGACATTGCCTTAGCAAGCAGGAGACTGACCATATATACATATGAACAGCATCCAAGCCCATTCTCCCTCCAAGCTCGGACCAGGGAGCACCACGCAATGGCTGCTGATGACTCAGCAGATAGGCCTGTACGCTCCCTCAAACAACCATCCGTAGCTCACAATGAGGATGGGGTTGCAGCTACTAAAGGAACTAACGAGTTTGAGTGGGACTCAAACCCCAATCTGGCCTCTCTCTCTCTCTCTCTCTCTCTCTCTCTCTCTCTCTCTCTCTCTCTCTGGGCTCCCGGTTTGTAGACACGCTTTGTATGAGCCCTCTATGTAATGAGTTTATGTGCAACTTCCAGAGATACTACACCTTTCACCATGTTATATAAGTTACAGTAAGACTCAGTGATCATTTTAGTAGCAACAGTGTGTATATAGGACTTTTATACCAGTCTGTAGTTACGATATAAAAACTCATTGGCAGGGTGAAGGGTGGTAAATTTCTGTCCATAAGCCTGGATATTCAAGATTCAATAGACAGACCCCGAAAGTATTTAACATACCTCATTACTCGTTACTCCATTGAAGCAGACCCTAACCTTGCTAAGGAACTGCCTGATGTATACAGTGTACGAAGATTTCTTCAAAATGGGAACCCTATTAATCGCATTGTCATCACATGGAGTCTACTAGAACCACCACCAACTGTTTATGAGTTTTCCTTCCTCCCTTGCCTCCGTCCTTGTGAATTACGCAGGATGAAGGATAATCAGCCCAACTGTTTCAACTGCTGGGGTAATACCGTACTGGCCATATCTCCCGGTGTTGCTCTGCCTCACCTAAGTGTGCCTGGTGTGCTGCAGCCCATTTCAAACACACCTGTCCATACCGTAAACCTGTTACTGATGCTTCCACCTCATTGTCAGAATCATCATCAACTTTAGAGAGCGTGCATTGGAAATGCCCTCGTTGTGGTGAAGCAGGAGGTAATGTTTGGCATGGATGTTCCAGACGGGCGCTCTGCCAGGCAGTCACTTCAACTGACACCACCACCACAACCAGTGTCAACCTTCTCGTTATGCCCTCCTGAATCAGCTGAAATTTCAAAACTTAGTAAGGTTGTTGCTGCCTTGGATTCGCACTGTACAGCACTAACGACATGCTTTGATGCTATTGATGCATGCTTCGATAGCTTGATCATTCAGCAGGCTACCACTGCAAGTAACCTCGACACACTAGTCAAGGCACAACAAGTTTTCATAACCTCTCTTGCCTCACTTACTGAGAAGCTAGATACTGTTGCCTCTTGTCTTGAAAGGGTCAGTGGCCTCCTGCCAGCTTTGCCTCCTACACTTGGTGCACCATCTAACAGTGCTGCTTCTCTATACATGCTCGACCTGTCTCTCGCTGCGTTAAGGGTAAACTTTGCTAGACTCATGCAACTTCATGTCATTTCATGTAATGCCCTTGGAATTAGACAATACCCCAGACTCACTGCACTCAAGACATATGTTTATTTGTATCACCCACAAGTAATATTTATTCAAGAAGCCTTACCTAGCGGTGCTCAGCCAGGTGATGAAGCTACAACACTCTCCGGTTATGTCTCATATGTAAATCATATCAGGAATGGTCTTATTACTTACATCCACTCTACTCTCCCTCATCAACTCTTTCGCTCATCAGCAGATGTTAACATAAACTTCCAACTTTTTCAGGTTAAGATAGGTGATGGTCATATTCGATTATGCAATGTTTACTCTGCCCCTGGCTTAATTAACGTCTCAGCACTTCCTTCACCTACAAACCTTGGAATGATCTACATGGGTGATTTCAATGCCAGACACCTAGATCTAGGTGATGTCTCTCCAATTCCCAACCACAGTGGAGTTCCTGTGCTCAACTACATCCATTGTTACCATTTAACCCGTTGGGACACAGGTGGTGCCACACACATCTGGGGGCCACTCTTGTTCATAACATTACATCTGGGCTTGTGGCATCACATGTATCCTGTCATTCTGTTCCCTCGCTCTTTTCTGACCATGTTGCCTTATGTCTACAGTATGCAATACAGACTCATCCAAGTGACCACTATCATCGTACCCGCATCACCATTACACCCAAGTACTGACTAACATATGTTTCATACATCTCCTCTGTCCTACCTACCTATGATAAACACTCTCCAGAACACCTGTATAATTTTTTGGTAAAAGCAACGCATGACTTCTATCAACTATATATTACCAGACCTCACATTAAAAGTCATCTCGTTGCCCAGGCTTGGACCTTGGATCAATGCGTTAAGCAAGCAGAGAGAGTTGCGGCCGATGCTGGCCTTACCTTTCAGACACAACCGACATCTAATCATCTACTTCAATATCAGCAGGAGAGGGATGATTTAGTTGCTCTCCAGAAGTGTGTCTACACTGAGTCATGGTATAAATACACTGACCTAATTAACCACCAGACTAGCGTTGGGACCATGTGGCATCTCATCAAAAGGACTGTCAAGAAAAAAACCACATGTGCACTTCATCACAGTCCACGAGCATATGCCCAGGGTCTACTTGGTCAACCCAGTCACGGTCCAGTAATCTCCCTGTACAAATCCAAGAAGCACTTTCTTGCCAGAGCAATTTACGCAACCTTCGTCTGATGGCTGCATTGTTGGAATCAGACGAGGTGGACAAAGAGCTGATCACCGAGGATGAACTGCAACGTGCTGTTATGGGAAATAAGAATTCTGCTCCTGGAGATGATGGCCTTACTTATCAAGTACTTTGTCTCCTCCAGAAGGTTCCTGGAAATCCTCTTCTACAATTGTATAATCTTTGCTACCAATATGGATATGTACCTACTGCCTGAATCATTAGCACAATAGTTCCTATCCCAAAGCCTGGAACTGATAAATACCGGCCTATATCCCTCACCTCATGTTTTAGTAAAGTGTTTGAGCGTATATTACTAACCAGGCTAATGTACCGGTTACAAGAAAAACTTTCTTCCCATTTATATGGCTATCTTCCACAGAGGAGTACTCATCACTGTTTAGCTGAACTCTACTCCCGATTGTCCTCCAACAATGTACTTGCCCTCCTTGACCTCCAAAGTGCTTTTGATGTAGCCAACAGGGATTTCATTCTTGATAAGCGTGTCGAATTTGGTGTCAGAGAAAACCTTCTGAAGTGGATAGACGGTTATCTCAGTAACAGAAAATCATGTGTTTTTTTTTATGAGGGCATGTAGCTCCTATGAAAATTTTGAGCTTGGCACACCTCAAGCTGTTGTATTGAGCCCATTTTTTTTTATATACTTATGCACCGTGTACTGTCTCTCCTCCCTGCTATCCCGGGAACCACTGTAAACTGCTATGTTGATGATGTCTGCATCCACTCCACTACCCCTCGAGACCTTCAGCGTGTTCTTCAAGACTTCTACAGGTCCTGTGCCTCCTGTGGCCTCATACTCTCCCCAGAAAAAAGCAGAATCTTCTCTATGCAGATTCTCTGAGACCTGACAGTGTTTATTATGGGTGGGAATATTATACCTCACTGCACACAGTATACATATCTAGGTGCACCAGTCAGGATCACTCCTGCTATACCTGCACGACAACGAATCCACCCCATGGTGAAAAACCTTCTTGATTGACTGGAGCCTCGCTTCACTCCCATCAAGTGGCTTGCCACCAGGGCCACAGGTATATCTATCCCCGTGGCTAAAACCCTCTATATCCTCTTTCTAAGGTCAGTTGTTGACTATTTATCTCCTGCTTTAATTCAATTACCCAGACAGGCGTCACAACCTCTAGAGCTGTTCCAAAATAGAGTAATGAGGTTTATCCTAGGATGCTCTCCTTCCACTTTGATAGTCAACATGCAGACCGAACTCCTGTTACCTCCATTAAGAGAGAGAATTTATGCCAATGTAACTTTGTTTTCTGTTAAATGTCTACACTCTCCACAATTTACTCCAAACTTCTCTGCTGTCCTCAGAGCATCACTTGACGAAGATGCACCAAGACCTCAACTCCGGCCAGGGGGCCATAACCTAGTTGGGGCACAGTGTGAAAATATTCGATTCCTTGAGATCAGTGTACCTGAGCAAGCAGTCATCCAAGATTTGCCACCATGGTGGGTTCCTATTCCTGCTGTCACTTTCAAACCAACCTCTAAAGATGCCCATACCAGTCTACAGAAGCAGCTGGTTTTGGGAACAATATCCAAAGTGTTAATTTCAGTTCCTGCAGGACACCACATCTACGTTGACGGGTCAGTACAGGCAGATGGAAGTACAGCAGTTGCTATGTTCTCCCCCACTTTAGAATCTCCTGTGGTTGGATGGCATGGTCGCAGGTTACCAAACTCATCCAGTTCCACTTATTGTGACTTCAAGGTATATGGGATGCAGTAACTTTACTTGATAGAAGGAATGTGAATGGATTGGTGATCTGTGACTCCAAATCTGCACTCCAGGCACTGACATTGTCTAGGCCCAGCTGTGGCCATGTTGTGCGAGACATATTGTGTCAACTCACTGCTGCTTACAATGCCTCGCTTGTCTTGTCCTTCATGTGGATGCCCTCTCATATTGGGCTTGCTGGGAATGACATGGTTGACTGTCTTGCTAAAGCTGCCTACACGCTGGACCTTGATGACAGAAATGTTGAGCTCTCACTTAGCTGCCTTAAACATAGAATATATTCAGCAGCTTTTGCCTGTACAGTACAGTGTAGGGATGCAGAGAGGGGCACTTGTGTTTCCATACAACATCATGATAACTTTCTGCAGAGCCGTCACAAGCACTGGCGACGTGGACTCATGGTGCGTAGCCATAATGTCGTAAGTGCCAGGATAAGGTTGGGATATCGTCCTGTGGGGCAGGTTAGACAGACACTAGATATACCACACTACACCTCATGTGAACTGTGTAACCTTGCTAATGCCAATAACCTTGAACAATACTGCCTTCATTGCCCCACTGTGAGGAATCTGTTACCTCAAGGACAAAATTTACTTCAAACCTGTCAATATTTACTCAAAGATGACCACCTAGACGTATTTTGACTCGTTATCCACACTTTGTTGGCTGCTAAACTATCTGTTGTAGTTGTTGTGATAATGGAATAGGATGTCATATATATTATTTTTGTAACTGATATACTGATGATTCAATGCTGTATTTTGTTTTCTGATTTTTGATGTATTGTATGTAACAACTAATATGTAACTTTGTTTGACGTCTTTGGGCGTGATAAATTTATTAAATTAATAAATTTTCTCTCTCTCTCTCTCTCTCTCTCTCTCTCTCTCTCTCTCTCTCTCTCTCTCTCTCTCTCTCTCTCTCTCTCTCTCTCTCTCTCTCTATATATATATATATATATATATATATATATATATATATATATATATATATATATATATATATATATATATATGCGTTTGTGTGCGTATGTGGGTGTGTTCAATTACAACGTTGAGCAATTTGCCCTAATAATAGTGTTACTGAAGTTAGGTAATAGACAAGACATTTACAGTCATATACTGTATAATTCCACGTACGTGTGTCATACATCTCCGTTTTCGACTTAGCTTAAATGGGAACGAATAGAGTCAGACACAAGAATGATAATAAGTATGGCTATATCCTATTCTTTATAGGTAGTAGGTTGAGCAGGTCACCTGCCACCCGTTGAGATAGTATCGCTCGATAGTTATGGAGTCCTTTGACTGGCCAGACAGTACTACATTGGGTCGTTCTCTCCGGTTACGGTTCACTTTCCCCTTGCTACAATAGTCTGGCATGTTTTTTACAGATTCTCCTCTGTACTCATACACCTGACAACACTGAGATTACCAAACAATTCTTCTTCACCCAAAGGGTTAACTACTGCACTGTACAGTAATTGTTCAGTGTCCACTTTCCTCTTGGTAAGGGTAGAAGAGACTCTTCAGCTATGGTAAGCAGCTCTTCTAGGAGAGGGACACTCCATAATAAAACCTTTATTCTCTAGTCTTTGGTAGTGCTATAGCTTCTGTACCATGGTATTCCACTGTCTTGGGTTAGAGTTCTCTTCCTTGAGGGTACACTCAGGTTCACTATTTTATCTCATTTCCCTTCCTCTTGTTTTGTTAAAGTTTTTATAGCTTATCTAGGAAATATTTATTTTAATGTTGTTACTGTTCTTAAAACCTTTTATTTTCCCTTGTTTCCTTTCCTCACTGGGCTATTTTCCTTATTGAATTCTCCGGGCTTATAGCATCCTGCTTTTCCAACTAGGGTTATAGCTTCGCAAGTAATAATAATAATAGTAATAATAATAATAATAATAGTAATAATAATAATAATGATAATGATAATAACAATGGACAATTCAAGACCTTTTGGCATCAAGCAGGTTACTAATATCGCGTATCACATGTAGCATAAGATAGACAGCGCAGAGATACATACACACAAACAGCAAACATACACATTTGTACAAATTACTCAGGAGAAATTCAGATGCTAGTTTTTAAGAGTAAGGAATCTCTTTAATTATTTCAGGAATCCCAATATTGGCTTTTTGAAAATAAAACAACATGCCAACGATGCAATGGCATCTTTATATTAATAAGACTTCTGGTCATTCCTTATCTCCAGAAAATTAGGACTGAGAAATAGTTCTCAGAAGAGGTTTAGTATTATTATTATTATTGTTATTGTTATTATTATTATTATTATTATCATTATTATTATTGTTATTGTTATTATTATTATTATTATTATTATTATTATTATGTTTGAGTCCATAACTTCTAACTTCGA
>NC_090731.1:59953870-59956370 GCF_036898095.1 Palaemon carinicauda
GAAGATTTACTTGCTGGTCATTTTGGAGTAAGCAAAACTTTTAGGAAAGTTGATGAGCATTTCTTTTGGCCAAGAATGAAGGCAGAGGTGAAGAGGTATGTTAATTCTTGTACTAAGTGTCAAATGGTTGGTAAACCAAATCAGAGAATTGCTAAAGCCCCTTTACAACCCATTCCAGTGGTTGAAGAACCATTTAAAGAGATATTGATAGATATTGTGGGGCCATTGCCAAAGACTAGCAGTGGTTTTCAGTATATACTGACAATAATGGATAGAATGTCCAGGTACCCCGAAGCTGTACCCTTAAGGAGTATTCACAGTAAGAAAGTAATCGAAGCACTTATTGGTTTCTTTACTAGGTTTGGATTGCCGAAATCGGTTCAGTCTGACTGTGGTAGTAATTTTATGAGTAAAGAATTTGCTAAACAGATGAAAGAGTTCAAAATTAATCATGTAACTTCATCATCATACCACCCAGAGAGCCAGGGTCAGATTGAACGATTTCATCAAACTTTGAAGTCCATGCTAAAGAAATATTGTGGGGAAGATCCAAGGAACTGGGATAAGGCAATACCTTATTTATTGTTTGCATTTAGGTCTGTACCGAGTGATATGATGGGATTTTCTCCATTTGAGCTTGTATTTGGTCACAAGGTAAGAGGTCCTTTGGATGTTGTTAAAGAAAGCTGGGAAAATAATAATCCAAAAGTTAGCCTGGTACAATTTCTAAAAGAATCTAGGGAAAAGCTTTATAAGTTTTGGGAGTTTGCTAATGAGAACTTGAAAGTTGGGCAAGGTAAAATGAAAAAGAATTTTGACATCAAAGCTAGGAGAAGGGTATTTGAAGTTGAGGATAAAGTTTTAGTTTTATTACCTACCCCTGGTAATCCCCTAGGAGCCAAGTTTTCAGGACCATGGAAGATAGCTAAGAGGGTAAGTAGCTTGAATTATCTGGTGGAGACCCTAAGTAGAAGACAAAAACACCAGCTTTGTCATGTTAACATGTTGAAACCCTATTATGAAAGGGTAGCAAAGAAGCCCTTGTTGTTGTTGGGGAAAGTAGAAATGGAAAGAGAATGTTTGGAAATAGAAGGTAAGTGGCCTAAAGGTAATAGCGATGTATTAAATAACTTGCCAAATATGTTGTCTCACTTAGATGGGGATCAAATTGAGTCCATCTTAAATTTGATAGAAGTGTATCCAGATTTATTTAAGGACACCCCAGGTTGTACGGCTGTGATACAGCATGATGTGGAGGTTAGAGGGGCTAAACCGATAAAACAGGCACCTTATAAAACTAATCCATTGAAAAGGGAAGTAATCAAAACAGAGGTAGAGTACATGTTGCAGCATAATCTGATAGAAAGTAGTTACAGTCCATGGAGTTCACCTGTGGTGTTGGTGAAGAAGGAGAATGGTCAGTATAGAATGTGCATAGATTACCGCAAGGTTAATGCAGTTACAGAGACTGACAGTTTTCCTTTACCTCGGGTAGAGGACTGCATCAATGATGTAGGTAAGGCAAAGTTTATCAGTAAGTTCGACCTTTTAAAGGGGTACTGGCAAGTACCGTTGACACCCAGAGCTAAGGATATCTCTGCTTTTGTGACCAGTGAGGGATTATTTGCCTGCAACGTGATGCCTTTTGGCATGAAAAATGCATCTGCTACATTTCAGAGACTAATGAACAACTTGGTAGGTTCTCTAGAGGGTGTGGTAGTGTACATTGATGACATTGTGGTATATAGCGATGACTGGGACACCCATATTCAAAGAATACGTAAGTTATTTGAAAAACTTAGCCAGGCAGGGCTGGTTATCAATCTTGCCAAATGTGAGATAGCCAAGGCTAGTGTATTGCATCTTGGTCATGAAATAGGTCATGGGAAGATTGTCCCGAAAGATGCAAACGTCAGAGCCATTTTAGAGTTTCCTGTGCCTTATGACAAAAGGTCTGTTCGTAGATTTCTTGGCATGGTAGGATACTACAGGAGATTTGTGATAAATTTTGCCACAATTTCTAATCCTCTTACTAATTTATTGAGGAAAGAAGTAAAGTTTGAGTGGAATGAAGAGTGTCAGAGGTCATTTGACAAATTGAAGGCAGTTCTAACTAACTATCCTGTCTTGAGAGCTCCGGATTTTCAGGAACCATTTAGGTTGGCGGTCGATGCAAGTGACTATGGAATAGGTACTGTGCTATCTCAAGTTGAGGAACAGGTAGAGTATCCTGTTGCCTTTTTCTCTAAAAAGCTTAATGAAGCTCAACACAAGTACTCCACCATAGAGAAGGAGGCCTTAAGCCTGATGACAGCTCTAGAACATTTTGAAATTTATTTAACAAATGTTCCTACACCTGTAGTGGTCAAGACAGACCACAATACTTTATTATTTTTAAACAGGTTTAAGAATAAAAACCAGAGGCTGATGAGGTGGAGTCTGATATTACAAGAGTGGGATTTGGATATCCAACATGTTCCACGGAGAAAGAATGTGGTGC
>NC_090731.1:59971370-59978870 GCF_036898095.1 Palaemon carinicauda
CATTGGAGAGGGCCCATCTGGCAACCGACCCCTTAATGTGAGGATAACGGTGTGGAAGAAGTGGAATAATAATTAGGTAAAAAGGAAATCGATACTTTAGGGACCAAAAGATCTTCTGTGGATCCAGGCAACCAAAAAATTGAGGTGGAACTAAAACCTTTTCATAGCGAAGTGTGACTATCCGAAAAGGAATTTCCCATAGGCTCTTACATGAATAAATTCATCTCAAACCACATAGGAGTAAAAGTGAAAGGTTTAAAGGTTTAAAGATCGCAAGTGAAAGGCAAAGGCAAGGGACAGTGACATTTCCCTATCAAACAGGACAATGCCCTAGAGACTGGCCATATTACATATGACCAGCGCCCAAGCCTCTTCTTCATCCAAGCTTGGACCAAGGTGGGCCATGCAATGGCTGCTGATGACTCGGCAGATGGACCTATAGGCTCCCCCAGCTCACAAGGAGGGTGAGGCTTCAGCAACCAAAGAAACTAATGTATTGAGTAGGACTCGATAAACAAACTAGCAATCACCAGGCAAGGACGCTACTATTAGGCCATCACAACGGTGAATTAGAAATATTAGATGTAAAAGCACCAGGCCAGAAAAATGGTTGAGACAAATTACTCAGTAAAAGTAAGGGACACATATATAAGACAATAATTATAGATAGATGCAGCATCAGGCTTCACTGGTTAATACTTGTAGGTTTCTGAAACACATATTACTCATCTTATATAATATAACTATTGTAATGACTATCTTTACTTCACATCCCTGAATTCTGAGTAAATCCCTTCCTTGAAACCTCTGTTTCATGAAGACATGCATTCTTTACATATATAGCATTAATATCTCTTTGAAATTTAGATCTTATTTCATGCAAAAAGCTTAAAATTTTAGGGAAAAGGAAACTAGGGCCAATGGGTGCCTGAATAATGTTTTACAGATTGATTTAGAGCACGACACTTACTAAATTTCATTATATAGTAACGTAATAAGCAAGCAAAAGGATCAGGTTTGTATTTAATCCATTCCCTCATTATTTGTTATTGTCGCAAATATCATCTCAGTGGTTCTCTCCTCTTCAGGCTGAGCTCAACAATGTCAATGAGATTGAGCGCATCGTCAACCCAGCTGAACTGGAGAGCGTCAGCAGCCAGCAACTCTAAGGGTAAAGAGACACCACTTCAAGGGGTCGACCATGTCCATTAAGTGCGTGGGTCGCCTGGCTGACCTCTACCAGAGGTCATCCCAGGTCATCATTAGGGAGCCATCCAGTCAATAGTTTATAAGTAGTGATCTCTACCATACGTCATGTGAGCTAATTAAATGTATGTAAAGTAAGGTATCCCATAAGAGAATTGAGCACATATCAAGATCCTTAAAATACTTTAAGTAGAGGAAAACAGTCTTTATGTAACAGTTGGAAACCTAAATTATATCAAATTAATGTCTATATGATGAATAAATGAACACCTAAACATGATGATAAAATGAAAAAGAGGATTAATAGTGAAATAAAGAATATTTTAATTAATCAGTCAATTGATTAATATGATATGAAGTAAACCAGTAGGAAAGGTCACAGATAATAGGACATAAAGAATAGGAGAGTATGTCAAACTAGAACGGACACTCGGTAGAGCGCATACCTTCTCTTATATTATGTTGTATATCACAAGATCGACCATTGAATTAAGCACATTTTGGCACTAGTTTTATGGAAATCAGATAAGCATTGGCCTAGATATGAAAAAAAAAAAAGAATTATTTAAGCTTTTTCGACTAGGGTTGTAGCTTAGCTAATGATAATAAAAATAATAATGATAATAATAATGATAATAAAAACAACAACAACAACAACAACAATAATAATAATAATAATAATAATAATAATAATAATAATAATAATAATAATAATAATAATAATAATAATAATAATAATAATAATTCCAACATAATAATAATAATAATAATGATAATAATAATAATAATAATAATAATAATAATAATAATAATAATAATAATAATAATTTAGGAACAACAAACACAGTAATCAAATCTTTCACATAAAAACTGTAAAATATTAAAGAAATATTAAAATAAAGAGGAAAAGAATGAAAGCAGATCATGCACTTCCTAACAAAAGGATACAAACGATATGAGGTAACCATGCCTATCAACAAGAGATGTTTCTATAAATGAATATATAACTTTAACTTGGATTTACATTTAAACATAATCATAACTAACAGTTTACACGAGTTATTTACCCTGAACGTTTGGCTATTGTGTAAACTTCATACTCAATATGGATATCCTCTGCATGTTGCTATGATAAATTGACTCTTTATGAATATGAAAATGGTGTCAAAACAAGATGGATCATCAACCTCGTATGACTACAACTAGGAATGTCGGTGTCAGCAATGATTTGAATGAATAATAAATAATCTTATATGAGAAAAGTGGTTAATATATTTTTGAAAATTATTAAAACTTTCGATTATTTAATCACAAACACACACACACACACACACACTCATATATATATATATATATATATATATATATATATATATATATATGTATATATATATATATATATATATATATATATATATATATATATAACATATATATATATATATATATATATATATACATATATATATATATATATATATATATATATATATATATATACATATACATATATATATATATATATATATATATATCTATCTATATATATATATATATATATATATATATATATATATATAAACGGGTGTATGTATGTTTGTGGATTTATAAGTCTGATTGAGAAAAACTTGGTAACTATGTGTACCCAAGTGCAAATACTAACATCCATCTTTCTCATTTGCAGGTTGCACGGGCGGCCAGTCGTATAGGCTACTACAACATCTACTTCTTCTACAGTTCCTCCTGTACTCTCGGAATAAATAGAGAAGCTGAACTCTCCCAAGACCTTCTTACAGACATCTTAACTTTCTGAAATCTCTTGGCTTCGTCTATGGCAGCCGCTCTTCGTACTCCTCTACCCAATCCTTTTTTTTTCAATTCCGTTTACTATTTGCATTCTTTATCTATTGTCTCATATAAGGCCTAAATGTATATATATATATATATATATATATATATATATATATATATATATATATATATATATACACATATGTATGTATATATATATATATATATATATATATATATATATATATATATATATATATATATATATTTATATACATACATACATATATATGTATGAGTACTTACACATATTATTGTTATTATTATTATTATTATTATTATTATTATTATTATTATTATTATTATTATTATTATTATTATTATTATTATAACTTTTACTGTTATTATTATTATTGTTGTTATTATTATTATTATCATTATTATCTAATCCGTTTTCCCAGTAAACTGGTTTATCCCCTTGATAGATTTTCCTTAATATATTATTGTAAAAACACACTTACACGGTTTTCCACAATACATACTGTCCATCAAATCGTTGTTTAAATACTGAATGCTCATTCTCAACGAAAATTGAAACTTAAATTTTTTATTAAATGTTAATTCCATGATTATAACAGACCTGGAACATTGCTAGTAAAAGATTTTTTGAGAATCGACATTAAACATCTAGTTGGGATTAACTGTGAAAAATAAAAGAATGAATAAATAACTCAAAATAATTCACATCAATGTACAATCATACTTCTGATTCCTCAAAGTTTAAAATGTACGTAGTTTCAGTGGATACTCTTTGAATTGAAGAAACACACATGTGCTATGCATTGGTGTCTAGTTATAAGATACTCTTCGTGATATATAATGCTATATCACTGAATGTCTACCCAAGGACTCTAAAACTTTACATCTTCTAAGGGGTTACGAAAATGGACATTGATTTTGAAAAGCCTTTTGCGTTTTTTGCCATTGGAATATAGGTCTTTTTGCTTTCCAATGTATATCTATCCCCCTATTTGTCTAAGTACAATCTATTGTAAGTATCCATCCACACGTAGAATTTTGTAAGTTATTTTACCATAATATCATTTAATTTTCAACACATGGTTCGAATACCAATACTAAAATCAAGCCGACCAAAGGGAAAAATTCAGAAAATTGAATAACAAGATAAGGTGAAGGTTGATATGGAGAGACCCTTCAATTTAGGGATAACAGTAGGAAAGAAGAAGGCATGAGTATTAACAAAAAAAATAGCACTGAGCATATGGTAACTTTAACAATCATTGAATATATATATATATATATATATATATATATATATATATATATATATATATATATATATATATATATATATATATATATATACATATATATAATGTATATATATATATATATATATATATATATATATATATATATACTGTATATATGTATATATATATATATATATATATATATATATATATATATATATATATATATATATGTCTATATATACATACATATATATATACATATATATATATATATATATATATATATATATACTGTATATACATACACACACATATATATATGTATATATATATATATATATATATATATATATATATATATATATATATATATATATATATATTTATATACTCGTATATATATGTATATGAATATATATATATATATATATATAAATATATATATATATATATATATATATATATATATTCATTTACATATATATATATATATATATATATATATATATATATATACATATATATGTATATATATATGTATAGGCCTATATCTATATATATATACATGTGTGTATATATATATATATATATATATATATATATATATACATATGTGTATGTATATATATATATATATATATATATATATATATATATATATATACATATATATGTATATATATATGTATAGGCCTATATCTATATATATATATATATATATATATATATATATATATATATATATATATGTATATATATGTATGTATATATATATATATATATATATATATATATATATATATATATATATATATATGTATATAT
The DNA here is from genome assembly GCF_036898095.1 of Palaemon carinicauda. NCBI lineage: Eukaryota > Metazoa > Arthropoda > Malacostraca > Decapoda > Palaemonidae > Palaemon > Palaemon carinicauda. The sequence goes on from NC_090731.1 coordinate 59,976,470, forward strand.
ATATATATATATATATATATATATATATATACATGCTATTTGAACGGAGGAATTTGATTTCGGAAACACATACATTTTTGTTGTATTTGACCAACGCAAAAGTTGACAACTTATTTCATCCCTAAAATGTACTCTTGAAAATTATAGTATTTTTTCATATTCAGTATGTTCTAAAGCTCTACGCTTACACAATCAGGATTATAAAATGTATATTTGGATGAAATATCAAAACGACTACTATTATGTCTAGTGTATAATCCTTATGTGCCTAAGCTTGGGATAATCTAAGCTAAGAAATGAGGAAATATATATTTCAAATATAAATTCTGCAATTAACTTATCTCTTGCCCATAAGTTGAATATATATTAAAAAGTCCTGCTGTATAATGATAGGAATAAATTCCAATCATATAAACCAATGGGAATTTAATTACTACAGCTAGTTTCCGACATGAATGAAATTAAACATTATTCGGAAGGAGATTTACATAACCTGATATGCCTATCAACACTGCAAACCTTTTCCAGACTGAATAATGCAATATATGCACGACGTGATTAGAATTGCAAATGAACAGTTAGTCTATGATTATAACTTTATCTATATATCATAAATGAGTGAACCTGGAAAGTATGTAGATGTTTTGGGGTATTATAATTCAAAGGGAATAAATACTCTTCATATAATGCATACCAATTTTTAATTACTAAATTAAGAAGAGGGTTATATATGTTAGGACACCATTCAAAGTGAATAACTAACTCTACATACAACATATACAAACCTTTAATTGCTAAACTGATAAAGGGATTATACGTGTTATGATATAATTCAAGGTGAATAGATAAACTCTTAATGCAACAGATACCGAAGTGTAATTACTAAACTAAAATCGGGATTAAACGTGTTGTGATATAATTCAAATTGACTATATAAAATCTTTATAAAACAGATAAAACTACTTTTATCACTAAATTAACAAGTGGACAGCGTGTTAGGGTATGATTCAAATTAAACAAATAAACTCTTTATACAACAGATACCAATTTTGAATCCCTAAATTAACAATGGGATAGACGTGTTACGATATAATTAAAAGTAAATAAATAAACTCTTTATAGAACAGTTATCAATTTTGAATCACTAAATTAAAAAGTAGAAAAAAACCTTCTCTCCATGTGTATAGTAAAAAATAAAGATAAAGGCTTTCAATTTATCAAATTCTCTGAGTTTTACAAAAAAAAAAAAAAATATCTTGTGAAACGGCTCATCCTTTGAATATTAAAAAAACTTGTATAAAGTGTTTGTCCATATATAATCGATGCGTATGTTTATAATTCAACAATTCGTAATCAATGTACACACCAAAATTTATTATGAAAATATGCAAGAAGTCTTTAAATCAAAAACATTATAAAAAGAACCTATGATACCTGACAGAAAAAAAAAAACAAAAAACACACACCTAATTAATCTTCCATGACAATTTCTTTCTTCCACCAACCCTTTCGATTTTACGTTATTATTATTATTATTATTATTATTATTATTATTATTATTATTATTATTATTATTATTATTATTATTATTATTATTATTATTACACCAGTTACTTTGTTGGGCGATAAAAATTATTTTAATTCATTTCCAAACGTCTTCAAGGTATCTCTCTTGGTGAAAAAAGACTGCGATCTCAACTAGCCTTCGAAACTCATTCCTTGCTAAACATTAAGTATAAAAACACACATCTGAGGAGCTTCTCAATCTCTTAGATTTTATCTCATGGACGTCAAAAGGTGGTTTGGTACTCAAGGAGTCTCGCTTGCATTTTACATGCGCCTTCCGTTTCTATAGATGCAGTGTGTTTACACATGAGTGAATGCATACACGAATGGACATGCGTGTGTAAAGTTTTTAAATGCTGGGTGTTCATGTTTAAGTACTGGTGTGAACGCCTACATGATTATATATCACATATTTGTATATATTTATATATACACATATTTTTGTTTATGCACATATTCATATGCATATGCACATACTGTATTATTTTTTCTAAGTTAAACGTTGTTTTCATAATCTATAATTATGGTCTGACCTCTTCTGAGACATGTTTCTCTTCTCTTTCACCACAAGAGAAATAACTGGGGCCTATTTTGAAATATAATTTTTGAAGGTAAATTCAAAAGAATCGAGAACATGGCTTATTACCTGCGTCAACGTAGTTGAAAGGAGGTTATGTTTTCGGTTATGGTATTGTTTGTATGTGTGTGACCAATTTTGCTAAGCGAGTAGGGAAACTTTCGGAGATTAATTTTCATATTGAGACGTAGACGTGATTCAATTTTTAAAGTCCTAGGTTAAAGGTTGAGCTCAAGGTCAAGATACAAACTTCCGTGG
>NC_090731.1:59981370-59986370 GCF_036898095.1 Palaemon carinicauda
TTATCACAACTAAGAATAAATTGAGAAAGAAGCTCTTAACAATAATATATTTATTTGATTAGAGAAATAAGATAATAGTATTAGATAACAAAAGTATAGTAATAGCAGACAACAAAATAAATAGATAAATACATATATATATATATATATATATATATATATATATATATATACACAGTATATATATATATATATATATATATATATATATATACATATATAAAACCACAAAAAATAAGAAAAAATTACCAAGGCTAAGAATAAATTAAGAAAGATGCTCTTAAACAATAATATCATTATTAGTTACATATATATATTGATAGTATTAGATAATAAAATTATAGTAATAATAGACAACAAAATAATATAAATGTTTATATATCACAGCAGAAAATGAGAAAAAAAATGATTAAAGCTATGAATAAATTGAAAAAAATACGCTCATAATAATAATATCATTAGATTACAAAAATATAATAATAGTATTAGATACCAAAAGCATAATGACAGTAGACAACAAAATAAGAATAAATGTAAAAACATATCAGCAAAAAAAAAAAAAATTACTAAAGCTAAGAATAAAATATAATAAAAAATAATATTAGTACACAAAAATACTAAAAATGAATATATATATATATATATATATATATATATATATATATATATATATATATATATATATATATATATATATGTATATATATAGATATATATATATATATATATATATATATATATATATATAAATGCATAAATGTAAAAGAAAAAAGTAAAGCTAAGAATAAATTGAGAAAGATGCTCCTAACAATAATATTATTATTAGATTAAAAAATATATTAGTATTAGATAACAAAAGTATAGTAGTAGTAGACAAAAAATAATAAGAATGAATATATATATATATATATATATATATATATATATATATATATATATATATATATATATATATATACATATACATATATATATATATATATATATATATATATATATATATATATATATATATATATATATATATATATATATATATATATATGTATATATATATATATATATATATATATATATATATATATATATATATATATATATATATATATATATATATATATCCACAGAAAATGAGAAAAAAGCACAAAACTATGATTGAATTGAGAAAGATGCTCTTAACAAAGACACGAGCAAGGAAAATCTCGTTTCGGGAGAAGGTGCCTCGAAAGAGACAAATAACAGTTTTCACAGAAATTAGTGTCAGACTGAGCAACCAAAGAGCCATTCCGGAAGAAGTAAAAGGCAAAGAGAGGAAGATAGAAAAATAGAAAGGAGGGGGTGTTAGGATCGAGGGGAAGGAGCTGTTTTATATAAATCTTCTTTTACGAGAGCAAGGATTGTTATAAATACAAAGAAATAGTGAACTGAAAACCGATATTTATTTTTTCTTTTCATTTTTTATAAAGTGACGATGTCAGGAGAAAAGGAAATAGCATTATGTTGAAGATACGTACGTTAGGTATTATTATGTTATCTTTCTAATTCATAAATAGGGATTAAAAAAGAATAGTAATGACAAAATTAAAAATAGAAAAACAGAATATATCTGAAAAAAGTATGTAAGTAATGAAAGTATTGACAATATTACAAAAAAAAAAAACTGGAAAAGATAAAAAAAATAATAGTAATGACAATATCCAAAAAAAAAAAAACAGAATACATCTGTAAAAAAAGGGCTAAAAAATAATATTAATGACAACATTACAGAAAAAAAAAGAAGAACCCGAATGTATATGAAAAATTGGCCCATATTGATTATCCGTGATGTCTGGAACGAGAACAAAAACTACCATGAAACCTTTTTATAAAAAAAGATAATCATTGATACGTTTTGACCAAGATTTATATTTAACACACCATCAACATGCTAAATGGCTTTTGAATGTAGAATGCCACAAGAACAGAAGGTAAAAACATAATGATTTATAAGCACCAGAATGAAAAAGAAAAGAAATATATCGTTAAGCTAACAAAAGACACGTGTGCACGCTAAAAATATATCCTTAGAAAAGATGACATATTAAAGCAACGACCGCTAGGAAATGAAAGTATTATCAGAGCCTCATTTAAAACTACGAGCATCAGCATTTATACAGCTGAAACGAAGTCCATTCCATAGATTTGTAGAAGAGGGAATAGAAGACAGGGAAGTAAGACGTCACGTTGCTTCAAAAGAATATGGGCGAGGAGTGAGTAGAAGCATTAATTAAACCCTGGATAGGTGTGGTGGGTTGAGCTCTGTATGTGTTCGGGGAAGTTTCCAATAGAATTATATCAATTAAAGACTTTATGTGTTTCGTAGATGGTTTGAAGAAGACTGTGTTGTTTGGAAAAACACAAAAGACAAGAAATAGGTCAAAAAATTCATAAGCAAATTAGTTAATAGTTAGGCAATCTTTCTGAATAATTAATAATAAATCTAAATTACCTGGAAAGAGAAGCGTTGTTTTGCTTTGGGCTCATGAGTAATTCATGGACAATATAAAAGATAAGGATTTACAGTAGAAGTTATGGTAAGACATCTCTAGTTAATTCACATTCTGATCAGCTGTCAGGAAAAAAAAATAATACCGCGAGGACGTGCATCAAAATAGCATTAAATTAAGGAGGAATGAGTGATTGGCAATTATCTGGCATCACAATTTCAATGACCATTGCTGCCGACTGGAGTTAGATTAATTAGAAATTGGTAACTTTAGAAAAAAAATAATACGTATCATAATTACTGGACATTCAAAATCATATGTCCCTGTAAAAACACAAGGTTTCAACTGAACACTTTCTTAAGTTCTTAAGATATATATTAACCCTTTTACCCCCAGGCTTTTTGGAAATTTCCAACCCTTAACCACCAAGGGGTTACTTTTTTCCCCAGCACATTTTGGTGTATATTTCTTTTAAATTGCTCTAACAGCCTTAATTTTTGTCATAGAGAGGTCAGGTTGGTCTCATTCTCTTGGAAAATGTCTGAATTTTCTCAAAAAATTATCAAAAATATGAAAAAAATAATTTTTATAGCATTTTTTTGCAAGGACGTACCGGTACGTCCATGGGGGTAAAGGGATGGCTTTTGTGAAACGTACCAGTACGTCCTTTGGGGGTAAAAAGGTTAAGCGAAAATGAGCAGTGAACAGTGGCGGGCGTCAGCACCCAGTATCCTTATGGAAAGGCAGTCGGCAACAGGCCTCCATTTACCAGATAAGTGTTAAATGGTACAGCTGTTTTCAGAAATGGCAGAATGATGTCGGCATTCAGGGGCAGACCAGGCGTTGAACTGTCAAGTGAAGGTATTGCTCTAGGGACATTTGGTATGTGTGAATGACAAAATATGTGGCCTTTAAGAAGGGTCAGAAGTGACAGACTACCAAATGCACCACTTATAGTCCACAGTTGAAGGTTTAGTAGCTGGATTCAGCTTTGGAAAGGTTTCTACTGAAGAGGCCCAACAGGCAGAGCAAACTGTTGATCTTTTGAGCACCGCCCTGCAGCGACGCCACTGGGGTCATCGGAGAATAGGAGGGACACAGTTGACACAGGAAAGGAGAGAGCAGTAGCAGTTGATAGAGCTTTCTATGCAATGAAGAAGGCTACCTCCTGAAGAGGGCTCCACTTCAGGTGGTTTGGCTTGCCCTTAAGGGAATCATAGAGGGGGTTAAGAGTGGTGGCAATGGCTGGAAAGAACCGGTGATATTGGTTCACCATAACCAAGAAATCCTGCAGTAATTTGACCATTGAGTAGTGGGTGAATACCTTGAAGATTGATGGACTGACCAAAGAACACTACTTTTATGGCACTAAAGGTGTACTTGTCATACCTGATAAAAAAGGCCGTTCTGCTGCAGCGGATTGAGTACGATGTGTAGATTTCATATGGGCCCTCCTAGGACGGGGAGAATATTCGTATGTCGTCTAGGTAACATACATGGAATAGGCGGTTCCCTAATATGACCTCCTTTTGTTATTGGAATATGGCCCCTATATTATAAAAGTCAAAGAAGGACTAATTGAAAGTACTGTATATGTGCTGAAGGGGTTGGTGATCCCCATCATGGGGATATTTTTTTTTTTATTCAAATGCACCTGATAATACTCCTTCAGGAGGTCAAGGGTCGAAAACATTATAGCACTTTGAAGGTAGGTGGTGATGTTGGTGATGGAGTAGTAGTCTGGTTCTGTCTGCATATTAAGACACCTTTAATCCCCACAAGGATGCAGGGCTTTATCATTCCTCAAAACAATGTGTAAGGCCAAAGACCATAGACTTGAGGCCTCATGAAAAAGGCCCATTTCTTCCATTGTGGTGATAATGCATTTAGCAGATGCCAAATGTATTAGTACCAAATGTCTGAATCTTGCAAACAATGGGACCCCACCGTCTTTATATTTTGTTGGATATCATGCTTAGTGGAAACACTGGGGTAGTTCTGCCAGAAGACATCCAGATAAAATGTGCGGAAATGGGCGTAGAAATCAATGGGTGTATTGATCTAGAGAGCGAGGTTAAGGGGAGAAAGTGATAAAGGTGTGTGCAAGTAAGAAGAGGAGGTGGAAATGGGCAAGGAAATCCACAGCACTGAGAGGCAGTGTCAGCATCTTGCAACCAAGAGTGGAGTTAGCATACCCATTGGCAGCTACCAGGCAGACATCAGCAGGTCTTGAAAAGATGCACCCCTAAAAGAAAACCGGGAAGAAGGAAATGACAGGTAACAGTACCTACCAGAAAGTACACATTACATCCTGAACCATGCAAAAAGAAGAGATTATTTCATGGGGAGGCTATAGCTACAGGCGATAACCTAATTACACTTTTTTTGATAATTTCTTAGCAGGCGCCCAAAATCTGGAGTGGTAGTAGACAACTGAAAGCGAGAGAGAATGTTAGTTGGGGGTTGGCATCGGGTAGCATAGGTGGTTGGTGTGTGGCTTCGTCACTGCCCGGG
>NC_090731.1:59988870-59993870 GCF_036898095.1 Palaemon carinicauda
CTTTATATTAAGCCTCCACAACCGCCATCTGTTGTTTGGTTATGTCTCCAGACTTATATTTTAGTCCTTGTTTTCCTAGCACCGCTAGTGAATCATTGTAAAATTACTTGTTATTTTTATTGTTGATCCTTGGGAAAACTGACTTAACAGCTTTCCTTGCTTCGGTAAGTGGAGAGCTTCTTAACCTTTGGTGGTGAATACTTGTTTCTTAATTTAAAGCATTGTAATATTGTGCTATTCTTTATAGTGAGAAAGGAGTAATATACTTTTGATTGTACTAATGGTTGTATCTATCCTACGGTAACCATTGAGGCATATAATAATTGTTCGATCACGAGTGGCAATTAAAAATAGAAAAAGGTTAACATCAAGGAAAAACGGAAATTCATTACAGTGGGGGCCTTGCCGGGATATGAAGTGAAGTGATATGAAGTGAAGTGAAATGAAATGAAGTGATTTAAGCTCGTTAGTATAGTGATCGAATTTAGTGAATTTCCGTTAGTGTACAATCAATAGATATACCTCCACCGTTGTTGAGCTCTCCCTTCTACGATCAAGGTGCCGTATTGTATAAGTCATCGCAAGTATTATTGATAGTTTGGAGGAAGTGCAGCGCAAGGAATCGGTACTTAGTCTCCGTTCTGTTGCCTTGACGTTGCCGACTATCGCTTTTTTGCGTTCCTTAGTCACCCCAGACGTATTAGAATGCTTCGGGATTAATTTCCTTCATAGGGTACCCATCCCCTCTTGCCGATTGTTTGGAGGAAGTGCAGTGCAAGGAATCGGTACTTAGTCGCCGTTCTGTTGCCTTGACATTGCCGACTGTCGCTATTGCGTTCTTTAGTCACCCCAGTCATATTGGAACACTTAGGGTAACCATCCCCTCTCATCATTCAGGGATTAATTTCCCTCAGGGACTACTGTCCCTCTTTTACAGAATACGAGAACCCAGGAACGCGTTTTCCTAGTGCTTTAAGTGAGTTTCGTGAAATTGATTTTGTGTAACCTCAGTGTGCGTTCCTTAGTGTATTTTACATAGCAAAGTGATAGTTTAGTGAAAGTGACGTTGTGCAACCTCCAGTGTGTGTTAAGTGGTTCTTGTATATTTAAGTGAATTTTTGTGAAAAGTGACTTTAACTAGTGCATCGTGCGTTGTTACTCATAGTTTCGAAAAACTTAGTGACTTATGTTATTTATGATTTCGTTAAGGTAACGTTAAGTGGCAGTTTTGACTATTAGTGTATATTTCTTTAAAGTGGTAATATATTCATACCCGTGATAGTAAGTGTTCGTGATTTATTGACATAGTGTTATTGATTCGGTGATTTATTGAGTGTTATTGTTTCGGTGATTTAGTGACTTGTTATTGTTTCGGTGACTTAATGACGTGTTATTGATTCGGCGATTTATTGACGTCATGTTTTTGATTCGGTGATTTAGTGAAGTGTTATTGTTTCGGTGATTTAACGACGTGTTATTGTTTCGGTGATTTAACGACGTGTTATTGATTCGGTGATTTAACGAAGTCTTATTGATTCGGTGATTTAGTGACTTGTTAGTGATTCGGTGATTTATTACCCTAGTACTTAAGTGATTCGGTGAATAGACCATGAAGGGATATTAATTTAATAATTCTGCGGTTTAGCCATAGGTGATTCAGTGTTTTAGCGATAGTGATTCGGTGACAGTGACAAAGTGCTCGTAGTGGATCAAAAGTGCTTTTTATGATCCACCATGTCTTTTAATGCAGGGAAGTTTTTTGAGGACCTTCGGGGGCACCTCTTATCGTTGAGAGATGCCAAGAAAAATGACTTGCGAAAGATTGCTGAACAAGCAGGGATTCCTGTATTGCCCTCCATGGTGAAAGCAGAACTTCTGGGTAGAGTTTTGGATTTCCTGGTAGCCAAAGCTTCCGTTTCATCAGAAGAAACTGCTCCCCTTCGGCCCCTTACGTTGGGGAGAGGTGAAGCTAAGGCTATAGAGGATCCAGAATTGGTGAAGCTCAAGTTGCAGCTTGAATTGGAGAGAGAGAAAAAGGCAACTCATCAAGCTGAATACGAGCAGAAAGAAAGGATGATAGCCTTGGAACGACGGGAAAGAGAAGAAAAGATACAAATGGAGAGACAGCTGGCCAGTATCAGGTTGAACGAGAAAGGCAAAGAGAGAGAGCTTGGCGAATGTTTTTCCCTCACTAAGGCTCTTAAACTACTACCACCGTTTGATGAAAAAGAACCAGACGTGTTCTTTGGTATTTTTGAGGACACAGCCACAACCTTGCATTGGCCAGAAGAACAATATGTTCTACTCATTCGGAGTGCACTGAAAGGCAAGGCTGCTCATATAGCTTCGCAAATGTTAGAGGAACGAGATTACTATGTCCTAAAGAAAGCTGTCCTTGATGCCTATACCATTACAGCTGAAGGGTATAGGCAAATGTTCAGGAACTCCATCAAAGGAACCACCCAAACTTATTTGGAATTCTTTCAGGTCAAATTAAAACAGTTTAGAAAATGGCTAGAATCTGAAAACATAACTACCTTTGAACAATTACAGAACTTAATGGTACTAGAAGAGTTTTTGAGGAGAATTCCTTCCAACATTTCTATGTACATCAGAGAACGGCAGGAGAAGGAGGGGAAGAAGGCGGCTGCTCTTGCTGATGAATATCACCTCATCCATAAGGTAAAGAAACATAACTCTACAGATCAGGCAAGTATTAATATTTATTGTTCCTTCTGTAAACAGAAGGGACATACCATTAAAGACTGTCCTAACCCCCGATGTCAATTTTCTAAGGTTATGCAGCCTTCTCAGCAAACAGCAGGGAACAGACCAGAGACTACTCAGAGCAAAAACCAAAGAAGGATTGCTCTCCATTGTTCTCAAGTCACAAATGACTTCTCTGATTTCCTTTGCTCTGGTACTGTCAATAATTACCCTGTAAAGTTGTTAAGGGACACAGGATCGTCACAAACTATAGTAAGTGGTAAATTGAAACCTCTGACTCAGCCTACTAATAAATATGTTACCATCACTGATCTATCCAGTAAATTAGTGTTACCTCTGGTTAATATGCATATAGATTGCCCTTACTTTACTGGAAGAACCGAAGTAGCCTTACTGGATAGAGAATTGCCTTGTGAGAAAGCTGATATTCTGTTAGGAAATGATTTAGCTGAAGGAACTGTCTTACCTAATCTCATTATTTCTCAACCAGGGTGTGTTATAGAAAATGAGCAGAACCAACAGGAAGTTCTACCTTGCCAAGCCACCACTCGTTCTGCTGCTACTAAAGCTGCAATTGGAGTTCCCACTGATGACGACACATCAAACTCCTTACCAGACTTGGTTGGTCTCCATCATGATGAATTCGTCAATCTTCAGAGATCAGATGATAGCCTTAAGGAATGCTTCAATAAGGTTGAAAATCCCTTGGATAAGAGCCATAAGTTACCCTTATTTTATCTAGAGAATAATATCCTCATGCGTCATTACAGGTCTCCTACACTGACTGAGAAAGACTCTTGGCGCGACTGTCATCAACTGGTTGTACCTGGCAGCCTCCGATCTTCAATCATGAAATTAGCCCCCACTGCTGAGAGTCATCTAGGCATCACGAAGACATGCAGGCGCCTCCTAGAAGATTTCTACTGGCCCAGAATGAAGATGGACGTAAAGAGTTTCGTAGAGAGGTGTCATGTGTGCCAAGTTACCGGAAGACCTAATGAAAGGATACCACCAGCCCCTCTAGTGCCCATTGTGGTCCCTAGTACTCCTTTTGATAAAATAATTATAGATTGTGTTGGGCCTTTGCCAAAAACTAGCCGGCGTAATGAATATATACTAAGTGTTCTTTGCCCCACTACTAGGTTCCCTCTAGCATTTCCACTTAAAAATATCTCTGCTAGAAACATTATCCAACAACTGATAAAAGTTTTTACATTGTTTGGTTTTCCTAGGGAACTTCAATGCGATAGAGGTACCAACTTTACCAGTACTTTGTTCCAGAGTGCTCTCCATCAATTTAATATCTTTAATGTTCTCTCTTCAGCCTATCATCCTCAATCCAATGGGGCCTTAGAGAGAGTTCATCAGACTCTAAAGAACTTGCTACGACGATATGGAATGGAAACGGAGAAGGAATGGGATGAAGACATCGACTTACTTCTGTACATACTTCGGAGCGTACCAAATGAGTCTACAGGAGTTTCTCCATTCGGGATGATGTTTGGACGAAGACCCAGGTCAAACCTCAGCATGATAAAAGAACAGATACTAAAAGGTTCTAGGAAAGAAAATCAGGTAAGCCTTCCCCAATTCTTGAAGTCCTTGGAGGAGAAGCGGTTGCATATCCATGCCTTCGCTCGAAAGAACTTGCAGCATGCTCAAGAGCTTATGAAGGATAGATATGATAAGAAGGCAAAGGTAAGAGAGTTTAAGTGTGGAGATAAGGTGCTGGTATATCACTGCGTACCTGGCTCTCCATTGAGAGAGAAATTCATGGGACCTTATAAGATTATCAGGCGGACCACAAAAACAATGTTATTGCAACTCCTGACAGACTTAAGCCAACTCAGCTTGTACATGTGAACTTGATAAAACCCTATCATGAATCTACCACAGGTATAGTTAATCATGTAATTCATGACTTTAAATCTGCCAAGCAGAGTTTGTCACTAACGCCTCTTAATCACAGGTCACAGAATGAGATGCAGAATGAGGTGCAGACTCCTACCAAGGTTGGTACAGACGTGAGCCACGAGGATGACGAGACTGATTTCAGTGTAAAGTCGACTTTGTCTTGGAAGGACATGAACAATTCGGAAATTCTAAAGTCCCTTCCACGGTTCCTAGACTGTTCACCAAATCAAAAGAAAGACTTGAGTATACTCATTAGCAAGTATGCATCAATTTGTTCAGATAGGCCTGGAAGTTGCACCAAAGTAAAGCATGATTTAGTACTAGAACCTAATACAAACCCCATCAGACAATCTTTTTAC
>NC_090731.1:59998870-60001370 GCF_036898095.1 Palaemon carinicauda
AATCATCCCTCACCCTCAGGTGGAGATACCAACTGCCCAGAATCCGGTAGATTCTGAAGTCTCGACCGCCCTTCAAGATATCCAATTGGACAATAAGATGTCGGAGGTGTCGGATTCTACTAAGAAGGACTTTCTAGGAGAAGGTCAGGAGGAGGAGCTGTCACACGCTCCTCAAGTTGAAGAGGAAAAAATCGACGAGGTGTCGGTTGCATCTGTTCCGGACCCAGAACCTGTTCCCTCTACATCGTCTGCTATCCCAGATGAACTGGGAAGAACTCTTTCTTCCATTGTTGAGATGATCCATCAAATTCAAAGGAAGAATGATGAGAGGGAAGCTGCAATGAAACTGGAGATACGCAGACTTGCAGCATCACTTGGGCCCCAGAAGCGGCTCAACGTGAAGGATCTCCCTTTGTGCTCGGACACCAATCCTTGGAGGTATGCCGAACACATACCAATGACAACCGGGAAGATCGTGATTTCAGAAAAGTTGGGAGCAATTTCCTGGAAGAGGTGGAATTTTTGCTCAACAGAGATTCTTATCCGGACTGCTATGTCCGTCTTAGGAAGGAACCAGGCTCAAAGGAGGAGACGGAGCCGAAGGAGGTCATAGTTTCTGACCATAGTAAAACTCAGGCGTTACTAGCGAGCTCGATGAAAGAGAGGGGCTTCACTAACTCAAAGGTACCAGGCTTGAGTAAGAAGCTTCCCTCCTTTGTGGGCTCTCCTACCAGAGCTTTTCCCTTCATGGAAAAGGTATATAAGTCAGCCTTAAAGGCGGTGGAGGCAGGGGAACCATACCCCTCCTTGGAGGAGTGCAAGCCGTTATTTCTGACCTTGCCCTTGGACCAAGAAGACTGGAAGGACGTACATCTTACCTTCTCAGTCGGGAAACTGGAAGCTGATATCGCTGAACGTCAGTTTGGTGAGGAACTTCCTAAACTGTCGGAGGTTCTCTTGCGTAAAGAGCAAGAGACCAAAGAAAGACTTGCGGCATCAATGTCGTTGCCTACGACATTAGAAACGATGGCAAGTGACCCCAAGAACCAGGACAGGTTCATGGTAGTGGCCAAAACCCATCTAGCCACAGTTACGAAGGATCTCTATAACTTTTTTAAAGATAGGAGAGCCTGTAGAGAGTTTGTGTTCGCCTCAGCTGCGGTGAGGCACGAACCGAGGAAACTGATCTCCTCTCGTATCTGGGGTAAAGACTTCTTTCCCAACGAAGTGGTTAAAGAGGTAGTAGACAAGGCCGCCACAGAGAATAGGAACCTTCTCAAAAAGTGGGGCTTAGATCTTAAGAGAGTCTTCTCTGGATGAGGGTCCCCAACCCAAGAAGAAGACAAAAAGGCCTAAGCCATCATCTCGGCCTGCTAAACCACACTGACAGCAACAACAACAACAACTTCCTGTGACCGCAGTGCCCCAGATAGTGGCGCAACCTCCAACCACGTACCCGATGGTACCTCAACAAGTGGCAACACAGTCGCCAGTTTTTAACCCAGCCTTCGAAAGGCACACTTCTCCTTTCGTTCGAAAGCTAGAGGAACAGCTAGAGGTTCTTCTAGACACCCTTCAAGAGGAAGGAAATCCAGGGGAGGACGCAGTCAAGGAGGCAAGGCCTCAGGTCCACAACAGCGGAAGTGAGATACTTCCAGTAGGAAGGAGACTACAGCTTTTTAGGGATTGCTGGACCTTTGATCCCTGGGCCCACAGCCTAATAAAGAATAGACTAGTTTGGAGCTGGAGCAGTCCTCCACCTCAATTTCCTCAATTATCCCAACACTCAACCCCGGTTCTGGAAGAATATGTCCAAGAGCTCTTAGACAAAAGAGTAATCCAGAAAGTTAAGTCCATAAAATTCCAAGGAAGGCTGTTTTGTGTTCCAAAGGACTCAGAGAAACTCAGAGTCATTCTAGACTTGTCGCCAAACAACAAGTTTATAGTGAACTACAAGTTCAGAATGCTCACACTTCAACACATAAGGATCCTGCTGCCCAAAAGGGCATATACTGTCTCTATAGACTTGTCTGACGCTTAATGCCACATTCCAATTAATCGTCACCACTCCTCCTACCTAGGCTTCAAGTTATATAGAAAACTTTACGCCTTCAGAGCCATGCCTTTCGGGCTAAACATAGCCCCAAGGATTTTCACGAAGCTCGTGAACGCAGCCGTCCATCAATTACGCCTAAAGGGGGTCCAAGTAGTAGCCTACTTGGACGACTGGCTGGTGTGGGCAGCATCCAGGACAGAATGCATAAGAGCTTCTAAGATAGTGATCCAGTTCCTGGAACATCTGGGATTCAAGATCAACATCAAAAAGTCTCGACTTTCTCCAGCTCAAAAATTTCAGTGTTTAGGAATCCACTGGAATTTGGAGTCACGTCGACTTTCCATTCCTGGTAAGAAGAGGAAAGAAATAGCAGGATCTGTCAAGAGACTATTGAAATCCAAACGGATATCAAGACGCGAACAGGAGAGAATGCTGGGCTCTCTA
>NC_090731.1:60013870-60041370 GCF_036898095.1 Palaemon carinicauda
TATATATATATATATATATATAAACTATATATATATATATATATATATATATATATATATATATATATATATATATATATATATTGTTTTACGTGAAACCACAAGCTATACAGGTCTGCTAACCAATATTATGTAGAATAGCACCACAACCTATACAAGTATGGTAGCCAATACTTTTTGGGACATGACCACAAGGTAGACTAGTATACTATGTTGAGTATAACCAAAGTGTGACGTGCCGAGAGAAGGCTGTGATTCAAAGACAGTATGAAAGCAACTAAGTGAGTTTATTATAGAATACTCTCCTTAAAATGCAAAAGCCCAAAGCAACAAGAAATTTCATGTTAAAAAACAGACACTGTTACAGAGGAAAAAAACAGACATGTTTATTCTGGCTCTTTATAGTGCGAGAGAAGAGCGAAGATACAAGCATAATATATACACAAAATTAACTATGTACAATCGTGTGACAAACAGTTGGTACATGGCTCCTCCCCTAAATATGACATACTAAACATGTTAAATAGGGCACCCTGATCTAGATAAGCGACCTGTAGGCAGGTCATCTGGCAGGAGATAAGCAGGTTTTAGACGATCAATGGAGACCCAATCTTCTTTGCCAGCAATGTTTAGTAGGAATGCTTTCGGACTGCGTCGGATCACAAGGAAAGGGCCCTTGTAAGGGGGAGTTAACGGTGGCTTGCTAGTGTCGTTACGCAGGAAGACGTGCGTTGTAGAGTGCAAATCTGTTGGTATGTGATACTTCGCTGGGGGCTTGTAAGTCTGGCGGCATGGAGTAAATTTTCTCACGACATGACGTATGTGCTGGAGATCGTCAGAGGAGGTTGTAGAAGGAAAAAATTCGGCAGGGACGACCAACGGGTCGCCATATACCATTTCAGCTGCCGAGACATCGAGGGCGCCTTTAGGAGTGGTCCTTAGTCCCAGGAGGACCCAGGGAAGCTGAGGAAACCAGTTGGAATCCTTGCAGCGGGATATCAAAGCTGCTTTGAGGTGCGATGAAAACATTCAATCATTCCATTGGCAGCGGGGTTGTAGGCCGTTGTCTGATGTAGGGTGATGCCCAGGAGTTTCGCTAATGATATCCAAAATTGAGGGGTGAAAGTGGTAATACTTTCCAATCACTTCATATCCGCTGTTTCTATCTTAAAACATTTACAAAAAAACAACAGTGGAAAATTTCACTGGAGTCAACAATAGCGACCAAGAATTAATTTTTTGTAAGCCAGAACATTTCCTAGGCCATTTGCAAAATCCTCTGTTTTGTGGATAATAGCAAATCTAAATTAATTGATCGAATCACATCACTTACGGCTCACATCGAAACTTCAGTCGGATTTAATAGAATTCTATTATAAACGACTCCTGTTTATTCTTATCTCTTTGTGGAGAGAATGAGATTATATTAAATTATATAATTATTTATTTGATGAGGATTTCGTTTTTCTCAAATGATTATTAAACCCGAGTAATTCTCCATTGGTATATATATATATATATATATATATATATATATATATATATATATATATATATATATATATATTAGTGTGCTACTGTTGTTAACACACATTGAGTATGTTTTGTTGGGATGTTGAGTCTTGAAGTAAAGTCAATCCAGTTAACTTTAAAATGGTTTATTTCTTAAAAAAAACAACAGTGTTAACATCTCCATCACAGGAGTATAGCTGGTTTGGTCGGATGACCATTCCAGGTAAAGTATTGATAAGAACTGGCTAAAATATCGATATCACAGATATCGTATAATTAGTTATCTCAGAATTTAAACACATAATGTAAACTCTACATTAGTCTAGGAAGACACCTGCATCCGGTGGCGACACAACTCTTTCACACGGTATGTATTTGTGTTTATGCTTCATAAAAATGTTACATTGCTGAGACCTGCAAAACACATCCTGTTATGATCTTGTCTGACTACAGCAAATCTCACGCTAGCTTCTACTGCTACAATGACGTATTACGTCATGTGTTTTAAACATGTAATATGTGACTATTACATCAGCTCGGTCAGCTATCTCAATTTTTTTTTTCTAAATTTAACAACACGCCAAAATATGTTTACTAGGAGTGTGACTGGATATATGTCTTATTCTTTGTTTAACTTTAGCCATACTCAAATGAGGATGAAAAATAGGCACATTAAAAAAAAATAATAACAATAATGCATATGAAAAGATATTACCAAAGCAAAGAAAAAAAAATGCATGATGAATATAGATCACATATATGGTACATTGCTAGCAAATTTTCATATGGTACCAAAAAAAAAATACTGATATACATATGATTCGGTAACTTTGTTAAAGAATAATTGTTACCTTTGTCAGAAACATCGATTATTACAATATGGTAATTAATAAAAATATTTGTTACCTTGGTAAAAATTCAATTTTAGTGCAAAAACACGAATTCCTGATACGTACACGTATCACGGTTTCGGACACACACACAGACACACACACACACACACACACACATATATATATATATATATATATATATATATATATATATATATATATATATATATATATATATATATATATATATATATATATATATATATATATATAGGCTTAAATATTTTATTAGATGACCATAGATTCTGTTTTTTTTCTCTCTTTTCTTTTAACATTCCTGCTTATATATTTTATTAGATGCCGAGAAAAAAAAATGATTAATTTTTTAAATGTTTTTTAAATGTATTTTTAAAAATGCTTTTTAAAATGCAAATGTTCTATAGTCTCTTTAATTACATATTACTAGCGTACTAACTGTTTTTCGTACACACTACGTTTCCAAGACAATTTTACTCCTTTTAGCGAATGAAGGGGTCACTTTCAAACGGCTTTAAATTGAATTAAATAAGGAGTTTTGTCTGGACATGGCAAAACGTTCTCTTTGACCTGCAAACTGTTCCTTAACCTACACCAAACAAAGATGTTAACGGCGATAAATATCATCACCGTCACAACTGTTCCTGCTAGTAGTATGGGATGAAGAAATTCTTTATAAGTCGGTGACGGGTGGTTCATCTCGGTCAATTTCATCAACCGCTTGGCTACCTGTTTGTTGTATGGGAGATGTAATGATGGCATAGTAGTCGACCACGTGAAGTTCGCGAAGTAGGCTCGTTCTCTGATGATGGTCTTGATCCCTTCCATAATGGAATTAGGGGATGTCCCGATACAACCATCTGCTGCAACGAAGATTTGGGAATAGGACGTGGATCCGTCCGGGCATGATACATTGAAGCCGTCATTGTCGTATCGTATCCACGAACCGTTGTTCAGTCTGCAATTGAACTCATTATTGTCAAAGGGATAAAGCTTATCCAGACAATTTTCACTTGTATGGGAGAGAGCACCGTCTAGCACTATACCTAACTCGCATGAGTCCATTAAGTTTTTATGGAATTCAAATGAGTCAGCTGTACATATTTTTCTATACATTGCGTCTGAACAGTGAGTTAATTGATTTAAGTCTTTAAAGACCGTATATGCTTCCTTGTCTGGGGAAATCAATATGTGTCCTGTCAAACTGGATATTACTGGATTTGAGTGATTCGTCATGAAAGTCGGAAATGGTGATATCCTGTAAGATTGTCAGGCATCAGAAGAATAAAAGGGAATTGTAATCATAATCTTGTTATTTTCAACACTTACTGTAATTAGGCTGTAATAAAATTCTAACCTTCGTCCGTCTAACAAAGGAACATAGCCTAGTTTCTCCCGTCCGTTCTCCAGAACTAACTTTAAGTATTTTATAGGCAACAAATGGGGTAACAGTACACCATTAGTTGCTAACGAGATAGCTTCTACATAATCTTTTGATTTCTCAATGAAATGTGCAATTCTGTTATGTATGTGATCTATTTTTGAATCATAATACGTTAACGTTGCCAACAAATCCTGTACTTCCATAATCTGTCTGATATTACTTGAATGTTCATTTACTAAATCCATAAATTGATTGATTGAAGCTAACTGATTCCTTAGTTCTGACATAATCAATTCATCTTCATGAGTCAAGAACTCAATTTTCTTATTTTCATTACTAATCTTAAGACGATTGGAAATTCCTAAACTTAAACTTGCAATAGACCCAAAGATATTTAGTGCATCAAAAATGAACGGGTTACGTCTCTCTTTATGTTCGTGTCCTACAGTCCACATCAGAAGGTCACGAGCCAAAGATTCTGTCTTGAAGTCTTATTTTGCAAGTCATCAGATAGCATCTCTGCAACTTTTAGTGTCGATCCAAGCGAACTCTCTGTAGGCAAGTGAAAATGTCTTCTATGCAACTCATCTAATGAGACAGTAAACCTCGAAATGGCGCTTTTTAAGCCAGTGACGTCATTCTCTGGAAGAAAAATTGCTTGCATATGCACTTCTACAACTACGTTACTTGATGTAATAAAAACATCTTCTTGTCTTTCAACTATAGTGCCATATTTAAAATCTATACTTTTAGTTTTAGAGCTCATCCCACACGAGAAAAATGTCTGAGCGAACAATATCACTCCCAACAACAAAACATTCATCTTGGAAACCTGTAACGAGAAAAATATATGTAATTACTCCTGTATTAAGAAGAAAACTTTTAACATACAAATAAAAATCTTTCCCTCACTTCTTTCCCTCTCTTTTTTTTTTTTTTAATTTCTTATGCGAGCCAATAGTACGATTCTCTCATCAGTGGGTTGGGATACGTTTTGAACTCTAAACCTATTGGCCATTAATGTTTCCAAAATGTTAAATGGGCCTTCAAACTTAGGTGTTAGTTTATAATTGAGTCCTTTACGTACATTTACCTGTATGCATACATTATCACCCACGGTATATGTTTTAGTTGGCTTCGCTATTTTATCATGATTCCTTTTCATTATGATTTGTGATTCTTCTGAATTCTTTCGAAGGATATTAAAACAACTTTTGCTTGCATTTATACATTCTTTTAAAGGATTTGATAGATTAGTTGTAGGCGTTAATACATGGAAAGGCGTTCTAATTGGGGTACCATACAATGCTTCCTGCGGTGACATTTTAATTGATATATGATATGAATGATTCAGAGTACTTAGTACCGCAGGTATTGCAATGTCCCAGTTGGGGTCTGATCCCCCTAGTGTTACTCTTAATATATTTAAAACCTTCCTATTTGCTATTTCCACTATCCCATTCGACTCTGGGTGATATATCATGGTATTTATTTTCTTTATGCTAAGGAATTCACACAATAAGGTAAGAAAGCGATTATTAAATTCTCCACCCGAGCCTGAGATTATCATGTGTGGAATTCCATGTTTACAAATGTAACACTCGTGAAACTTCCTAGCGCATTCAATCGCAGTTTTAGTTTTAAGCGCTATTAGTTCTGTATATCGAGTTAAAGCATCTACAATTACTAAGAGGTGCTTATTTCCTCTGTCTGGCTCGTAAAATTCTGTTAACAAATCTAAATGCATTCTTTCAAAGGGTTGATTGGGCATGGGATAAGCCCCTAGGCTGACAGGTGTTTTCGTATGCCCTTTGTTTTCCTGACGTGTGACAATTAGCTATGTGTTTTTTTATATCTGTAAGCATTGTATGCCAATAAAACAATGATTTGGCTTTCTGTGACATTAATGAGAACCCCTGGAGTCCATGTAATGGATTTGCATGCAACCAATTCAGGACAGTGGAAATAAGTGAGATTGGTACCACTACCTGGTCGTTAGTTACATGTGGTGTATTGCAGGTTTTCCTTGTCACGTTCCTACACAGAATATTATCTTTGATTATATAATTCTGCTGCTTATACTTTATATATCCCTTTTCCTTACGATTGTCTTTCAAAGCATTTATAATTGTTTCTAATTTCTGATCTTTTCTTTGCTCAGTCTGTAATAATTCAGCGCTCCAGCCTAAATCTTGTTGTTCAGTTATCGTTTCAACAATAGGCATGGATGTTGATAAATCTATTAATTCAGCTAAAGGCTCTGCACAAGATGACACGGGGTTGCATGATAATGCATCCGCAATGATATTTGTTTTCCCAGGTAAATACCCGATTCTCGCGCCAAAGTCTGGAATGATCAAATGCCACCGAGTTCGTTTGGGGCTGTGGTTGAAGCCTTTAAAGAATTTGGTTAGTGGTTTATGATCAGTAAGAACCTTAACGGGATAACCGTATATTATGAACTTAAAATGCACTAGTGAATTAACTATAGCTAGCTCTTCCTTGTCTATTACTGCATACTTACTTTCGGAAGTTCTCAGTTTTCGAGAATAAAAAGCTATCGGGAAAAATTGTTTATCATATTGCTGAAGCAATACCCCTCCTACTCCTAAGTCTGAGGCGTCTGTTGCAATGAAGAATTCCTTACCGAAGTCAGGAAATTTTAAGATAGGAGAACTACACAGTTCATCTTTCAAGGTATTAAACGCCTGTTGATGCTGCTCAGACCATATGAAATCTACGCCCTTCTTCGTAAGACCAGTTAAAGGAGCGGCTATTATTGAATAGTTACGTATAAAACGCCTGTAATATCCACTACAACCCAGAAATTGCTGTATTCCCTTGACATTAGTAGGTATGGGAAAATTACGTATAGCCGACACCTTATCATGGACTACTTTAAGACCTTGGCTTGACACCATGAAACCCAAATATATTAATTCTGTTTTGAAAAATTCACACTTACTAATCTTTACCCTTAAGTTATGTTGTCTTAATCTTTGTAGTACTAGTTCTAACTTACGTAGATGTTCTTCTAAGGTGTTGGAAAAGATAACAAGATCGTCCATATAGGCATGCACTATATCCCCTAACAAGTCTCCAAACACTATGTTAATCATTCTTGTAAATGTTATGGGAGCACAACGTAAACCAAAAGGCATCCGTAAAAATTCATAATGTCCCCTGGCTGTGCTGAAGGCTGTGTATGGGAAACTATCTTCTTTTAATGATATCTGGTGAAAGCCTTTAAGTAAGTCCAAACTGGTAACATATTTATTCTGACCTAACAAAGACAAAATATCATCAGTACAGGGCACTGGGAATCGATCAGGGATCGTTTCCTCGTTTAGACGACGGAAGTCTACGCAGATACGCCATGTTCGATCTTTTTTCGGTACAACTATTATTGGAAAATTATAAGGGCTGTTTGATTTCCTAATGACTCCTTCTTCTAGCATTTTATCTACTTCATCATTTACTTCATTCTGGAATTTCATAGGGAGTCTGTACGAGGGTACATAGATCATTTTCTGCTTGTCCTTTAACCTTACTTGATGCTCGATCACATCTGTTTTTCCTAAGGATCTATCCGTAGTGGAAAAAACATCATGATATTTAGTTAAAAGCCCAAAAATTTTCTGCTGAATTTCCTCGTCTTGAATGTCTTTATTGATTTTATTTTTAATAGATTGCAAAAGGGATTCATCCGCAACTGATTGAGCGTGATTGATTTCAGCAACGGTAAGAATACGATGTTTATAAACTTCTACATTCAAGATATGTTGATTTTTGTGAATTACTAAAGTGTTATTTAAATGATTACAGACTTCAATATTACATTGTTGATGTGAGCCTACTGTATAAATAGCTTGTGTGACAGACAATCCGTTAGTTTTCAAAGTGTTGGAAAGGATTAATATTTCAGATCCCGGTAATGTTTTCTTTATTTGCACTATTAAATTTGAAGGTACGTTTGGCTCAATAGATTGCATGCAAGATGATATTACGGGCGAACGAGAATTCTGCTGGGTCGCGTATATTATTTCTTTATTAGTGAGACAAGTTATTGGTTCTTCAACGTACGTTACGGTTAAATTTGTTGTCTCTTTTTTATCCAAAACTGATTTTAAGGTATTAGAAGACTTATAGAATTTTCCTTTGATATACACGCCGTGCTTGGCAGGGGCCAAGGTAATGTTTTGATTTCCCATAGATGGGTATCCTATAATTACAGCTGGATACATATCAATGTTTTGTACAACAACAAATGTATCGGCAAACGTGCGCTTACCGACCTTGAACTGAACATGAGTTATACCTATTACATTTAATTTATTATTACCTATACCCGAGAGTCTCACTCCAAATTTTTCTATCGGAAAGTTCGAAAACAACAAATGATGTGTCCTCAAACCCATAATATTACGTGGACTACCAGTGTCAAAAAAAAACGTAAAGGCTTTGTGTTCTAAATTTACAGTATATAATGTTGGTCGTAAATCATTTTGGCTTATTATTGTATGAATTTGTTGCAAATCTACGGGAGCATGCACTGATTTACTTAATTCGGCAGTGTGTTTCATAGGAAAATCTATTGCCTTACAATGATCAGATAAAACATTAAATTGATTACTCAATACTACTGATGTTGACATGAATGACCTTGACCCAACATCACTCTCTTCCCTACTGGAGTTAATTATGTGGTATTTGCTTTGCTCTGCACATTCTGAAAATTAGTCTGACCTTGCGAGGTCTGGTTTGACGACCCAGGCTCAGCATTATTCGAAGAAGCGTTTGTTTGTTTGGGATTCTGAACTACATTGACGTTTGGCTGTTTCTTCTTATTATTAAAATGAGGATTTTTCTTTTTATTTCCATATGGAACTGACTGTGGGATTGACTGTGTATTTCTAGGATTCTGTTGTGTCTTACGCGAGTAGCACTGACTATATGAATGAGTCGAACTATTATGTATTGAACAGAATTTCGTTCTGTAGTCCGCGATCAAGTGACCTTGGTATTTGCAATTATAACACGTCATTCCTGCAACTTGACTATTATTAACTACATTTACTTGTTGTGGCTTTGTTTCATTCTTTGCAAAAACTTGAGTTAACACTGGATCAAGGTCAGGACACTTAGACATGTGTTTCTTTATCTGTTTATATACATCCAATTCCGTACTTGCAGGCGTTAACTTTTTATCAAAACACCGCACTAAAGCTTCAGCCAACATAAGTGTCATGCAAGTTGAATACATTAATCGTAAAAAATCTTTCACGGAGATGATATCTCTGGTTACCCAAGTGGAATTACCTAAAATATCTTGATATTCATTAAGCCTATCAGCTATGACAGCTGCTCTCTCAATAACATTAAGCTGAGTCATAGTGGCTTGATTAAGTGTATTTCTTAATGTTAGTACTACATCCAAGGCTTCTTCACCCCAATAGACTGCGCGTAACCTAACTTTGAAATCATCCCAGGTAACTGCTTCTTGAAATGAAACACCTCTTAAATACGCACTCGCATCCCCCTTGGAAAAATCTATAAAACTTTCAGCTTCTTGTAATTGTACAAAAGGGTCTACGATTTGTTTGGCATTTAAATGGGCATCGACGGATGGAATCCATGACTCTACATTTTGAGGCAAGAACCCATTAACCCGACCCTGAAAAGGAAGGATTGCTGACCTGGCATTTACAAACGTCACAATCGGGGGAGGATTTATCTGTCCTTCGCCACTAGGTCCAGGGGAGAGGCTCACAGGGGGCATCATGATTACGGTATCTCTTTTTCTATCTCTTCGACCCCTTGCAATTCTATCAAAATATCTATATGAATACAGACGTCCACTGCGTAAACGCATAAGCACTCAATGATAAAGATTATAACAAAATTCCCAAAAAAATGCTACTAATTCCAAGACATTTCCCGAGAATTTCTGAAAGAAAATGGAACACAAAGATATTTCCCGAGAATTTCTGAAAGAAAACGGAATTAGCACAAAGAGAGAAAAAAAATTCTAGATGAAAATTCAGAGTTGAACACAGTTTCCTTTAGTGAAAGGAAAATAGAAGATTAGCAAACCACTTACCCTAGTAATAATCGACTAACGACTCGTGACAGCTACACTTCACTGCTCAATACTGAAATGAATAAGAAAATTGTACTTAGCTTTATACGGTTTTGTGTGATGTCGTCATATTCTCTCTCTCTCTCTTGATGTTTGGGTGGTTGTTTTCGGTCCGATTTCCTCTCTCTTGATGTTTGGGTGAATATATTCGGTCCGATTTCCGTTGAATGTAGTGCTTCCTGGATATGTTTTGTGAGCGTTGAACGTCAGTCCTTGGGTTTCCTAGCATGTTGATTGAAGATCCAGTTCATCAGTTTGTATGTATAACATTCATTAAATGTTTCCTTCTTCGATGGACTATGATACTTAGTCAAAATTGTAGATTCATTATTGATGATTTCTTGAAGATCTTTCTCTGGTTTTTAGAGTTTTATTGTTGATTTCTTGAAGATCTTTTTCTAATTCTTAGAGGTTCATTGTTGATTTCTTGAAGATCTATCTCTGATTCTTAGAGTTTTATCACTGCCACCATTTATTAGTGTGCTACTGTTGGTAACAGACATTGAGTATGTTTTGTTGGGATGTTGGGTCTTGAAGTAAAGTCAATCCAGTTAACTTTAAAATGGTTTATTTCTTTAAAAAAACAACAGTGTTAACATCTCCATCACAGGAGTATAGCTGGTTTGGTCGGATGACCATTCCAGGTATAGTATTGATAAGAACTGGCTAAAATATCGATATCACAGATATCGTATAATTAGTTATCTCAGCATTTAAACACATAATGTAAACTCTACATTAGTCTAGGAAGACACCTGCATCCGGTGGCGACACAACTCTTTCACAAGGTATGTATTTGTGTTTATGCTTCATAAATATGTTACCTTGCTGAGACCTGCAAAACGCATCCTGTTATGATGTTGTCTGACTACAGCAAATCTCACGCTAGCTTCTACTGCCACAATGACGTATCACGTCATGTGTTTTAAACATGTAATATGTGACTATTACATATATATATATATATATATATATATATATATATATATATATATATATATATATATATATATATATATATATATATATATATATATATATATATATATATATATATATATATATATTCAAATAAGCCATATATATTTTTGATACATTAATGTCTGGATTCTCTTAACGACTTCGGGATCAGAGCCCCAGGCGAAATCAAACAAAGACAAGAGCTTGGGTCCGGCCGGGAATCGAACCCTGGTTGGCAAGCTTGTATAGACAGTGACTAAGACACTTGGCCACGAAGAAAGATGAAAGTCAATGACAATTCTTCTCTACTTATACCTGTCGAATTCAGGTGTTTTGTACTTAGAATTGAAAGCAACCCATCTTCACCATCGTAGCTAATTGGTAGTTTGTTACTTGGCATTCAATTAATGATAAATTTTGCACATTTAGACGTGTTTTTCATATTCAAATAAGCCATATATATTTTTGATACATTAATGTCTGGATTCTCTTAACGACCTTGGGATCAGAACCCCAGGCGAAATCACACAAAGACAAGATCTTGGGTCCGGCCGAGAATCGAACCCTGGTCGGGAAGCTTGTATAGACAGTGACTAAGCCACTTATCCACGAAGAAAGATAAAAGTCAATGACAGTTCTTCTGTACTTATACCTGTCGAATTTAGGTGTTTTGTACTTAGAATTAAAATCAACCCATCTTCACCATCGTAGCTAATTGGTAGTTTGTTACTTGGCATTCAATTAATGATAAATTTTGCATATTTAGATGTGTTTTTCATATTCAAATAAGCCATATATATTTTTGATACATTAATGTCTGGATTCTCTTAACGACCTCGGGATCAGACCCCCAGGCGAAATCACACAAAGACAAGAGCTTGGGTCCGGCCGGGAATCGAACCCTAGTCGGCAAGCTTTTATAGACAGTGACTAAGCCACTTGGCCACAAAGAAAGATAAAAGTCAATGACAATTCTTCTGTACTTATACCTGTCGAATTCAGGTGTTTTGTACTTAGAATTGAAATCAACCCATCTTCACCATCATAGCTAATAGGTAGTTTGTTACTTGGCATTCAATTAATGATAAATTTTGCACATTTAGACGTGTTTTTCATATTCAAATAAGCCATATATATTTTTGATACATTAATGTCTGGAATCTCTTAACGACCTCGGGATCAGAGCCCCAGGCGAAATCACACAAAGACAAGAGATTAGGTCCGGCCGGGAATCGAACCCTGGTCGGCAAGCTTGTATAGACAGTGACTAAGCCACTTGGCCACAAAGAAAGATAAAAGTCAATGACAATTCTTCTGTACTTATACCTGTCGAATTCAGGTGTTTTGTACTTAGAATTAAAATCAACCCATCTTCACCATCGTAGCTAATTGGTAGTTTGTTACTTGGCATTCAATTAATGATAAATTTTGCACATTTAGACGTGTTTTTCATATTCAAATAAGCCATATATATTTTGATATATTAATGTCTGGATTCTCTTAACGACCTCGGGAT
Organism: Palaemon carinicauda; assembly: GCF_036898095.1. Taxonomy (NCBI): domain Eukaryota; kingdom Metazoa; phylum Arthropoda; class Malacostraca; order Decapoda; family Palaemonidae; genus Palaemon; species Palaemon carinicauda. Next base: position 60,026,251 of record NC_090731.1, read on the forward strand.
CAGAGCCCCAGGCGAAATCACACAAAGACAAGAGCTTGGCTCCGGCCGGGAATCGAACCCTGGTCGGCAAGCTTATATAGACAGTGACTAACCCACTTGGCCACGAAGAAAGATAAAAGTCAATGATAATTCTTCTGTACTTATACCTGTCGAATTCAGGTGTTTTGTACTTAGAATTGAAATCAACCCATCTTCACCATCGTAGCTAATTGGTAGTGTGGTACTTGGCATTCAATTAATGATAAATTTTGCATATTTAGACATGTTTTTCATATTCAAATAAGCCATATATTTTTTTGATACATTATTGTCTGGATTCTCTTAACGACCTCGGGATCAGAGCCCCAGGCGAAATCACACAAAGACAAGAACTTGGGTCCGGCCGGGAATCGAACCCTGGTCGGCAAGCTTGTATAGACAGTGACTAAGCCACTTGGCCACGAAGAAAGATAAGTCAATGACAATTCTTCTGTACTTATACCTGTTTAATTCAGGTGTTTTGTACTTAGAATTGAAATCAACCCATCTTCACCATCGTACCTAATTGGTAGTTTGTTACTTGGCATTCAATTAACGATAAATTTTGCACATTTAGACGTGTTTTCTTATTCAAATAAGCCATATATATTTTTGATACATTAATGTCTGGATTCTCTTAACGACCTCGGGATCAGAGCCCCAGGCGAAATCACACAAAGACAAGAGCTTGGGTCCGGCCGGGAATCGAATCCTGGTCGGCAAGCTTGTATAGACAGTGACTAAGCCACTTGGCCACGAAGAAATATAAAAGTCAATGACAATTCTTCTGTACTTATACCTGTCGAATTCTGGTGTTTTGTACTTAGAATTGAAATCAACTCATCTTCACCATCGTAGCTAATTGGTAGTTTGTTGCTTGGCATTCAATTAATGATAAATTTTGCATATATAGACGTGTTTTTCATATTCAAATAAGCCATATATATTTTTGATATATTAATGTCTGGATTCTCTTAACGACCTCGGGATCAGAGCTCCAGGTGAAATCACACAAAGACAAGAGCTTGGGTCCGGCCGGGAATCGAATCCTGGTCGGCAAGCTTGTATAGACAGTGACTAAGCCACTTGGCCACGAAGAAAGATAAAAGTCAATGACAATTCTTCTCTACTTATACCTGTCGAATTCAGGTGTTTTGTACTTAGAATTTAAATCAACCCATCTTCACCATCGAGCTAATTGGTAGTTTGTTACTTGGCATTCAATTAATGATTAATTTTGCACATTTAGACGTGTTTTTCATATTCAAATAAGCTACATATATTTTTGATACATTAATGTCTGGATTCTCTTAACGACCTCGGGATCAGAGCCCCAGGCGAAATCACACAAAGACAAGAGCTTGGGTCTGGCCGGGAATCGAACCCTGGTCGGCAAGCTTGTATAGACAGTGACAGTGACTAAGCCACTTGGCCACGAAGAAAGATAAAAGTCAAAGACAATTCTTCTCTACTTATACCTGTCGAATTCAGGTGTTTTGTACTTGGAATTGAAATCAACCCATCTTCACCATCGTAGCTAATTGCTAGTTTGTTACTTGGCATTCAATTAATGATAAATTTTGCATATTTAGACATGTTTTTCATATTCAAATAAGCCATATATATTTTTGATACATTAATGTGTTGATTCTCTTAACGACCTCGGGATCAGAGCCCCAGGCAAAATCACACAAAGACAAGAGCTTGGGTCCGGCCGGGAATCGAACCCTGGTCGGCAAGCTTGTATAGACAGTGACTAAGCCACTTGGCCACGAAGAAACATAAAAGTCAATGACAATTCTTCTGTACTTATTCCTGTCGAATTCAGGTGTTTTGTACTTAGAATTGAAATCAACCCATCTTCAACATCGTAGCTAATTGGTAGTTTGTTACTTGGCATTCAATTAATGATAAATTTTGCACATTTAGAGGTGTTTTTCATATTCAAATAAGCCATATTAATATTTTTGATACATTAATGTCTGGATTCTCTTAACGACCTCGGGATCAGAGTCCCAGGCGAAATCACACAAAGACAAGAGCTTGGGTCTGGCCGGGAATCGAACCCTGGTCGGCAAGCTTGTATAGACAGTGACAAAGCCACTTGGCCACGAAGAAAGATAAAAGTCAATGACAATTCTTCCTTACTTATACCTGTCAAATTCAGGTGTTTTGTACTTAGAATTGAAATCAACCCATCTTCACCATCGTAGCTAATTGGTAGTTTGTTACTTGGCATTCAATTAATGATAAATTTTGCACATTTAGACAAGTTTTTCATATTCAAATAAGCTATATATATTTTTGATACATTAATGTCTGCATTCTCTTAACGACCTCGAGATCAGAGCACCAGGCGAAATCACACAAAGACAAGAGCTTGGGTCCGGCCGGGAATCGAACCCTGGTCGGCAAGCTTGTATAGACAGTGACTAAGCCACTTGGCCACGAACAAAGATAAAAGTCAATGACAATTCTTCTGTACTTAGACCTGTCGAATTCAGGTGTTTTGTACTTAGAATTAAAATCAACCCATCTTCACCATCGTAGCTAATTGGTAGTGTGTTACTTGGCATTCAATTAATGATAAATTTTGCACATTTAGACGTGTTTTTCATATTCAAATAAGCCATATATTTTTTTGATACATTAATGTCTGGATTCTCTTAACGACCTCGGGATCCGAGCCCCAAGCGAAATCACACAAAGACAAGAGCTTGGATCCGGCCGGGAATCGAACCCTGGTCGGCAAGCTTGTATAGACAGTGACTAAGCCACTTGGCCACGAAGAAAGATAAGTCAATGACAATTCTTCTGTACTTATACCTGTCGAATTCAGGTGTTTTGTACTTAGAATTAAAATCAACCCATCTTCACCATCGTAGCTAATTGGTAGTTTGTTACTTGGCATTCAATTAATGATAAATTTTGCACATTTAGACGTGTTTTTCATATTCAAATAAGCCATATATATTTTTGATACATTAATGTCTGGATTCTCTTAACGACCTCGGGATCAGACCCCCAGGCGAAATCACACAAAGACAAGAGCTTGGGTCCGGCCGGGAATCGAACCCTGGTCGGCAAGCTTGTATAGACAGTGACTAAGCCACTTGGCCACAAAGAAAGATAAAAGTCAATGACAATTCTTCTGTACTTATACCTGTCGAATTCAGGTGTTTTGTACTTAGAATTGAAATCAACCCATCTTCACCATCATAGCTAATAGGTAGTTTGTTACTTGGCATTCAATTAATGATAAATTTTGCACATTTAGACGTGTTTTTCATATTCAAATAAGCCATATATATTTTTGATACATTAATGTCTGGATTCTCTTAACGACCTTCGGATCAGAGCCCCAGGCGAAATCACACAAAGACAAGAGCTTGGGTCCGGCCGGGAATCGAACCCTGGTCGGCAAGCTTGTATAGACAGTGACTAAGCCACTTGGCCAAAAAGAAAGATAAAAGTCAATGACAATTCTTCTGTACTTATACCTGTCGAATTCAGGTGTTTTCTACTTAGAATTAAAATCAACCCATCTTCACCATCGTAGCTAATTGGTAGTTTGTTACTTGGCATTCAATTAATGATAAATTTTGCACATTTAGACGTGTTTTTCAATTTCAAATAAGCCATATATATTTTTGATACATTAATGTCTGGATTCTCTTAACGACCTTGGGATCAGACCCCCAGGCGAAATCACACAAAGACAAGAGCTTGGGTCCGGCCGGGAATCGAACCCTGGTCGGCAAGCTTGTAGAGACATCGACTAAGCCACTTGGCCACGAAGAAAGATAAAAGTCAATGAAAATTCTTCTGTACTTATACCTGTCGAATTCAGGTGTTTTGTACTTAGAATTGAAATCAACCCATCTTCACCATCGTTGCTAATTGGTAGTTTGTTACTTGGCATTCAATTAATGATAAATTTTGCATATTTAGACATGTTTTTCATATTCAAATAAGCCATATATTTTTTTGATACATTAATGTCTTGATTCTCTTAACGACCTCGGGATCAGAGCCCCAGGCGAAATCACACAAAGACAAGAACTTGGGTCCGGCCGGGAATCGAACCCTGGTCGGCAAGCTTGTATAGACAGTGACTAAGCCACTTGGCCACGAAGAAAGATAAGTCAATGACAATTCTTCTGTACTTATACCTGTCGAATTCGGGTGTTTTGTACTTAGAATTGAAATCAACCCATCTTCACCATCATACCTAATTGGTAGTTTGTTATTTGGCATTCAATTAACGATAAATTTTGCACATTTAGACGTGTTTTTCATATTCAAATAAGCCATATATATTTTTGATACATTAATGTCTGGATTCTCTTAACGACCTCGGGATCAGAGCCCCAGGCGAAATCACACAAAGACAAGAGCTTGGGTCCTGCCGGGAGTCGAATCCTGGTCGGAAAGCTTGTATAGACAGTGACTAAGCCACTTGGCCACGAAGAAATATAAAAGTCAATGACAATTCTTCTGTACTTATACCTGTCGAATTCTGGTGTTTTGTACTTAGAATTGAAATCAACTCATCTTCACCATCGTAGCTAATTGGTAGTTTGTTGCTTGGCATTCAATTAATGATAAATTTTGCACATATAGACGTGTTTTTCATATTCAAATAAGCCATATATATTTTTGATACATTAATGTCTGGATTCTCTTAACGACCTCGGGATCAGAGCTCCAGGTGAAATCACACAAAGACAAGAGCTTGGGTCCGGCCGGGAATCGAACCCTGGTCGGCAAGCTTGTATAGACAGTGACTAAGCCACTTGGCCACGAAGAAAGATAAAAGTCAATGACAATTCTTCTGTACTTATACCTGTCAAATTCAGGTGTTTTGTACTTAGAATTGAAATCAACCCATCTTCACCATCGTAGCTAATTGGTAGTTTGTTGCTTGGCATTCAATTAATGATAAATTTTGCACATTTAGTGGTGTTTTTCATATTCAAATAAGCCATATATATTTTTGATACATTAATGTCTGGATTCTCTTAACGACCTCGGGATCAGAGCACCAGGCGAAATCACACAAAGACAAGAGCTTGGGTCCGGCCGGGAATCGAACCCTGGTCGGCAAGCTTGTATAGACAGTGACTAAGCCACTTGGCCACGAAGAAAGATAAAAGTCAATGAAAATTCTTCTGTACTTATACCTGTCGAATTCAGGTGTTTTGTACTTAGAATTGGAATCAACTCATCTTCACCATCGTAGCTAATTAGTAGTTTGTTGCTTGGCATTCAATTAATGATAAATTTTGCATATATAGACGTGTTTTTCATATTCAAATGAGCCATATATATTTTTGATACATTAATGTCTTGATTCTCTTAACGACCTCGGGATCAGAGCCCCAGGTGAAATCACACAAAGACAAGAGCTTGGGTCCGGCCGGGAATCGAACCCTGGTCGGCAAGCTTGTATAGACAGTGACTAAGCCACTTGGCCACGAAGAAAGATAAAAGTTAATGACAATTCTTCTGTACTTATACCTGTCGAATTCAGGTGTTTTGTACTTAGAATTTAAATCAACCCATCTTCACCATCCTAGCTAATTGGTAGTTTGTTGCTTGGCATTTAATTAATGATAAATTTTGCACATTTAGAGGTGTTTTTCATATTCAAATAAGCCATATATATTTTTGATACATTAATGTCTGGATTCTCATAACGACCTCAGGATCAGAGCCCCAGGCGAAATCACACAAAGACAAGAGCTTGGGTCTGGCCGGGAATCGAACCCTGGTCGGCAAGCTTGTATAGACAGTGACAAAGCCAATTGGCCACGAAGAAAGATAAAAGTCAATGACAATTCTTCTGTACTTATACCTGTCAAATTCAGGTGTTTTGTACTTAGAATTGAAATCAACCCATCTTCACCATCGTAGCTAATTGGTAGTTTGTTACTTGGCATTCAATTAATGATAAATTTTGCACATTTAGACAAGTTTTTCATATTCAAATAAGCTATATATATTTTTGATACATTAATGTCTGCATTCTCTTAACGACCTCGGGATCAGAGCACCAGGCGAAATCACACAATGATAAGAGCTTGGGTCCGGCCGGGAATCGAACCCTGGTCGGCAAGCTTGTATAGACAGTGACTAAGCCACTTGGCCACGAAGAAAGATAAAAGTCAATGACAATTCTTCTGTACTTATACCTGTCGAATTCAGGTGTTTTGTACTTAGAATTGAAATCAACCCATCTTCACCATCGTAGCTAATTGGTAGTTTGTTACTTGGCATTCAATTAATGATAAATTTTGCACATTTAGAGGTGTTTTTCATATTCAAATAAGCCATATATATTTTTGATACATTAATGTCTGGATTCTCATAACGACCTCGGGATCAGAGCCCAAGGCGAAATCACACAAAGACAAGAGCTTGGGTCCGGCCGGGAATCGAACCCTGGTCGGCAAGCTTGTATAGACAGTGACTAAGCCACTTGGCCACGAAGAAAGATAAAAGTCAATGACAATTCTTCTCTACTTATACCTGTCGAATTCAGGTGTTTTGTACTTAGAATTTAAATCAACCCATCTTCACCATCGTAGCTAATTGGTAGTTTGTTACTTGGCATTCAATTAATGATTAATTTTGCACATTTAGACGTGTTTTTCATATTCAAATAAGCTATATATATTTTTGATACATTAATGTCTGGATTCTCTTAACGACCTCGGGATCAGAGCCCCAGGCGAAATCACACAAAGACAAGAGCTTGGGTCCGGCCGGGAATCGAACCCTGGTCGGCAAGCTTGTATAGACAGTGACAGTGACTAAGCCACTTGGCCACGAAGAAAGATAAAAGTCAAAGACAATTCTTCTCTACTTATACCTGTCGAATTCAGGTGTTTTGTACTTGGAATTGAAATCAACCCATCTTCACCATCGTAGCTAATTGGTAGTTTGTTACTTGGCATTCAATTAATGATAAATTTTGCATATTTAGACATGTTTTTCATATTCAAATAAGCCATATATATTTTTGATACATTAATGTCTGGATTCTCTTAACGACCTCAGGATCAGAGCCCCAGGCGAAATCACACAAAGACAAGAGCTTGGGTCCGGCCGGGAATCGAACCCTGGTCGGCAAGCTTGTATAGACAGTGACAAAGCCAAATGGCCACGAAGAAAGATAAAAGTCAATGACAATTCTTCTGTACTTATACCTGTCAAATTCAGGTGTTTTGTACTTAGAATTGAAATCAACCCATCTTCACCATCGTAGCTAATTGGTAGTTTGTTACTTGGCATTCAATTAATGATAAATTTTGCACATTTAGACGTGTTTTTCATATTCAAATAAGCTATGTATATTTATGATACATTAATGTCTGGATTCTCTTAACGACCTCGGGATCAGAGCACCAGGCGAAATCACACAATGACAAGAGCTTGGGTCCGGCCGGGAATCGAACCCTGGTCGGCAAGCTTGTATAGACAGTGACTAAGCCACTTGGCCACGAAGAAAGATAAAAGTCAATGACAATTCTTCTGTACTTATACCTGTCGAATTCAGGTGTTTTGTACTTAGAATTGAAATCAATCCATCTTCACCATCGTAGCTAATTGGTAGTTTGTTACTTGGCATTCAATTAATGATAAATTTTGCACATTTAGAGGTGTTTTTCATATTCAAATAAGCCATATATATTTTTGATACATTAATGTCTGGATTCTCATAACGACCTCGGGATCAGAGCCCCAGGCGAAATCACACAAAAACAAGAACTTGGGTCCGGCCGGGAATCGAACCCTGGTCGGCAAGCTTTTATAGACAGTGACTAAGCCACGTGGCCACGAAGAAAGATAAAAGTCAATGACAATTCTTCTCTACTTATACCTGTCGAATTCAGGTGTTTTGTACTTAGAATTTAAATCAACCCATCTTCACCATCGAGCTAATTGGTAGTTTGTTACTTGGCATTCAATTAATGATTAATTTTGCACATTTAGACGTGTTTTTCATATTCAAATAAGCTATATATATTTTTGATACATTAATGTCTGGATTCTCTTAACGACCTCGGGATCAGAGCCCCAGGCGAAATCACACAAAGATAAGAGCTTGGGTCTGGCCGGGAATCGAACCCTGGTCGGCAAGCTTGTATAGACAGTGACAGTGACTAAGCCACTTGGCCACGAAGAAAGATAAAAGTCAAAGACAATTCTTCTCTACTTATACCTGTCGAATTCCGGTGTTTTGTACTTGGAATTGAAATCAACCCATCTTCACCATCGTAGCTAATTGCTAGTTTGTTACTTGGCATTCAATTAATGATAAATTTTGCATATTTAGACATGTTTTTCATATTCAAATAAGCCATATATATTTTTGATACATTAATGTGTTGATTTTCTTAACGACCTCGGGATCAGAGCCCCAGGCAAAATCACACAAAGACAAGAGCTTGGGTCCGGCCGGGAATCGAACCCTGGTCGGCAAGCTTGTATAGACAGTGACTAAGCCACTTGGCCACGAAGAAACATAAAAGTCAATGACAATTCTTCTGTACTTATTCCTGTCGAATTCAGGTGTTTTGTACTTAGAATTGAAATCAACCCATCTTCAACATCGTAGCTAATTGGTAGTTTGTTACTTGGCATTCAATTAATGATAAATTTTGCACATTTAGAGGTGTTTTTCATATTCAAATAAGCCATATTAATATTTTTGATACATTAATGTCTGGATTCTCTTAACGACCTCGGGATCAGAGCCCCAGGCGAAATCACACAAAGACAAGAGCTTGGGTCCGGCCGGGAATCGAACCCTGGTCGGCAAGCTTGTATAGACAGTGACTAAGCCACTTGGCCACGAAGAAAGATAAAAGTCAATGAAAATTCTTCCTTACTTATACCTGTCGAATTCAGGTGTTTTGTACTTAGAATTGAAATCAACCCATCTTCACCATCGTAGCTAATTGGTAGTTTGTTACTTGGTATTCAATTAATGATAAATTTTGCACATTTAGACGTGTTTTTCATATTCAAATAAGCCATATATATTTTTGATACATTAATGTCTGGATTCTCTTAACGACCTCGGGATCAGAGCACCAGGCGAAATCACACAAAGACAAGAGCTTGGGTCAGGCCGGGAATCGAACCCTGGTCGGCAAGCTTGTATAGACAGTGACAGTGACTAAGCCACTTGGCCACGAAGAAAGATAAAAGTCAATGGCAATTCTTCTCTACTTATACCTGTCGAATTCAGGTGTTTTGTACTTAGAATTAAAATCAACCCATCTTCACCATCGTAGCTAATTGGTAGTTTGTTACTTTGCATTCAATTGATGATAAATTTTGCACATTTAGAGGTGTTTTTCATATTCAAATAAGCCATATATATTTTTGATACATTAATGTGTTGATTCTCTTAACGACCTCGGGATCAGAGCCCCAGGCAAAATCCCACAAAGACAAGAGCTTGGGTCCGGCCGGGAATCGAACCCTGGTCGGCAAGCTTGTATAGACAGTGACTAAGCCACTTGGCCACGAAGAAAGATAAAAGTCAATGACAATTCTTCTGTACTTATACCTGTCGAATTCAGGTGTTTTTTACTTAGAATTGAAATCAACCCATCTTCACCATCGTAGCTAATTGGTAGTTTGTTACTTGGCATTCAATTAATGATAAATTTTGCACATTTAGACGTGTTTTTCCTATTCAAATAAGCTATATATATTTTTGATACATTAATGTCTGGATTCTCTTAACGACCTCGGGATCAGAACCCCAGGCGAAATCACACAAAGACAAGAGCTTGGGTCCGGCCGGGAATCGAACCCTGGTCGGCAAGCTTGTATAGACAGTGACAAAGCCACTTGGCCACGAAGAAAGATAAAAGTCAATGACAATTCTTCTGTACTTATACCTGTCGAATTCAGGTGTTTTGTACTTAGAATTAAAATCAACCCATCTTCAACATCGTAGCTAATTGGTAGTTTGTTTCTTGGCATTCAATTAATGATAAATTTTGCACATTTAGACATGTTTTTCATATTCAAATAAGCTATATATATTTTTGATACATTAATGTCTGGATTCTCTTAACGACCTCGGGATCAGAGCACCAGGCGAAATCACACAAAGACAAGAGCTTGGGTCCGGCCGGGAATCGAACCCTGGTCGGCAAGCTTGTATAGACAGTGACAAAGCCAATTGGCCACGAAGAAAGATAAAAGTCAATGACAATTCTTCTGTACTTATACCTGTCAAATTCAGGTGTTTTGTACTTAGAATTGAAATCAACCCATCTTCACCATCATAGCTAATTGGTAGTTTGGTACTTGGCATTCAATTAATGATAAATTTTGCACATTTAGACGTGTTTTTTATATTCAAATAAGCTATGTAAATTTTTGATACATTAATGTCTGGATTCTCTTAACGACCTCGGGATCAGAGCACCAGGCGAAATCACACAATGAAAAGAGCTTGGGTCCGGCCGGGAATCGAACCCTGGTCGGCAAGCTTGTATAGACAGTGACTAAGCCACTTGGCCACGAAGAAAGATAAAAGTCAATGACAATTCTTCTCTACTTATACCTGTCGAATTCAGGTGTTTTGTACTTAGATTTGAAATCAACCCATCTTCACCATCGTAGCTAATTGGTAGTTTGTTACTTGGCATTCAATTAATGATAAATTTTGCACATTTAGAGGTGTTTTTCATATTCAAATAAGCCATATATATTTTTGATACATTAATGTCTGGATTCTCATAACGACCTCGGGATCAGAGCCCCAGGCGAAATCACACAAAGACAAGAGCTTGGGTCCGGCCGGGAATCGAACCCTGGTCGGCAAGCTTGTATAGACAGTGACTAAGCCACTTGGCCACGAAGAAAGATAAAAGTCAATGACAATTCTTCTCTACTTATACCTGTCGAATTCAGGTGTTTTGTACTTAGAATTTAAATCAACCCATCTTCACCATCGAGCTAATTGGTAGTTTGTTACTTGGCATTCAATTAATGATTAATTTTGCACATTTAGACGTGTTTTTCATATTCAAATAAGCTATATATATTTTTGATACATTAATGTCTGGATTCTCTTAACGACCTCGGGATCAGAGCCCCAGGCGAAATCACACAAAGACAAGCGCTTGGGTCCTGCCGGGAATCGAACCCTGGTCGGCAAGCTTGTATAGACAGTGACAGTGACTAAGCCACTTGGCCACGAAGAAAGATAAAAGTCAAAGACAATTCTTCTCTACTTATACCTGTCGAATTCAGGTGTTTTGTACTTGGAATTGAAATCAACCCATCTTCACCATCGTAGCTAATTGGTAGTTTGTTACTTGGCATTCAATTAATGATAAATTTTGCATATTTAGACATGTTTTTCATATTCAAATAAGCCATATATATTTTTGATACATTAATGTGTTGATTCTCTTAACGACCTCGGGATCAGAGCCCCAGGCAAAATCACACAAAGACAGGAGCTTGGGTCCGGCCGGGAATCGAACCCTGGTCGGCAAGCTTATATAGACAGTGACTAAGCCACTTGGCCACGAAGAAACATAAAAGTCAATGACAATTCTTCTGTACTTATTCCTGTCGAATTCAGGTGTTTTGTACTTAGAATTGAAATCAACCCATCTTCAACATCGTAGCTAATTGGTAGTTTGTTACTTGGCATTCAATTCATGATAAATTTTGCACATTTAGACGTGTTTTTCATATTCAAATAAGCCATATTAATATCGTTGATACATTAATGTCTGGATTCTCTTAACGACCTCGGGATCAGAGCCCCAGGCGAAATCACACAAAGACAAGAGCTTGGGTCCGGCCGGGAATCGAACCCTGGTCGGCAAGCTTGTATAGACAGTGACTAAGCCACTTGGCCACGAAGAAAGATAAAAGTCAATGAAAATTCTTCATTACTTATACCTGTCGAATTCAGGTGTTTTGTACTTAGAATTGAAATCAACCCATCTTCACCATCGTAGCTAATTGGTAGTTTGTTACTTGGTATTCAATTAATGATAAATTTTGCACATTTAGACGTGTTTTTCATATTCAAATAAGCCATATATATTTTTGATACATTAATGTCTGGATTCTCTTAACGACCTCGGGATCAGAGCACCAGGCGAAATCACACAAAGACAAGAGCTTGGGTCCGGCCGGGAATCGAACCCTGGTCGGCAAGCTTGTATAGACAGTGACAGTGACTAAGCCACTTGGCCACGAAGAAAGATAAAAGTCAATGACAATTCTTCTCTACTTATACCTGTCGAATTCAGGTGTTTTGTACTTAGAATTAAAATCAACCCATCTTCACCATCGTAGCTAATTGGTAGTTTGTTACTTTGCATTCAATTGATGATAAATTTTGCACATTTAGAGGTGTTTTTCATATTCAAATAAGCCATATATATTTTTGATACATTAATGTGTTGATTCTCTTAACGACCTCGGGATCAGAGCCCCAGGCAAAATCCCACAAAGACAAGAGCTTGGGTCCGGCCGGGAATCGAACCCTGGTCGGCAAGCTTGTATAGACAGTGACTAAGCCACTTGGCCACGAAGAAAGATAAAAGTCAATGACAATTCTTCTGTACTTATACCTGTCGAATTCAGGTGTTTTTTACTTAGAATTGAAATCAACCCATCTTCACCATCGTAGCTAATTGGTAGTTTGTTACTTGGCATTCAATTAATGATAAATTTTGCACATTTAGACGTGTTTTTCCTATTCAAATAAGCTATATATATTTTTGATACATTAATGTCTGGATTCTCTTAACGACCTCGGGATCAGAGCCCCAGGCGAAATCACACAAAGACAAGAGCTTGGGTCCGGCCGGGAATCGAACCCTGGTCGGCAAGCTTGTATAGACAGTGACAAAGCCACTTGGCCACGAAGAAAGATAAAAGTCAATGACAATTCTTCTGTACTTATACCTGTCGAATTCAGGTGTTTTGTACTTAGAATTAAAATCAACCCATCTTCACCATCGTAGCTAATTGGTAGTTTGTTACTTGGCATTCAATTAATGATAAATTTTGCACATTTAGACATGTTTTTCATATTCAAATAAGCTATATATATTTTTGATACATTAATGTCTGGATTCTCTTAACGACCTCGGGATCAGAGCACCAGGCGAAATCACACAAAGACAAGAGCTTGGGTCCGGCCGGGAATCGAACCCTGGTCGGCAAGCTTGTATAGACAGTGACAAAGCCACTTGGCCACGAAGAAAGATAAAAGTCAATGACAATTCTTCTGTACTTATACCTGTCGAATTCAGGTGTTTTGTACTTAGAATTAAAATCAACCCATCTTCACCATCGTAGCTAATTGGTAGTTTGTTACTTGGCATTCAATTAATGATAAATTTTGCACATTTAGACATGTTTTTCATATTCAAATAAGCTATATATATTTTTGATACATTAATGTCTGGATTCTCTTAACGACCTCGGGATCAGAGCACCAGGCGAAATCACACAAAGACAAGAGCTTGGGTCCGGCCGGGAATCGAACCCTGGTCGGCAAGCTTGTATAGACAGTGACAGTGACTAAGCCACTTGGCCACGAAGAAAGATAAAAGTCAATGACAATTCTTCTCTACTTATACCTGTCGAATTCAGGTGTTTTGTACTTAGAATTAAAATCAACCCATCTTCACCATCGTAGCTAATTGGTAGTTTGTTACTTGGCATCCAATTAATGATAAATTTTGCACATTTAGAGGTGTTTTTTCATATTCAAATAAGCCATATATATTTTTGATACATTAATGTCTGGATTCTCTTAACGACCTCGGGATCAGAGCCCCAGGCAAAATCACACAAAGACAAGAGCTTGGGTCCGGCCGGGAATCGAACCCTGGTCGGCTAGCTTGTATAGACAGTGACTAAGCCACTTGGCCACGAAGAAATATAAAAGGCAATGACAATTCTTCTGTACTTATACCTGTCGAATTCAGGTGTTTTGTACTTAGAATTGAAATCAACTCATCTGGAGAGCTTTTGGTAAACAAAATAAGATTTTGAAAATCTCAAGCTACTTTCTCTGAAAAGAAAAATATTTAATTAGATGGTCCTACCAGGGTGTATAAAGCATCAGACACTTAGAGCCTTAGAACATACGCTAGTAACAACTCACATAAATTTCGAAAGAATAATCATGGGATTAACACTAAAAGGCAGAAAACCCGCAACATGGATAGGAAAGAAAACTAAAGTAGAGGATATTCTAGCAAAAAGTAAGAAAATGAAATGGACTTGGGACGGACATATAAGGAGGACAGATATAAGAGATACTACCGCTAGAGAGGTGTGGGATCCTTTGACTGGCCAGACAGTAATTCATTGGATCCTTCTCTCTGGTTACGGTTCACTTTCCCTTTGCCTTCTCATACACCGAATAGTCTGACCTATTATTCATAGATTCTCCTCTGTCCTCATACACCTGACAACACTGAAATTACCAAACAATTCTTTTCACCCAAGGGGTTATCTACTGCAGTTTCCTCTTGGTAAGGGTAGAAGAGACTCTTTAGCTATAGTAAGCAGCTCTTTTAGGAGAAGGACACTCCTAAAATCAAACCATTGTTCTCTTAGTCTTGGGCAGTGCTATAGCCTCTGTACCATGGTCTTCCACTGACTTGGGTTAGAGTTCTCTTACTTAAGGGTACACTCGGCCACACTATTCTATCTAATTTCTCTTTTTTTGTTGAATTATTTAAAGTTTATATATGAAATATTCATTTTAATGTTGTTATTGTTCTTAAAGTATTTCATTTTTCCTTGTTTCCTTTCCTCATTGGGCTATTTTCCCTGTTAGGGCCCCTGGGCTTATAGCATCCTGCTTTTCCAGTTAGGGTTGTAGCGTAGCAATTAATAATAATAATAATAATAATAATATTAATAATGGACTATCAATTTCCGTATTTCAAATCGCAGATGCATCACCTGTTTCATATTTATCACTGGCAGGTGAAATGGTGTATATGTCATTGGTATTTTTGTCTTCTGTTTGTGAATAAAGTTGCATAAAGGTACGTTTTCATAATTTTTTCATGGTTTTTT
>NC_090731.1:60046370-60056370 GCF_036898095.1 Palaemon carinicauda
TATATATATATATATATATATATATATATACTGACCATATGTAAGCATAGTTAATCTCTAGGGCAATATCTTGCTTGCTATGGCAATGTCACTTGCCCCTTACCTCGGTCATTCACGGCACCCTTTAAACCTTTGATTGCTTCAAAATGAAATGCCAGTAATGGTATTAAAGCTTTTTTCACATAATATGATATCCACACTGGTTTAAAATTATGAAAAAGACTCCTTTCATTCTCTTCCTCCAGTGTATATTCTTCTTAATCTAAAACATTGAATCATTTCAAGGAATCCATGAATAGAAACACTGTTTTTCGAAAAAAGAAATCCAAAATAAAGGGACTAAAATAGAGCTTGAAATTGGAACTATCCAGTTATGAAGAAAGAGGCATTATAAATTCCCATAGCACAACTATATCACATGGAAAAAAATTATTAAATTAAAACAAATGAATAATGCATTGCACTGAGAGTACGTAGTTTTTGGTATATCCTCTGATGTAAATATGCAATGTAAAAAAAAAAAAAAACAAGAAAATTTTAATTTAGAAGAAATTTAGTCTAATGTAAAGAAGGTTGATACATGAGTGATGTTCCAAATTATTATTATTATTATTATTATTATTATTATTATTATTATTATTATTATTATTATTATTATTATTATTATTATTATTATTGCAAGCAATAATAATAATAATAATAATAATAATAATAATAATAATAATAATAATAATAATAATAATAATAATAACAAGGCTGTGGAATATGTAGGTAGAAGTGGTACCAATAATAATAGGAACAGTTGAGACCATGCTAAGTCATTGAAAAGGAATTTCGAGAAGATATGAACCGATATAGCCCCACGACATGTGTAGAAGAGCATGCTACTTAAAACAGCACATATAGTTTACCGACAGTGTTTCAAACGATCGTTCATAGTTCATTTTCTGTATATATTATGCTTATCTTCGCTCTTCCCTAGCACTGAAAAGAACCTGAATAAACATGCCTTTTTTTCTCACCGGTAAAGGTGTCGGTTTTCAAAATGAAATTTCCTGTTGCATTTAGCTTTTGGATATAAAGGAGAGTGTTCTATAATGAATCTTAACAATTAACGACAAAAAAGCTTTTGTCATATTCCTTGATCTCGAGAAAGCCTATGAGCTAGCCAGCTCACCAGCTATACTCTTCACACTTGTTGAAAAGAGAGTGAAAGGACACTTACTGGCCTGGACTCGAAACTACACTCAAAACTGAGAGGCCAGAGTCACTTTCCAAGGAAAAACCACTGAGTTCATCCCCTTAGAAAACGGTACACCACAAGGAGGCATACTCAGCCCATACCTTTTCAATCTACTAATGGAGAACTTAGCCACTTTAAAACTCCCAAAAGGAGTGGAAATTTTCATATATGCAGATGATATATACATAGTATGCCCAAATAAAGCTCATGCCAGAAATATCAATCAAAAAGCACTTGACATGATCCAAGCCAAATGCAATGATCTTGGCCTAAAGATCAACACCAACAAAACCAAAGCAATGGCTATAAAACGCTCACAAAACCCTCAAAACTTCACACTGAGAGGTGATGACATCCAATGGGTGAGTCAATTCATGTACCTCGGGGTAATCATTAGCAAAACCCTGTCAGCAGCTAATGAAGTAACCTACCTCAGAGAGAAGACAAAAATCCGTCTATCAGCCATGAAACGCATGACCTCCCTTAAACAAGGAATATAAAACAATCTCCTAAGGTTGTTTTACCTACAAGCAAATCGATCCCACATTGATTATGCAGCACCCACACTTACTGCATTGACCGACAATCAAAAAGCATCATTAGAAGTAGTCCAAAACAACGCCATGAGACTCATCAGTGGCTCTCTAATTTGGACAAGACTCTGCCTACTCAGAGCAGAAACTAATCTAATCTCCCTGCCAGCCAGGATTGACATCAGGAATAGCAGTATTATGTTCAAATCAATCATCGCAGTCAGAAAAAGCCCACTCAACGATAAAATAAAAAGGCTTATACCACTTGCTGAAGAACTAGATCCGCCCAGCTCCCATGCAAAGAAACTACTGGATACACTCAGAAGAATACAGATGCAAAACAAGGCTCACAAAATCAAGGGACAACAAATGTATGAGGGCTACATCCCTCCTGCTCCCTGGGCATGTGATCCCATCAAATACAACTTCACTATCCTCCCAGCAGCAAGCAAGGCTCTCTGCACGCCAGAGCAACTCAATGTAGCTGCAAAAAATGCCATCAGGAACACACCTGCGCCTCACACCTATTACACAGATGAATCAGTTGACCGTGCAATCCCTGCAGCCGCGACTGCAGTTATCTCTGCATCAGGATATAAAGCAAACTGGAGACTTTCCAACCATGCCTCCACACTGCAAACTGAACTAGTGGCCATTACAAAAGCCCTAGAACACTCTGCCAATCAACAAAACGGGAACACAACGATCCATACAGATTCCAGAGGAGCCACGATGGCCCTCAGCAACAAGGAACCTACAGAGAATGTGCAATTCATCACTGCAATTAAATTCTTAGCCCTGCTCCACCTAAGAAACAACAGGCAAGTCACCTTGAATTGGATACCAAGTCATACAGGAATCTCTGGCAACGACGAGGCCGACTACCTAGCTAAATCGGCCTTAATGTGCCAAACTATCAGCATTACTCTGCAAGTCATTAAAAACCATTCAAAATAAAATGGCTACCTACTGCAACATCCAAAAGACTAGTGAAGTTAGAAGAGCCTTCCTTGATGGCTCAAGATCTGCAAAGTGGTACATTGAAGCTACAAACATACTACTACATCCAATTGCAAGACAAACACCTCGCCAGGACGCAGTAATTATTTGCAGACTGCGACTAGGATATCTATGCAACTGGCAGATCATCTTAGATAATGGTCAAGACCCTGCAGCACAGCATAGACCAATCAGACCATGCAAGTACTGTAATCAGGACACAGAAGAACCTTTACAGCACTATCTACAACAATGTCAGGAAACAAGCATGCTTCGCCAGGATCTTAATCCCAATACTTCTGCTACTACAACAGAAATTGTCAAGCATATCATTGATAATCACAATACCCTCTCAGCCTTTCTCCGGAGTTACCCTCCACCGAGATAACGTTGCAACAAAGTCAACGTAAAATCCAAGCGGCAATTAGAAGAGAAACCTTATCCTCTCTGCAATTCTGTGCTGGGAGCTTGGGGATTGCTGGCGGCTGCAGCCTTATCTTTCTCTCCGCTCGGCTGGCAGCCCATTGTCGCACAAGCAGCCTGTGTTGCCTGTCTGGGGGTGTGGCCGGGGTCGTCTGCAGTCCTTTTTGACTTCCAGCACATCTTCCCCTCCTCTCGGCTGACAGCCCATTGTCGTACAGCGGCCTGTGTTGTCGGTCAGGGGGTGGGGTAGGGATCGCGGGTGTCTTTTTGACCTCCAACACATTTTTCTCTCCTCTCAGATGGCAACCCGATGTCGCATAGTGGCCTATGTTGCTTTCTACACCTTCATCTCCCTTTGCTTGTCTCAAAAATAATCTTTATTTTTACGTTTTTTTTTTTCTCTTTCCTTTTTTTTATTATTTACAGGTACAGGAATTTTGTATTCCACCCTATCTCTACCACTAAAACCGCTATAACTCCTCCTCCTCAGCTCTCTCCTACTCAGCTGAAATCTCACACTATCCCTCTATCTCAGAACTTAACCTTAAAACACTATGAAGTTTTTCACTTCACCTATATCAACTTCTCTGACTAGAAACTTTCAACTCCTTCCCGATCTCTCTTACTTATCGGGACTTGCTACTATAACTCTTTCTCTCTAACTCAGACTGGAGCCAGTAGGCTCATAGGAAGATATTCCACAGTCAATCACTCATTTCTCAAACATCCCATCACCACCCAAAACCTATCCCATTATCCTAAAATAAATGTTGCAGAATATCCCCTACCCAACTACCTATCCCAATATATCCTACCCAAACACCTATGGGCTGCAAGATTCCAAAAGCCTGTGTCTGGCCAAAAGGGCCAGGCAATCTTCAACAGACAACAACAGAACATAATGAACTCACTCAGTTGCTTTCATCCCATATTTGAGTCACAACCTTCTCTCGGTCCGTCACATTGGTGACGCCGGAAGTCAACTCGCTCCTCCCGCCTTCCACACCCCCGACCTCCCCTCCATCATTGGTACTATAGCGGACTCTACGGAAGTTAATGCGGCAGCTCCCCCATTGAAACTTTCATTATTCGCCAGCGGAGAGGCGTTCGCTTGGTTTCAGCACGCAGAAATCCAGTTTCGCATCAAGGGCGTGACTCGCTCAACCACCAAAGCAGATTATGTTCTCCCGGCAATACCCGGGGATACCTTCCCGGAATTATCCGACTGGCTTTGAGAACAAGGAGACACCCCAATAGTGTATGACTCCCTCAAAACATACCTTCTGCAGCAGTACTCGCCGCCGCCAGCCGGCCATATAGCAAAGCTATTTTAGCTCTCGCAACAACCGGTGGGGGACCAAAGGGCTTCGCTCGCCCTCAGGGAAATGACCAGTATGGCTCGCCTGTAACCTGCCGCAGACGGCTCTTCTCGTGAGGTGAACCTACTTCATGCCCTTTGGATACCCGTTTACCCGGACCTATACGCGCTGCCATACCCGATGTCAATAGTTTACCCATAAAGGTCTTGATGACCAAAGCCGACGCCCTTATGGATAGCCACTTCAAGACCTCCATCAATGCCTCCACCCCTGACAAAGAGGACGCCTATTCAATGTCACCCAGACCTGACGTGAATGCCGTAGGACATACATGCCTACCCTGTGACGTGCCGAAGCGGCAACAAAGCCACCCACCACCCATCACTCGCTCGCACCCCAACCAATGACTTCTACAGCCACTTACTGCCTCCCATCCGCCACAGTTTTGCTACGACCACTTCAGATTCGGGGCAACCGCAAAAAAATGTGCCAAGGATTGTCAGTGGCCAAAAAACGTGTAAGTAGGCCATCGCTCGGTGTCCGGACAATGTTTCTAATATTTTCTTTTTACATGATGCAGGAACGGGCGTGCGATTTTTGGTAGATACGGGTGCTTGTCGTTTTCTTTTGCCAAGGGAACTCTTAAGGACACAACGTAGTCTGTCTACGTCTGCCGAAGTCCATCTGGTAGCTGCCAACGGATCTGCGATACCCACCTACGGTTACGAGAACCTCACATTATTGTTTGGAAACGGTAAATTTAATTGGAAGTTTCTCGTTACTGACGTCACATTGCCAATCCTCGGTGCGGATTTCCTCTCTCATTTCCACCTTCTGGTCGATGTCGCCAACCGACGATTGGTCAACGCAGACTTGTACTTGTCGACACCTCTTCAACCCGCTCCCTCCAACCTCGCTCTTCACATCACTGCACCCACAGATGCCCACGCCCACCTCCTCACGTCATACCCGGAAGTTTTCCGTCCAGAACTTCGCCAAACGCCCACGGCTCCTGCCAAGCACGGTATTTATCACTATATCAAGACGACGGGACCCCAAGTCTTCGCAAAATTCAGACGTCTGGCACCGGAACGATTTGCAGCCGCTAAACAGACGTTTGTCGAATTGGAGGAAACTGGCCTTTGCCAAAAGGCCTTCATCCTACGGTCGTCATCCTTACACGTCGTTCTAAAGAAATACGGCTCCCTATTACAAGCGCCTAAACATGCAAACAGATCCGGATCACTACCCCCTCCCAAACATTGCCGACGTGACCTCGTACCTGCACAAAGGGAAGGTTTTCTCTAAGCTCCACCTCCTGG
The DNA here is from genome assembly GCF_036898095.1 of Palaemon carinicauda. Taxonomy (NCBI): domain Eukaryota; kingdom Metazoa; phylum Arthropoda; class Malacostraca; order Decapoda; family Palaemonidae; genus Palaemon; species Palaemon carinicauda. Next base: position 60,052,210 of record NC_090731.1, read on the forward strand.
AGGGGTATTATCAGATGCCTATGAACCCGGGAGACATTCCCAAGACCGCCATCACCACTGCGTTTGGTACATACACCTTCAATTACTCATGTTCTGGTCTTCATAATACTGGGGCCACGTTTACACATCTCATGGATGGCATCTTAGGGGAGCTCCCCTTCTGTGTATGTTATGTGGACGACAAACTTGTGTTCTCCTCCTCAAAAGAGGAGCACCTCCGTCCCCTACGCATCGTGCTCGACTGCCTGCAACCAAACTGCCTTATGGTCCAGTACGACAAGTGTACATTTGGCGCCAACGAAGTGTCGTTCTTAGGGCACCGCATCACTCCCGAAGGAGTCCATACCCTCCCTAGGAAGGTAGCAGCCGTTCAGGACTTCCCCGCGCCCTTGACCGTCAAAGCTCCGCATGAATTCTTGGGCATGATCAACTATTATCACCGTTTTCTGCCAGCCATTGAAGCCACTCTAGCTCCCCTCTACGCCTCCCTCGATGGCAAGCCAAAGGACCTGAAGTGGGGTCCCCTTCAAGAAGCGGCCTTCTGCAATGCCAAGAAGGCCCTATCAACTGCTGCGGCTCTCACTTTTCCTATCCCACATGCCCCTCTCCTTCTCTCAACAGATGCCAGCGACGTCCCTATTGGTGCAGTACTCGAGCAGGTGGTCAACGGTTTGCCCTGCCCATTGGCCTTCTTCAGCAGAAAACTGTCCAAGGCAGAATCGGGTTATTCTACCTTTGATCACGAATTTCTGGCAGTGCACTTGGCTGTCTGTCACTTTCCCCATTTCTTAGAAGGTATGCCCTTCCTCACTTGCACAGACCACATAACTCTGGTGCACGCCTTCACTCAACAGTCTGACTCCTGGTCCACCCGTCAACGCCGACATCTCTCTGCCGTGGCTGAATACAATTTCACCCTTCAATACGTCCCTAGGAAAATGAATATCGTTACCGATGCCATGTCAAGAAACACGTTGGCTGCCATTCAACAGTGATTGGATTACAACACTTTGGCTGAAACCCAACAACAGGATCCAGAGTATCAAGCATGTAGGACATCCTGCACGTCCCTCCGTTGGGAAGACTTCCCCCTCGAAGACTCCAGCACCACACTCCTCTGTGACGTCAGTACTGGTAGACCGCGACCTTGGATACCTGCTCCCATGCGCTGGCAGGTGTTTATTCAAGGCCTTTCACATCCTTCGTGCCGTTTTACTGCACAGTTTCTAAAGACAAAGTTCATTTGGCACGGCATTTCTAAGGATGCTAAGGATTGGGTCCGCGCCTGTACTTCTTGCCAAACTTCCAAAGTACATCGACACACAGATTCAGGAGTGGGTACCTTTCCTCAACCTCAGCGTCGTTATGCACACATTCACGTCGACGTTGTAGGCCCCCTACCCACATCACATGGACAACGTTATCTGTTTACGGTCATTGACCGCTCCACTCATTAGCCTGAAGCCATTCCCATGGAAACTGCGATGTCCGCCTCATGTACATATGCCTTTCTATCAGGATGGATTGCAAGATTTGGTATCCCTGAGCATATTACTTCTGAAAGGGGTACCACTTTCACCTCTAAATTGTGAACATCATTAGCAAATCTCCTGGGCATCACCCTACATCAGATAATTGCCTACAACCCTGTTGCCAATTGAATGGTTTAACGTTTTTTTCACACCCCCAAAGCAGCTTTGAGGTCCCGCTTCAAGGATACGAACTGGTTTACTCAGCTTCCCTGGGTTCTCCTGGGACTAAGGACCACTCCTAAAGACGCCCTCGACGCCTCGGCAGCTGAAATGTTGTATGGCGACCCGTTGGTTGTTCCTGCCGAATTATTTCCTTCAACAACCTCCTCCGACGATCTCCAGCACATACGTCACGTCGAGGGAAAATTTACTCCATGCCGCCAGACTTACAAGCGCCCAGCGAAGCATCACATACCGACAGACTTGCACTCTGTAACGCATGTTTTCCTGCGCAATGACATTAGCAAGCCCCCTTACATGGCCCCTTTCATTGTGATCTGACGCAGTCCGAAAGCATTCCTACTAAACATTCGTAGGTAAAAAGAGTCTAAAACCTGCTTATCTCCTGCCAGATGACTCACCTACACATCACCTCTCTAGATCAGGGCGCCCTATTTAACATGTACAGTATGTCATTTCTAGGGGGGGGGAGCCATGTACCAACCGTGTGTCACACGATCGTACCTAGTTCATTTTGTGTATATTGTGTCTTTGCTCTTCCCTTGCACTAAAAAGAACCTGAATAAACATGCCTGTTTTTCCACCGGTAATGGTGTCGGTTTCCAACATGAAATTTCCTGTTGCATTGAGCTTTTGTATATAAAGGAGAGTGTTCTATAATAAACTCACTTAGTTGCTTTTATCCAGTCTTTGAGTCACAACCTTCTCTCGCCCGTCACAATAGGAAGGAGAGTGATGGGCCCCTAAGGAGGCTGGATGTAATCCAGAACTCCACACTATAAACCACCAGTCTCTGTAGACTTAAAAAAAAAAAAAAAACTATAATGATAATAATAATAATAATAATAATAATAATAATTATAATAATAATAATAATAATAATAATAATAATAATAATAATAATAATAATAATAATAATAATAATGATAGACTGTCTATTCTCATAATTGACACCCAATCAGCGTTCATATCCAAACCAAGGAATTTGAGTTTTTAGACCGTGATCCAAGCTATGATCTGAAAGGACCCCCAATCTTGTTAAGGTCTTGGTTTTTCGGAGATAACTATTTTGCCGTAAATGCAGATCAAATTAGGAAATCGCTCTTCCTTAGATTTCGAAATAGAAAACGAATTCTGTGAGCTATCCATAATTTTGATAGGCCCAGAATAAAAATCAAAGCAATCATGATGGATAATTAATTCCGTGATTTCCTAAATCAAATATTTCCTGCCATATCCAAAAAGTATGGAACCACGCCAATCCCACCCTCCTTAGATTTCGAAATAGAAAGCGAATCCTGTGAGCTATGCATAAGTTTGATAGCTATATAATCAAAAGTAAAGCAATGATGATGGATAGTTAGTCCCGTGATTTCCTATATCAAATAATTCCTGCCTTATCCAAAGAGTACGGAACGCCCTCCCCCCATAAATTTCGAAATAGAAAACGAATGCTGTGAGCTATGCATAAGTTTGATATCGCCCCCCCCCCCAAAAAAAAAGCTATTATGATGGATAATTAGTTCCCTGATTTCAAATATATCCTGCTATATCCCAAAAAGCAGGGAACTCCTCCCCCAATATATTTCAAAATAGAAAACGAATCCTGTGAGCTATGCATACATTTGGTAGCCACAGAAGAAAAAAAAAATCCCAAATCAAACACTTCCTGCCATATCCCGAAAGCTATTACTGTACTCATTTCTTTCTTGAAATATTACCCAATATGGAATCTCTTTGCATACTCATATTTCGCTGTAACGTAATCTTAGACATAATATCTTTGAGACAACTTCGATTTTTTAAAAGAAGAAGAAAATAATAGGTGAACACAGTCTCCTTAAAATGTACATTATTAACCTTATTGGTATAAGGAAAAAAAAATAACATTCAGAACCTTATAGGTACAAAAAAAGAAAAAATTGAACATGTAACTTTTGGAGAGATTTCTGGAGAAAACGAAAGATATTTTTCTAATAATCCTATAAAATTTCAAAATTCAGGAAAACATGTTTAAAATGAAGTGAATATATATATATATATATATATATATATATATATATATATATATATATATATATATATATATATATATATATATATATATATATATATATATATATACATATACATATATATATATATATATATATATATATATATATATATATATATTTGTTAAGTTACAAAAAACGCTAAGCTAAAATGCTAGAATCGTATAGGCACAATAAAAATGAGAATGTAACTTTTAAAAGATTTGTGAAGAAAATTAAATTTGTTTTGTAATCCTATAGAATTTCACATTTTGGGATAACAAGTATAAAACAAAGTGAAAAAATATGAAATATGAAAGTGTAAGGAAATGTACATTAATAACCTTATATGTGAGAAGACTATCAACATTTAACTTTTAATAAACAATTTTGGTAATTCTATAGAACTTCACGTT
>NC_090731.1:60066370-60078870 GCF_036898095.1 Palaemon carinicauda
GTGCCAACATCATGTTTTGTGGACTTCCAAGAGGTGAAATTAGGATGGTTAGGATTGAAGGGAATAGTGTTAGAGTGAATTACAGTGGGAGGTGAAAAGACTGGGGCAGACCCAATAGCATTGTTGTTTGTACTTTGTGCCAACATCATGCTTTGTGGACTTCCAAGAGGTGAAATTAGGATGGTTAGGATTGAAGGGAATAGTGTTAGAGTGAATTACAGGGGGAGGTGAAAAGACTGGGGCAGACCCAATAGCATTGTTGTTTGTACTTTGTGCCAACATCATACTTTGTGGACTTCCAAGAGGTGAAATTAGGATGGTTAGGATTGAAGGGAATAGTGTTAGAGTGAATTACAGTGGGAGGTGAAAAGACTGGGGCAGACCCAATAGCATTGTTGTTTGTACTTTGTGCCAACATCATGTTTTGTGGACTTCCAAGAGGTGAAATTAGGATGGTTAGGATTGAAGGGAATAGTGTTAGAGTGAATTACAGTGGGAGGTGAAAAGACTGGGGCAGACCCAATAGCATTGTTGTTTGTACTTTGTGCCAACATCATGCTTTGTGGACTTCCAAGAGGTGAAATTAGGATGGTTAGGATTGAAGGGAATAGTGTTAGAGTGAATTACAGGGGGAGGTGAAAAGACTGGGGCAGACCCAATAGCATTGTTGTTTGTACTTTGTGCCAACATCATACTTTGTGGACTTCCAAGAGGTGAAATTAGGATGGTTAGGATTGAAGGGAATAGTGTTAGAGTGAATTACAGTGGGAGGTGAAAAGACTGGGGCAGACCCAATAGCATTGTTGTTTGTACTTTGTGCCAACATCATGCCTCGTGGACTTCCAAGAGGTGAAATTAGGATGGTTAGGATTGAAGGGAATGGTGTTAGAGTGAATTACAGTGGGAGGTGAAAAGACTGGGGCAGACCCAATAGCATTGTTGTTTGTACTTTGTGCCAACATCATGCCTCGTGGACTTCCAAGAGGTGAAATTAAGATGGTTAGGATTGAAGGGAATAGTGTTAGAGTGAATTACAGGGGGAGGTGAAAAGACTGGGGCAGACCCAATAGCATTGTTGTTTGTACTTTGTGCCAACATCATGCTTTGTGGACTTCCAAGAGGTAAAATTAGGATGGTTAGGATTGAAGGGAATAGTGTTAGAGTGAATTACAGTGGGAGGTGAAAAGACTGGGGCAGACCCAATAGCATTGTTGTTTGTACTTTGTGCCAACATCATGTTTTGTGGACTTCCAAGAGGTGAAATTAGGATGGTTAGGATTGAAGGGAATAGTGTTAGAGTGAATTACAGTGGGAGGTGAAAAGACTGGGGCAGACCCAATAGCATTGTTGTTTGTACTTTGTGCCAACATCATGCCTCGTGGACTTCCAAGAGGTGAAATTAGGATGGTTAGGATTGAAGGGAATAGTGTTAGAGTGAATTACAGTGGGAGGTGAAAAGACTGGGGCAGACCCAATAGCATTGTTGTTTGTACTTTGTGCCAACATCATGCCTCGTGGTCTTCCAAGAGGTGAAATTAGGATGGTTAGGATTGAAGGGAATAGTGTTAGAGTGAATTACAGGGGGAGGTGAAAAGACTGGGGCAGACCCAATAGCATTGTTGTTTGTACTTTGTGCCAACATCATGCTTTGTGGACTTCCAAGAGGTAAAATTAGGATGGTTAGGATTGAAGGGAATAGTGTTAGAGTGAATTACAGTGGGAGGTGAAAAGACTGGGGCAGACCCAATAGCATTGTTGTTTGTACTTTGTGCCAACATCATGTTTTGTGGACTTCCAAGAGGTGAAATTAGGATGATTAGGATTGAAGGGAATAGTGTTAGAGTGAATTACAGTGGGAGGTGAAAAGACTGGGGCAGACCCAATAGCATTGTTGTTTGTACTTTGTGCCAACATCATGTTTTGTGGACTTCCAAGAGGTGAAATTAGGATGGTTAGGATTGAAGGGAATAGTGTTAGAGTGAATTACAGGGGGAGGTGAAAAGACTGGGGCAGACCCAATAGCATTGTTGTTTGTACTTTGTGCCAACATCATGCTTTGTGGACTTCCAGGAGGTGAAATTAGGATGGTTAGGATTGAAGGGAATAGTGTTAGAGTGAATTACAGGGGGAGGTGAAAAGACTGGGGCAGACCCAATAGCATTGTTGTTTGTACTTTGTGCCAACATCATGCCTCGTGGACTTCCAAGAGGTGAAATTAGGATGGTTAGGATTGAAGGGAATAGTGTTAGAGTGAATTACAGTGGGAGGTGAAAAGACTGGGGCAGACCCAATAGCATTGTTGTTTGTACTTTGTGGCAACATCATGTTTTGTGGACTTCCAAGAGGTGAAATTAGGATGGTTAGGATTGAAGGGAATAGTGTTAGAGTGAATTACAGGGGGAGGTGAAAAGACTGGGGCAGACCCAATAGCATTGTTGTTTGTACTTTGTGCCAACATCATGCTTTGTGGACTTCCAGGAGGTGAAATTAGGATGGTTAGGATTGAAGGGAATAGTGTTAGAGTGAATTACAGGGGGAGGTGAAAAGACTGGGGCAGACCCAATAGCATTGTTGTTTGTACTTTGTGCCAACATCATGCTTTGTGGACTTCCAAGAGGTGAAATTAGGATGGTTAGGATTGAAGGGAATAGTGTTAGAGTGAATTACAGTGGGAGGTGAAAAGACTGGGGCAGACCCAATAGCATTGTTGTTTGTACTTTGTGCCAACATCATGCTTTGTGGACTTCCAGTAGGTGAAATTAGGATGGTTAGGATTGAAGGGAATAGTGTTAGAGTGAATTACAGGGGGAGGTGAAAAGACTGGGGCAGACCCAATAGCATTGTTGTTTATACTTTGTGGCAACATCATGTTTTGTGGACTTCCAAGAGGTGAAATTAGGATGGTTAGGATTGAAGGGAATAGTGTTAGAGTGAATTACAGTGGGAGGTGAAAAGACTGGGGCAGACCCAATAGCATTGTTGTTTGTACTTTGTGCCAACATCATGCTTTGTGGACTTCCAGTAGGTGAAATTAGGATGGTTAGGATTGAAGGGAATAGTGTTAGAGTGAATTACAGGGGGAGGTGAAAAGACTGGGGCAGACCCAATAGCATTGTTGTTTGTACTTTGTGCCAACATCATGCTTTGTGGACTTCCAGTAGGTGAAATTAGGATGGTTAGGATTGAAGGGAATAGTGTTAGAGTGAATTACAGGGGGAGGTGAAAAGACTGGGGCAGACCCAATAGCATTGTTGTTTGTACTTTGTGCCAACATCATGCTTTGTGGACTTCCAAGAGGTGAAATTAGGATGGTTAGGATTGAAGGGAATAGTGTTAGAGTGAATTACAGGGGGAGGTGAAAAGACTGGGGCAGACCCAATAGCATTGTTGTTTGTACTTTGTGCCAACATCATGCTTTGTGGACTTCCAAGAGGTAAAATTAGGATGGTTAGGATTGAAGGGAATAGTGTTAGAGTGAATTACAGTGGGAGGTGAAAAGACTGGGGCAGACCCAATAGCATTGTTGTTTGTACTTTGTGCCAACATCATGTTTTGTGGACTTCCAAGAGGTGAAATTAGGATGGTTAGGATTGAAGGGAATAGTGTTAGAGTGAATTACAGTGGGAGGTGAAAAGACTGGGGCAGACCCAATAGCATTGTTGTTTGTTCTTTGTGCCAACATCATGTTTTGTGGACTTCCAAGAGGTGAAATTAGGATGGTTAGGATTGAAGGGAATAGTGTTAGAGTGAATTACAGGGGGAGGTGAAAAGACTGGGGCAGACCCAATAGCATTGTTGTTTGTACTTTGTGCCAACATCATGCTTTGTGGACTTCCAGGAGGTGAAATTAGGATGGTTAGGATTGAAGGGAATAGTGTTAGAGTGAATTACAGGGGGAGGTGAAAAGACTGGGGCAGACCCAATAGCATTGTTGTTTGTACTTTGTGCCAACATCATGCCTCGTGGACTTCCAAGAGGTGAAATTAGGATGGTTAGGATTGAAGGGAATAGTGTTAGAGTGAATTACAGTGGGAGGTGAAAAGACTGGGGCAGACCCAATAGCATTGTTGTTTGTACTTTGTGGCAACATCATGTTTTGTGGACTTCCAAGAGGTGAAATTAGGATGGTTAGGATTGAAGGGAATAGTGTTAGAGTGAATTACAGGGGGAGGTGAAAAGACTGGGGCAGACCCAATAGCATTGTTGTTTGTACTTTGTGCCAACATCATGCTTTGTGGACTTCCAAGAGGTAAAATTAGGATGGTTAGGATTGAAGGGAATAGTGTTAGAGTGAATTACAGGGGGAGGTGAAAAGACTGGGGCAGACCCAATAGCATTGTTGTTTGTACTTTGTGCCAACATCATGCTTTGTGGACTTCCAAGAGGTGAAATTAGGATGGTTAGGATTGAAGGGAATAGTGTTAGAGTGAATTACAGTGGGAGGTGAAAAGACTGGGGCAGACCCAATAGCATTGTTGTTTGTACTTTGTGCCAACATCATGCTTTGTGGACTTCCAGTAGGTGAAATTAGGATGGTTAGGATTGAAGGGAATAGTGTTGGAGTGAATTACAGGGGGAGGTGAAAAGACTGGGGCAGACCCAATAGCATTGTTGTTTGTACTTTGTGCCAACATCATGCTTTGTGGACTTCCAGTAGGTGAAATTAGGATGGTTAGGATTGAAGGGAATAGTGTTAGAGTGAATTACAGGGGGAGGTGAAAAGACTGGGGCAGACCCAATAGCATTGTTGTTTGTACTTTGTGCCAACATCATGCTTTGTGGACTTCCAAGAGGTGAAATTAGGATGGTTAGGATTGAAGGGAATAGTGTTAGAGTGAATTACAGGGGGAGGTGAAAAGACTGGGGCAGACCCAATAACATTGTTGTTTGTACTTTGTGGCAACATCATGTTTTGTGGACTTCCAAGAGGTGAAATTAGGATGGTTAGGATTGAAGGGAATAGTGTTAGAGTGAATTACAGTGGGAGGTGAAAAGACTGGGGCAGACCCAATAGCATTGTTGTTTGTACTTTGTGCCAACATCATGCTTTGTGGACTTCCAAGAGGTGAAATTAGGATGGTTAGGATTGAAGGGAATAGTGTTAGAGTGAATTACAGGGGGAGGTGAAAAGACTGGGGCAGACCCAATAGCATTGTTGTTTGTACTTTGTGCCAACATCATGCTTTGTGGACTTCCAAGAGGTGAAATTAGGATGGTTAGGATTGAAGGGAATAGTGTTAGAGTGAATTACAGTGGGAGGTGAAAAGACTGGGGCAGACCCAATAGCATTGTTGTTTGTACTTTGTGCCAACATCATGCTTTGTGGACTTCCAGGAGGTGAAATTAGGATGGTTAGGATTGAAGGGAATAGTGTTAGAGTGAATTACAGGGGGAGGTGAAAAGACTGGGGCAGACCCAATAGCATTGTTGTTTATACTTTGTGGCAACATCATGCCTCGTGGACTTCCAAGAGGTGAAATTAGGATGGTTAGGATTGAAGGGAATAGTGTTAGAGTGAATTACAGTGGGAGGTGAAAAGACTGGGGCAGACCCAATAGCATTGTTGTTTGTACTTTGTGCCAACATCATGCTTTGTGGACTTCCAGTAGGTGAAATTAGGATGGTTAGGATTGAAGGGAATAGTGTTAGAGTGAATTACAGGGGGAGGTGAAAAGACTGGGGCAGACCCAATAGCATTGTTGTTTGTACTTTGTGCCAACATCATGCTTTGTGGACTTCCAGTAGGTGAAATTAGGATGGTTAGGATTGAAGGGAATAGTGTTAGAGTGAATTACAGGGGGAGGTGAAAAGACTGGGGCAGACCCAATAGCATTGTTGTTTGTACTTTGTGCCAACATCATGCTTTGTGGACTTCCAAGAGGTGAAATTAGGATGGTTAGGATTGAAGGGAATAGTGTTAGAGTGAATTACAGGGGGAGGTGAAAAGACTGGGGCAGACCCAATAACATTGTTGTTTGTACTTTGTGGCAACATCATGTTTTGTGGACTTCCAAGAGGTGAAATTAGGATGGTTAGGATTGAAGGGAATAGTGTTAGAGTGAATTACAGTGGGAGGTGAAAAGACTGGGGCAGACCCAATAGCATTGTTGTTTGTACTTTGTGCCAACATCATGCTTTGTGGACTTCCAAGAGGTGAAATTAGGATGGTTAGGATTGAAGGGAATAGTGTTAGAGTGAATTACAGTGGGAGGTGAAAAGACTGGGGCAGACCCAATAGCATTGTTGTTTGTACTTTGTGCCAACATCATGCTTTGTGGACTTCCAAGAGGTGAAATTAGGATGGTTAGGATTGAAGGGAATAGTGTTAGAGTGAATTACAGGGGGAGGTGAAAAGACTGGGGCAGACCCAATAGCATTGTTGTTTGTACTTTGTGCCAACATCATGCTTTGTGGACTTCCAAGAGGTAAAATTAGGATGGTTAGGATTGAAGGGAATAGTGTTAGAGTGAATTACAGTGGGAGGTGAAAAGACTGGGGCAGACCCAATAGCATTGTTGTTTGTACTTTGTGCCAACATCATGTTTTGTGGACTTCCAAGAGGTGAAATTAGGATGGTTAGGATTGAAGGGAATAGTGTTAGAGTGGATTACAGTGGGAGGTGAAAAGACTGGGGCAGACCCAATAGCATTGTTGTTTGTTCTTTGTGCCAACATCATGTTTTGTGGACTTCCAAGAGGTGAAATTAGGATGGTTAGGATTGAAGGGAATAGTGTTAGAGTGAATTACAGGGGGAGGTGAAAAGACTGGGGCAGACCCAATAGCATTGTTGTTTGTACTTTGTGCCAACATCATGCTTTGTGGACTTCCAGGAGGTGAAATTAGGATGGTTAGGATTGAAGGGAATAGTGTTAGAGTGAATTACAGGGGGAGGTGAAAAGACTGGGGCAGACCCAATAGCATTGTTGTTTGTACTTTGTGCCAACATCATGCCTCGTGGACTTCCAAGAGGTGAAATTAGGATGGTTAGGATTGAAGGGAATAGTGTTAGAGTGAATTACAGGGGGAGGTGAAAAGACTGGGGCAGACCCAATAGCATTGTTGTTTGTACTTTGTGCCAACATCATGCTTTGTGGACTTCCAAGAGGTGAAATTAGGATGGTTAGGATTGAAGGGAATAGTGTTAGAGTGAATTACAGTGGGAGGTGAAAAGACTGGGGCAGACCCAATAGCATTGTTGTTTGTACTTTGTGCCAACATCATGCTTTGTGGACTTCCAGGAGGTGAAATTAGGATGGTTAGGATTGAAGGGAATAGTGTTAGAGTGAATTACAGGGGGAGGTGAAAAGACTGGGGCAGACCCAATAGCATTGTTGTTTATACTTTGTGGCAACATCATGCCTCGTGGACTTCCAAGAGGTGAAATTAGGATGGTTAGGATTGAAGGGAATAGTGTTAGAGTGAATTACAGTGGGAGGTGAAAAGACTGGGGCAGACCCAATAGCATTGTTGTTTGTACTTTGTGCCAACATCATGCTTTGTGGACTTCCAGTAGGTGAAATTAGGATGGTTAGGATTGAAGGGAATAGTGTTAGAGTGAATTACAGGGGGAGGTGAAAAGACTGGGGCAGACCCAATAGCATTGTTGTTTGTACTTTGTGCCAACATCATGCTTTGTGGACTTCCAGTAGGTGAAATTAGGATGGTTAGGATTGAAGGGAATAGTGTTAGAGTGAATTACAGGGGGAGGTGAAAAGACTGGGGCAGACCCAATAGCATTGTTGTTTGTACTTTGTGGCAACATTATGTTTTGTGGACTTCCAAGAGGTGAAATTAGGATGGTTAGGATTGAAGGGAATAGTGTTAGAGTGAATTACAGTGGGAGGTGAAAAGACTGGGGCAGACCCAATAGCATTGTTGTTTGTACTTTGTGCCAACATCATGCTTTGTGGACTTCCAAGAGGTGAAATTAGGATGGTTAGGATTGAAGGGAATAGTGTTAGAGTGAATTACAGTGGGAGGTGAAAAGACTGGGGCAGACCCAATAGCATTGTTGTTTGTACTTTGTGCCAACATCATGCTTTGTGGACTTCCAGTAGGTGAAATTAGGATGGTTAGGATTGAAGGGAATAGTGTTAGAGTGAATTACAGGGGGAGGTGAAAAGACTGGGGCAGACCCAATAGCATTGTTGTTTGTACTTTGTGCCAACATCATGCTTTGTGGACTTCCAAGAGGTGAAATTAGGATGGTTAGGATTGAAGGGAATAGTGTTAGAGTGAATTACAGGGGGAGGTGAAAAGACTGGGGCAGACCCAATAACATTGTTGTTTGTACTTTGTGGCAACATCATGTTTTGTGGACTTCCAAGAGGTGAAATTAGGATGGTTAGGATTGAAGGGAATAGTGTTAGAGTGAATTACAGTGGGAGGTGAAAAGACTGGGGCAGACCCAATAGCATTGTTGTTTGTACTTTGTGCCAACATCATGTTTTGTGGACTTCCAAGAGGTGAAATTAGGATGGTTAGGATTGAAGGGAATAGTGTTAGAGTGAATTACAGTGGGAGGTGAAAAGACTGGGGCAGACCCAATAGCATTGTTGTTTGTACTTTGTGCCAATATCATGCTTTGTGGACTTCCAAGAGGTGAAATTAGGATGGTTAGGATTGAAGGGAATAGTGTTAGAGTGAATTACAGGGGGAGGTGAAAAGACTGGGGCAGACCCAATAGCATTGTTGTTTGTACTTTGTGCCAACATCATGCTTTGTGGACTTCCAAGAGGTGAAATTAGGATGGTTAGGATTGAAGGGAATAGTGTTAGAGTGAATTACAGTGGGAGGTGAAAAGACTGGGGCAGACCCAATAGCATTGTTGTTTGTACTTTGTGCCAACATCATGCTTTGTGGACTTCCAGGAGGTGAAATTAGGATGGTTAGGATTGAAGGGAATAGTGTTAGAGTGAATTACAGGGGGAGGTGAAAAGACTGGGGCAGACCCAATAGCATTGTTGTTTGTACTTTGTGGCAACATCATGTTTTGTGGACTTCCAAGAGGTGAAATTAGGATGGTTAGGATTGAAGGGAATAGTGTTAGAGTGAATTACAGGGGGAGGTGAAAAGACTGGGGCAGACCCAATAGCATTGTTGTTTGTACTTTGTGCCAACATCATGCCTCGTGGACTTCCAAGAGGTGAAATTAGGATGGTTAGGATTGAAGGGAATAGTGTTAGAGTGAATTACAGTGGGAGGTGAAAAGACTGGGGCAGACCCAATAACATTGTTGTTTGTACTTTGTGCCAACATCGTGTTTTGTGGACTTCCAGGAGGTGAAATTAGGATGGTTAGGATTGAAGGGAATAGTGTTAGAGTGAATTACAGGGGGAGGTGAAAAGACTGGGGCAGACCCAATAGCATTGTTGTTTGTACTTTGTACCAACATCATGCCTCGTGGACATCCAGGAGGTGAAATTAGGATGGTTAGGATTGAAGGGAAAAGTGTTAAAAAGAAGTGCAGTGGGAGGTGAAAAGATTAGAGCGGACCCAATAACTCTTTTTTTCTCTTTTTTTTTTTCGTACTAACATCATGCCTTGTGGACTACCAGGAGGTAATTGTCTTGCCAGCCTACGGGGGACTTGTGTTTTCTTGATTATTCTTTTTCTGAGGCTTGTTTATTTGTCTATGTTTATCTACTTTTTCTGTTTTATTTTAATACTCTGGATTTGGTTCGTCCTGAGCATTAAATGCATTAATCTTTTTTTCCCACCAGGAGTGCTCGTTTTTTTTGTGTGTTATTTCCTCACTTGTTGTTGCAAGTTCTGGGTAAATGATTTTGAATCTTTCCTAGGCTTGTGAGGCTCTTTTGCGGTACCTGGCGCTAACTGGTCCAAGATTGTATATGTTATGGAGTGATTCACCTTTTTCATTGATGTTATTATTATCATTATTGTTCTCATGGTTTAGGACATGCATGTTTCTTATGTCTCCATTTTGGAATTTTTATAGGGTGTTCATCTTTGATTGGGCCATTATGCATGCTAGTGCTATTTGATATTCGATATAGGTCTTATCAGGATTTTGTAAAGATTTATTCTTATGTTTTATCCAATGTGTGTTTTGCCAATTGGAGTTTTTGTTTGATATTGCCGCTTATGCTAGTTCTTTCAATAGAGAGACAAGGATTTTCCTTTAGTTAATAAATTGAATATCAATGTTGATTACAGTTATTGGTGAAGGATTATTTTTTATAATGACAAGAGTTGGAATTTTTTGCTGTTTATGTTTATTTTCCACTTATTTTCGTAATCATTTATTCTTTTGATCTCTTTCGGTTTTTATTTTCAAAAATCTTTTGGAATTTGTAGGATGCATTATTAATTGTGAAGTCATCTGTATAGGCATAGTTTATGGTATATTCTGCTGTGTAGATTATAAAAAGAGTTGAGGATAGTACGGCCCCCGTGGCACCCCACTGTTTTATATATATTCATTCACCCAGCTTTCAATCACTGTTACGTATTCTGACAGTTCTGTCTTTAATGTAGCTTGAGAGGAGTTTTTTCATTATTATTGGTAGTTCCAATTGGAGTATTTTATATTTGAGGCCGGCATGCCATATTTTGTCAAATGCCTTAGAGATATCTCTGGAGATGATATTGCCTTGGTGTTTTTTATTCAGTTGGTTCATAGCTATTGTTTTGTAAATTGCCATGAGGGTAATTTCAGGTCTTCTCCCTGTCCTGAAACCGTATTGGTGTTTTTACAATTTATTGTTACTTTCTAGGAATCTCCTTAGCTTTGTGTTTATAATTTTTTCAAACACTTTTCCGGGCACTTCAAGCAGAGTGATTGGTCTTCTGATTGCTTTCTGTTATGGGTCTTTCCCTGTTTTGGGGAACTATGTGTATTTCTTCTTTGTTTGGTTTTGGGTAATATCCCATTGAGAGTGTTAGGTTTAATATTTGTTGGAGTTTGTAATAGCTTATATTCACTGCTAGACAAAAACAGTAATTTAAATCGAAAAATCTTCGTAAAATATACTGTCCTTAACCGCATTTCAGTAAAATACAGGCAACCGTAATTTTACCTTACTTTATTATCAACTTTTACAAGTTGGTAACCGTAATATTACGCTTTTACGTCAATATAACCGTTTTTAACACGGTAAAAATCCGGGAATAAATGTTGCCAGATATCTACCGTTTTCTTAATGCAAATTCTTAACAGTGTACGGGTTCCTGCTTCTGACACTCCATCCTTATTGGTCACGGACTGCCGGAAGGCGATGATAATTCCTGGGAGGGTAAATGCCTCTGGCTGGCCCAGAACTGCCAGGTTTTCAAAAGAGAAGAGGCCTCCTTCTAATCAACTACAGCTTTAAAAGGCCAACCCAACCCATTAGTAGAAAAAAAAGGTCAAAATGTAGCATCTAAAGCCAACCTTTTTCGTATAACTAAAGGCCAACCTATTTCATAAAGGGCAAATTTGAAATTTATGGCCTGAAAAACGACAATTTTGAAGTTTTTGGCCTGATAAAAAAAGCCAACCTAGCAACCCTGCGGCGCTGGACACCGTGTTCGGTAGGATTATGGGATCAGATTCTTGCTTGAGATAATTCATATCTAGGCAGCTAGGACTGTCAGTCCTGTTATGGTTGTGATTGCCTGATTGCCTTAGCTATTATTGGTGAAGGACCAGATGCCCGTCGGCAATAGGGTCTTTTCTTGCGTGGTGTTGAGGTTAGGTTTTTCTTTCTGCATAAAAAGCCCGGTACCGGTTTAGTATGTGGCCTACCTTTTTCATTCTGGTTGAGTATGTGGCCTACCTTTTTTTCTGGTTTGGTATGTGACCTACCTGGCTTGTTAGGTTCGGTTAGGTTAGGCTACATACTAAAACAGATAGAATTTCGTAGGCCATATTCGAAAGGTAGGCCAGATACTAAACCGGCACCAAAAGCGCTATTCATAAGAAACACCAACAATATGATTCACGAGGAAGTGGTAGAATATTGACGTCCAAATGCGATGAAAATCAATTTTTTTTTTTTTTTTCATTTTCAAAAAGTTTGAAAAATATCGGATTTGTCAGTTCGCACCGAAAAAGTGGAAAAATTACCAGCATTCCAAAGCCCTTCATTTTTTTTGGCCAATTTGAAGCATCTGACTAATTAAAAACTCAAATACTATCTAGTTATTGAAATACATACCTCTACTCGCGCACAGGTAACCAAGGTAAGATGAAATCTAAAAAAAAAACGGGAAGGACAAGGGGACTGTACCCAAGGGAAGCAGGCCTGGCTACTAAAACATAAATGATGTATTAATCAAGGAAAGTGAATGTCCACTCGTAGAAACATCACACTTTGGTAGATTAATCTTTGGCTATGTCAGACTTTTGGGAGAAAAGAAAGCAGAACACCAGCGAAAGTCCTCAAGAAATAAAAATCTATATACAAATAGGAATCACGTAATATTTGGCATCCAGGTATCATGATGAAAATCGGTTTGAATTTAGTTCTAACTAATTTCACTACAAAACTTCCAGTGAA
>NC_090731.1:60091370-60096370 GCF_036898095.1 Palaemon carinicauda
AAGTATAGCACCCCAAAACAGAGGTCAAAGAACATCTAATGTTGGATATATGGGACTTCAAAAGAGATATCAAAAATCATATAATGGTAGAACCATAGCACTTCAATACAGAGGTCAAAGACCATCCAATGCTAGAAGTATGGCACCTCAAAGCAGAGGTCAAAGTTCATATAATGCTAGATGTATAGCACCTCAAAACAGAGGCCATGAAATATCCAATGCTAGAAGTATGGTACCTCATAACATATGTCAAAGAATATCCAATTATATAAGTATGGTCATTCAAAACAGAGGTCAAAGAACATCTAATAACTAAGGTATGGCCCTTCAAACAGAAGTCAATGATAATTCAACGAAGATCTAATGCTTAAAGTATGGCACCTCAAAATAGGAATCATAAGGACATCCAATGCTAGATATGGCACCTCAAAACAGAGGTCAGAGAACATCCAATGACAGAAGTATGGCACCTCAAAACAGAAGTCAAAGAACATTTAATGCTAGAACTAGGGCATCTCAAAATAGAAGTTTAAGAACATCTATTGGTAGAAGTATCACATCTCAAAATTGAGGTCAAAGAACATATAATGCTAGTAGTGTGTCACCTCAAAACAGAGGTCAAAGAACATCTAATGGTTGAAGTATAGCACCTCAAAACAGAGGTCAAAGAACTTCTAATGCTGGTAGTGTGGCACCTCAAAACAGAGGTCAAAGAACATCTAATGCTAGAAGTATGACACCTCAAAACCGAGGTCAAAGAACATCTAATGCTAGTAGTGTGGCACCTCAAAACAGATGTCAAACAACATCTAATGCTAGTTGTGTGGCACCTCAAAACAGAGGTCAAAGAACTTCTAATGCTAGACATGTCACCTCAAAATAGGGATGAAAAAATATCTGATGCTAGAAATATGGCACTCTAAATAGGGATAAAAGAACATTTGATGATAAAAGCATGGGACCTCAAAACAGAACGTCAAAGAACATCAAATCTTAAATGTATGCAGTGTTGCAATCTTATATATATATATATATATATATATATATATATATATATATATATATATATATATATATATGACACCTTTGTCATGTAATGTACTATAAGCGGCTATATTTGCTGTTCTTCCTACTTTTCACTATTTGGGGATTTTATTTTTCCCTAAGTACCATTTCCATATTCTCTTTTTCCTTGCTTATCAATGACATGCCACTTTTTCCTTTATTTCCATATCCCTATTCTTTTCTTTCTCTTTCCTAAATATTTCTCCAATTATTTCTCATCAATTAGCGTTTCCATCTTTTGTTCTCTTCACTTAATTACAATATCACTATGCGTTATCTTTTTCTCAATTGCCATTTCTTTTTCTGTTTCTTTCTCCTTCAATAACATTTCCAAACTTTCTTTCTCTCTGATTATCATTTCCAAAATTTTTTTTTCTATCTCTTTATTACCATTTCCACATTTACATATCTATGTCTTTTCTTGCTCCGTAATTACCATTTCCTTATTTTCTTTATCCTTCATTATCATTTCCCTACGTTTTTTCCCTTAATTCACATTTTTTTGTCTACCATTTCCTTATCTTTTTTTTCTTTCCATATCATTACCATTTCATTATCTTTTCTTTTGCCTCCATTACCTTTTATATGTGTGTGTATATATATATATATATATATATATATATATATATATATATATATATATATATACGTATATATATATATATATACGTATATATATATATATATATATATATATATATATATATATGTATATATATACGTATATATATATATATATATATATATATATATATATATATATATATATATGTATATACATATGTATACATATATATATATATATATATATATATATATATATATATATATATATATATATATATATATATATATATATATATACACACACACATATATATATGAACATTTATGTATATATATATATATATATATATATATATATATATATATATATATATATATATATATATATATGTATATATATATGTATATATATATATATATATATATATATATATATATATATATATATATATGATTCTTCACAGGAGGGAAATATATTGTTTTTCTGGATGTTTCTTCTCCTAATCCTAATCCTCCTGTCAAATCTTCAAATATATTCTCAATCATTTCCGGACCAAATGATCTGAAATTTACCACAAATGTCGTGTGGAAAAACATCTAGTTGTGCTTTTAAAAAAAAAATTCTGGTATATACCTTTAAGAAAATTTTATTTATCTATTTTTTTTTTTTTTTTTTTTTTTTGACAAATCTGTATATTTTGGTCTCCTGTGCCTTAGTATTATAACAAATGACCTGAAATTTGTCATGAACGTCGAGTGGACAAACACCCATTTGCTTTTTTTTCTAGTTTTCCTGATGTATAATTTAAAAATCAATTTAGTGAGTTTTTTTGGGGGGCCATTTTTTGACAAAACTTTATACATTGGTTTCCTGTGCCCTGGTATTATAACCGAATGACCTGAAATTTGGCACGAAGGTCGAGTGGAAAAATACCCAAGTGCATTCTTTTAATGTCTTAGATACATACCTTCAATTTTTTTTTTTTTTTCTTTTTTTGACAAAAATTTGCAGGCCCATTTTGGTCTCTTGCACACTGGTATCAAAACCAAAAGACCTGAAAACCGGTACGGAGGAGCCTTATATAAATACTGTTTGCTAAAATTATTAATTTTTCAATTCTTGTGCAATTTTTATACCAAAAAAAAAGGTACATTTTCGGCTGATGTGCCTTCATATTTACGCAAATTGACCTGAAATGTCGTTAGAGGGTACCCTGGGTATTTGTCCACAAGATATAAATTATGTCCCGTGTTTCGTATACATCACTTCAAAATTATCAAAATTATTGGTTTTGGCTATTTTTTTGACAAAAAACTTTGCTTTTTCTTTTCTTTTCTTTTTTTTTCTTCTTTTTTTCCTCCTATGCCTAAGTATTTAATCCATGTGATCTGAAATTTCTTATGGAAATACATGTAGTAAATACCCACGGAATGCTATAAACAATTTTTGCATACACCAAATGATTTCTTGGGAGGATTTCGGCCATTTTTAAACCAAAAATGTGTATACCTGAATATATCCTTTTAAGAGTAGGGTGATGTTGTGATGGGAAGTCTATCGGCGATCCATTTCAGGAAAATGGATCCTTTGACTGGCCAGAGAGTAATGCATTGAATCCCTCTCTCTGGTTGCGGCTTATTTTTTCTTTGCCTACGCTTACACAAAATAGTCTGGCTTATTCTTTACACATTCTCGTCTTTCCTCATACACCTGACAACAATGAGATACTAAACAGTTCTTTACCCAAGGGGTTAATTATCGTACTGCAATTTGTTCAGTGTACTTTCCTCTTGGTAAGGGTAGAAGAGACTCTTTAGCTATGGTAAGCAGCTCTTCTAGGAGAAGGACACTCCAAAATTAAACCATTGTTCTCTAGTCTTGGGTAGTGCCATAGCTTCAGTACCATGGTCTTCCACTGTCTTGGCTTAGAGTTCTCTTGATTGTGAGTACACTTTTGCTCACTACTCTATCTTATTATTATTTTTTTCTTCCTCTTGTTTTTTTTTTTTAAATGGTGTGTTGGGCAGGCTTAATAAAAGGGCCATGGATGCCTGATGGTTTATCAAGAGGTTGTCTTTTCCTTTTCTGATTCTTTTTCTTCTCAAAACCATCCTTACTGTCCTCCCTTCAGATGAAATGGCTATCGTGGAGGGTATTTAGCCTTTCATGGTGTATCGGCTCTTCCCTGTTCACCAGTTTTTTCGACTCGTTACCATAATATATGGGTTTCATCAATCACTTTATTTATAATTCTTTACATATTGTTTTTTTTATAATCCTTGTTAATCTAGTTTTTAAGTATGATGTCTCTTTTTTTATTTCTATCAATTCTTATGCTGTCTGGAGATATTGAGTGAAATCCGGGACAAGTACGTCCTAGATTACGTCAATGTCGTCTTCTGTATTGCAATATTCGTGGCCTTCATGCAAATATCCAAGACCTTACAGTTGCGTCCAGATAGTATAATATTCTTTTGTGCTTAGATATGACTGGTTTTAGAAGCCAATAATGTTGAAACGTGATGCCATCCCTAGGGCCAGGGGAATGGCGGTGTATATTAGGACTGAGTACCCTGATTCTCCCAAGTCCTGCTATCAATGTGGATGTCATGAGATTCAGGTAATAAAAGTTTGTGGCAGGCATAACAACTTTTATTTGTGTTCGATCTACCGGAATTCAGACATGGATGGTTCTATCTTCGATTGTCTTCTTACCATTATGGCTAAGATACAAGAAGATGATAGAAAGGCTTCTTTTGTCTTTGTTGGTGATTATAATGCTCACCATAGGGAGTGGTTAAGTTCTATCTCTCCTACCGATCACCATGGCTTAAGAACTTTAGACTTTGCCTCTGAATCAGGCTGTGAGCAAATCATAAATGAAGCTACTCACAGGTCTGGTAATTGCTTGGACCTCATATACACTGACTCCCCAGGCGTTATAATTAGTAAGGTTGGTTCTCCAGTCGGGACATCTGATCATGCCTTGATTTCATTAGTAGTGAAGACTGAGCAGCCTGTCCCTGATATATCATACTCTTGTAAAATTTATATGAAATCCCAAGCAGCCCAGAATGGGATTTTGCATGATCTTTTGTGCTTGAATTGGTCACAATTATATAGTAGTGTAGATCCTGTTGTCCCTTTGAATGCGAATCTAGTCAACATAATTGATAGGCGTATCCCTTCTCGTGTGCTAAGGTACCGAGTGAAGGACAAACCATGGTTTAATGGTGATTGTAGACGTGCTTATTTGTAGAAGCAGGAGGCCTATAACCTTTGGAAGGGTAACAGATCTGATTTGACCTGAAACAAATATACTCAGCTTCGAGCTTTTGCTCAGAGAGTTTATGCCTCAACTGAAAAG
>NC_090731.1:60108870-60116370 GCF_036898095.1 Palaemon carinicauda
TTCATGCGTATTTCCTCCAGATTCCTGTTGCATCCTTTAGCTGTGCTCTTAGCACTGGATCTGTTACTGAAGCAAACTGTAGAGAGCCCAGCACTCTCTCCCGTTCGCGTCTTGATATCCATTTGGATTTCAGCAGTCTCTTGACAGATCCTGCTATTTCCTTCCTCTTCTTCCCAGGAATGGAAAGTCGATGTGACTCCAAATTCCAATGGATTCCCAACCACTGAAATTTTTGAGCTGGAGAAAGTCGAGACATTTTGATATTGATCTTGAATCCCAGATGTTCCAGGAACTGGATCACTCTCTTAGAAGCTTGCATGCATTCTGTCCTGGATGCTGCCCACACCAGCCAGTCGTCCAAGTAGGCTACTACTTGGACCCCCTTTAGGCGTAATTGACGGACGGCTGCGTTTGCGAAAATCCTTGGGGCTATGTTTAGCCCGAAAGGCATGGCTCTGAAGGCGTAAAGTTTTCTATGTAACTTAAAGCCTAGGTAGAAGGAGAGGTGGCGATTAATTGGAACATACCAATAAGCGTCAGACAAGTCTATAGAGACAGTCTATGCCCTTCTGGGCAGTAGGGTCCTTATGTGTTGAAGTGTGAGTATTCTGAACTTATAGTTCATTATGAACTTGTTGAGTGGCGACAAATCAAGAATGACTCTGAGTTTATCTGAGTCCCTCTTTGGAACAAAAAACAGCCTTCCTTGAAATTTGATGGACTTAACTTTCCGAATCACTCTTTTGTCTAAGAGCTCTCGGACGTGTTCTTCCAAAACGGGTGTTGAGTGATGGGAGAACTGAGGAAATTGAGGTGGAGGGCTGCTCCAATTCCAACCTAGTCTATTCTTTATTAGGCTGTGGGCCCAAGAATCGAAGGTCCAGCGATCCCTAAATAGCTGTAGCCTCCCTCCTACAGGAAGCATCTCACTTCTGCTGTTGTGGATCTGAGGCCTTGCCTCCTTGACCGCATCCTCCCCTGAATCCCCTTCCTCTTGAAGGGCGTCTAGAAGAGCCTCTGGCTGTTCCTCTAGCCCTCGAACAAAAGGAAGAAGTCTGCCTTTCGAAGGCTGGGTTAAAAACTGGCGACTGAGTCGCCACTTGATGAGGTACCAGTTGGTACGTGGTTGGAGGTTGTGCCATCATCTGAGGCACCGCGGACACAGGAAGTTGTTGCTGTTGATGATGTCGGTAAGGTATAGCCGGCCGAGAAGATGGCTTAGGCCTTTTTGTCTTCCTCTTTGGTTGGGGACCATCATCCTGAGAAGACTTCCTCTTAAGATCTAAGCCCCACTTTTTGAGAAGGTTCCTATTCTCTGTGGCGGCCTTGTCTACTACCTCTTTAACCACATCATTGGGAAAGAGGTCTTTACCCTAGATACAAGCAGATATCAGTTTCCACGGTTCGTGTCTCACCGTAGCCGAGGCGAACACGAACTCTCCACAGGCTCTCCTAGCTTTAATAAAGCTATAGAGATCCTTTGTAACCGTGGCCAGATGAATTTTGGCCACCACTATGAACATGTCCTTGTTCTTGGGGTCACTTGCCATTGTTTCTAATATCGTTTGCAACGACATTGATGCCGCAAGTCTTTCCTTTGTCTCTTGCTCCCTGCGCAAGAGAAACTCCGACAGCTTAGGGAGTTCCTCACCGAACTGACGTTCACCAATATCAGCTTCCAGCTTCCCAACTGAGAAGGTAAGGTGTACGTCCTTCCAGTCTTCTTGGTCCAAGGGCAAGGTCAGAGATAACGGCTTGCACTCCTCCAAGGAGGGGCATGGTTTCCCTGCCTCCACTGCCTTTAAGGCTGCCTTTTATCCCTTTTTCATGAAGGGAAAGGCTCTGGTAGGAGAGGCCACAAAAGAGGGAAGCTTCTTACTCAAGGCTGGCACCTTTGAGTTCAAGAAGCCCCTCTCTTTCATCGAGCTTAATAGTAACGCCTGAGCTTTACTATGATCCAAAACTATGACCTCCTTCGGCTCAGTCTCCTCCTTTGAGGCTGGCTCCTTCCTAAGGCGGACATAACAGTCCGGGTAGGAATCCTTATTGGGCCAAAATTCCACCTCTTCCAGGGGAATTGCTCCCAACTTTTCAGATATAACGATCTTCCCAATTGTCATTGGCATATGTTTGGCATACCTCCAAGGATTGGTATCCGAACACAAAGGAAGATCCTTCACGTTGAGTTGCTTCTGGGGCCCACGTGATGCTGCAAGTCTACATATCTCCAGTTTCATTGCAGCCTCTCTCTCATCATTCTTTTTCTGAATTTGTTGGATCATCTCAACAATAGAAGAAAGAGTCCTTCCCAGGTCATCTGGGATAGCAGATGATGTAGAGGGAACAGGTTCTGGGTCCGGAACCGATGTAACCGACACCTCATCGATTTCTTCCTCTTCTACTTGAGGAGTCTGGCACAGCTCCTCCTCTTGACCTTCTCCTAGAAGGTCCTTCTCTATAGAATCCGACACCTCCGACATTCTATCGTCCAATTGGATGTCTTGAAGGGCGGCCGAGACTTCAGAATCCACCGGATTCTGGGTAGTTGGTATCTCCACCTGAGGCTGGGGGATGATTGCATCAGCCGATGCTTTAGGGAAAAGGTAGGCCCTCATCTTCTCATTTGGAAGGTAGGGGCCTAAGGTGTTTGTCTGAAAACCCCTCACCCAGGATCGCAACTTTTCCCTGGCAGTATCCCTTGACTCTGTCGACTTGGGGTCATCAAAAGCTTCAGTAATCAGGTTAGAACATACTGTACAAACCTGAGGGTCCCAATACCGGAGATCACCTCTGGAGGCTGCGCATGGTGCGTGCCTCCTACAGTATTGATGTCCACAGAAGTACTTACTGCGGACATTACAGAACACACTCCCGCACTTCGTATGGTCTTTACAGGAGGATGGTCCTCCTGTAAAGAGAAGAAATATCCATGTGTATCAAGTGAATGCTTTTCACTTATATTGAAACATTTAGCTTATATAGAAAAGCTATAAAAGAAAGAAGGAAAGACACATACTTGTATTTCCTGTCCAGTCAATTGCCGTAACCTCCCAAAATATTAAAACTAAGGTTAATTCTATACTAGAATACCTTATGTAATTTCCTAAATGGAAATTTAATGTGTAGTTTTAATATACGGGATTGAAGGAATACAGAAAGAACTCACTTTCTATATAAAGTACGGTCTCAACAAAAGGCTGTACAAGATAACACTAAGTATGATGAAGAACTTTAGTGTTATCACAAACTCTGTACAGCAGTTTCTACTAATGTAGTGTGTACTACACTACGAATATAGCAACTACTGTACATTGCATGCTATTGTGCCGGCCAGCAACTACCCCTTTAAAGATCAAAGATATACTATATCTAACTAATAGGTGGCAGCCCTCTGATTTGTGACTGTGTGCCGGCCGGCAAATCATTGCCAGCCGACGGCTGAAAACACTAAAACCCGGCTGCCGGCCGCTAATCGTAGCGGCCAGCAAATTCGGGCTGTGATTCCACTGCCAGCCGGCAAAGGTAATAAAACCATGCCGCCGACAGTAGCCAAGAATCAGAGAACCTCTACCTGCCCGGCTGTCGGCTCTCAAGCCGGCAGCCGGGATAGGGGTGCAACACAATTGTCAGAGAAAAAGTATGGATGTAAGGTTATAGGGCGACATGCCATACGACCTTCCATCCAGAAAGAGTGAACTTATGGAAGGGGAGAATGTAACATTCAGGCTTCCAAAGAATCCACAGCCTGCCGGGCTCTACCGGCAGACATGGAAGAGAGACCAAGGGAGGTCTGGGGTTCACTCTGCAAAGAAAAAAGGGTCTCTGCCGGCCAGCACGTAATGCCGGGTGGCAGAGAGCTGAGCCGGTCCTCCATCCTAACCTATACTAGGTACGGAAGAAGGACTATGGCCAAGAAAATAAAAGTAAGAGAGGTGGGGAAGGGATAAGGGTCCTAAAGACTTCGTTCCAGCAAGAGACACACTCAGCAGTTAGGGAGCTCATCCTAACCAAGAGTTGTCTATTAGGGAGGAAGATTGGCAATGCTTGCTATCCTCCTCCCAACCAGAACAAACTTATGTGAAGTTATTTCGTCGGGCAACCGAAAAACTCATTCTTCAGCCCGAGAAAAAACGACACAGGACAGTCTGCTAGGCCAATAGAGGAAGGAATCATCAGAATCCTTCCAACATGGACTAGGGAAGCAAAGCTTCCTGTGTCCGCCCCTAACCTAGCAAAGGAGACTCATTCTCCATGCTAGGAAGAAGCAGACCACAGACTAAAAACTCTGAAATTCTGCCCAAACCCAAAAACCAGTCACTCTGGTTATCAGGACAGGTCAGAAATATCCTAGGATAGTAATACCTGGATTAATATACAGGTAGAACCACTAGGATAAGCCAAGGGCTTTCAGAGGAAGAGTGGGATTGAAATTGGCCTCCGGAGGAGAAAAGAACAATCGGGGATGTGCGAAAGTATACTACTGTACCTAGAATACAAGCTAGGTAAGGTGAGAATCGATTACCTAAATCACCGAAACTCTCTCGTATAATACCATCTTGGAAAAAACATTCAACAATATCTCACATGTATAAAATAATTGCCTATAGCTTCAATAAAATAATACTCGGAAAAACTTATACCATGCATGAAAGTACTAATGCCAGAATTCTAGGCTACGAGCCTCGCGAAAGGCAGGATCGGTACCTCGACCGTGTCAAAATCCCCGAGCTAACACTGACCGAACAATATAAGCATTTCTAGAGTAGCTAAATAGCAAAATTATTAAAGCGTAACAAACCGGGAACGTCGCTCTAGCTAACTAACTGACCCATAAGAGCGAGCGACAGCATCCAGGATGCCTCCGGTAGGCAACAGCTCTTGTTTACGTTAAAATCACTTTTGATTTAATTCAAAACGACAAGAGCTTACATTTATACATAGTAAAGATAATACTCAACTTTCCAGAGGCAGAAGAGGCCGGAGAAGTCATCAACAAGTTGAATTAAATCCAAATTAACGAGAGAACACGAGGGAAAACACCGAGTAGTTGAGCTATACGAAAAGGAATAAAGAGGGCACCACCGCCATCATCAGATACACACTGGAAACGGAATAGGAGAGATGCCTTATGAGCGGCTCTCTTTTCATTCTCGTTTCTGATTCTTGTCACTATATCCCTTTTGAAGCGTTAATACTGTTCGGGGCGAAGATAGCTATGTATGTTGTCAAGAATACGTCCTCTGATTTTATGCGATATCCCTGTGAGATTATTTAGGGATATTTGCTCCAGGAGTTAGAATTCTTGATACCTTAAGGTAAAATTCTCTGGGAATATCACTGCAGTCAAATATACCCTAGAAAGCTACCAATTAGGAACTTCCATCAGGACGACATGGCTACCTCACCCAAAAATAGATTTTTCGCTTTGCTCAAAATCCGTTATATATATATATATATATATATATATATATATATATATATATATATATATATGTATATATATATATATATATATATATATATATATATATATATATATATATATATGTGGGTGTGTATGTGTATGTGTATTTTCCAAGTAGGTATATTCAAATACACCATAAATATGATTGCCAGCGATATCTATCGCATTTCATCAATAGACACCATAACCCTGGAGAATCTGATTTCATATGTTTTATCTACGGCAAAAGAGACATCTAAGACAATTGTGGAGAGTTTTTCGATTCATCCGGAAGTCGATTGGATCTTTCCATTACCTCTGGCTGCAAGTCTTTCCATGAGCATGGCAGCCAATGCCGCAAACATTCCCAGGAAATAAATATAAAATGCAGCCTGGAAGGGAGAAGAATCGTGGTTATTACATCTCATCATGCACTTTTAAAAATTTGCCATAAAAAAACGGGTAAAAATCCTGATATAAATGTTGCCAGGTATTTATCGTTTTAAAAAGGACATACTGACGTAAAGGAGTAATATTACGGTCACTATCCCGCAAAATGTAATAACTAAGTAGGGTAAGAATTACGGTCGCCTGTGTTTTACTGAAATGCGACCGAAAACTATGTTTTTACGGAGAATTTCCGATCAAAATTACGGTGTTTTTTTTTTAAAGTATTTTAACAGTGAAAATCTCTCACAAGTTTAGACATTCATTTATGAAAATAGTTAGGTGTGACGTTTAACAAAAAGAATTCATTTATATGTACAGTGGGAGATCTGTCACCTTTCAAATTAGAGTAAAGCAAATGAACCATTGAAAGGAATGATATTGAATCCAGTTTAATAAAAGAAACGCCAAGATTAAGATTTACTTCTTTGCAATGAAAGAAATTTTCAACAAACACAATAAGGAAATTCTAGTACCTCAATTAATTTCCTGTGTTTTTGCTGCTAAAGTTTTAATGGTGTTATTTTGTACATTTGCAGTTATACCTTAACCAAAAGGTGATCAATTGAATGTTTAATGGCAGTTAGCTTTTAAAGGTTTAAAGGTTTAAAGGCCGCTCATAAATGGCAGAGGCAAGGGACAGTGACATTGCCCTATCGAGCAGGACAATGACCTGGAAACTGACTATATATATATATATATAATGCCCGCCCAAGACCCCTCTCTACCCAAGCTAGGGCCAAGGAGTGCCAGGCAATGGCTGCTGATGACTCAGCAGATAGACCTATAGGCTCCCCCAAATCCCCCATCCTTAGCTCACAAGGATGGTGAGGTTGCAGCGACCAAAGATACTAACGAGTTTGAGCGGGACTTGAACCCATTCTGGCGTTCATCAATCAGGGCCGTTACCACATCGGACACCACAAGCGCATCTTTTAGTTATATCAGCATTCTGATAAAAAAGTATTTAGACTTACTTGAAGGTGGGTTACGGTGATGGCAAAATTCCTTTCCTTTCCTTCATTGGCAGATGGATTTCGAGGTAGTTTTCTAAACTCTTCATCCACCCATTTACTGAGGAGCCCTGCTTCTTGAAATCTGAGGAATCTGAAATGTATAGAAAATAATTCTTCCATTCATTCTAACTCTAGAAATTTAAAGGAACATTTTCAGCACAATTTTTTTTTTACTAGGCAGAGCATTCGATTTTAAAACATTAGTACTGATTAATAGTAATACATTAGGAATTGATCATATATTAATGTCAAATGAAGAATACTAACGCCTTTTTAGAACAATCAATCATTAGTGATACTATTGAATAGAAATTTATTCCTTTTTTCGGAACTTCGTATACTAGTTTTATATATTTTTTTTTATTTTTTTTTTTAGATCTAATCTTTTTTTCAAACAAAAGACTTGCAGGCTGCTCTTTTACGAACATTTTACTGTGCTGTTATTCCATAACTTAATAAAATAAAATATAACAATAACTAGCTTGAGCCCGTGCCATCATAAGGCAGGCTTAATCTAAAACGACAATCCAGTAGAAACCTAACTACCAAAGACTTATGCTCAGGAAATGAGATTGATTAAAAAATAAGGATTGT
>NC_090731.1:60121370-60123870 GCF_036898095.1 Palaemon carinicauda
TTCTAAGAAGGATAGGCTCTTCGTTTTTCAAACTCCCATCACAAATGCGCACCTACTACCCAGCACCTAATAGGCCTACTTGTAAGTTTTCATCTCGTGGTGCATAAATGAGCTCACTTTCCACGATTATGTCTTGCACCATTTTCTCTAAGATATTCCGGTCCCAGTTTACTCCATCGTCCCTGAACCACCCTTACGTTCGTCACTCGTTCATTACTAATAGTTTCACAATTTCTACTTAGATGATAGTTAATTTTAGCAGCTTTTGTCTCTTTTTAATATACATTCAATAATCCAGCATTCTTCAACAACAACAACAACCGCAATAATAATAATAATAATAATAATAATAATAATAATAATAATAATAATATCTAAGGAGTCCCTCTATACGAAGAGCATTACTGAATACCATAGGTCTTTTTATGGCACTCAGTTTGCATGTAGTCTTCGCTGAGAAAAGTTCCATTACATATCTTCCTTGGCATATCAGGTTTCCTAAGTTTTCTTATTTCCCCTCCTATGTTTTCGACGCATACTCCTCCACTCCCCTGCTGAGTTGCAAAGGAATGGATCAAATGCCAAGGTCGTGTAACACAGGACTTCATGGATACGGTTTAAGGAAAATATGTAATATAATTCATGAAAACTTGTCTGATCTGATGTTTAGAGAAGTTTGCCAGGGTTTATTCAGAGACTGCACTGTTGAACCACATTGACCTTAATTTCCGTGTTCTAAGCAGCTATGATGCCTCTATCATTATTATATTTCGCTAACAGTTATCATTTAGCATTACATCTAACTTTGGGATTTGATACACAGGTAGGCTTGCACATACCACATACTCAAAGCTCTTATGGCAAGGCCTATAAATGCAAAATTGCTTAGTTTGCCTTTGTCAAATACATGTTCTACTTTTGCAGTTGCATAAAGAGTGGTTCAGAAGGCCAAATAACTTTATTACAAAGGCTAGTGTAAAAAAGATATGCATATAAATAAATGTTAGCAAGTGCTAATAGTGTATACCTGTGTTTGGAATGGTCTGAGGACAGCCAAGGCCTTATTCCTTTCCTTTGGATATCTTGAGATCAGTAAGTATCGGTCATTGTTGAATACCAAAGCGAAGTCTGTGACTTGTCCTCTGGTCTCTGCGAAAAGATTAGGAAAATATTTCAGGAACACTATTTCAAATGATTTTCACTGATCTACCTTAAAAAAATATGCGATATTTCACTTTGGGAGATAACTACTTTAAGCGGTACCTCAAGTGGTTCACTATAGCCATTAGAAAAAAAAGTTTTTCAGTCGTCAGAGCTTGGATGTGTGTTCCTAATTTCATTCAATAAATGAATTTATAAACATGGAACGCAAGAAGTGACGAGAATATGATAGATGGCAGTCTGAAACCTATTTAGAATATGATTTATAATTAAAAGAAAGGAATTGCGTTTTTATTATTATTATTATTATTATTATTATTATTATTATTATTATTATTTTTATCATTATTATTATTATTATCATTATTTTTATTATTATTATTATCATTACTATTATTATTATCATTATTATTATTATTAGCCAAGCTACAACCAGTTTAGAAAGCCAAATGCTCAAACCAAAGGGCTTCAGAAGAGAAACTAGCCCAGTGCGGAAAGAATAGAGAAAGAACGAATAAACTATGTAAGAGAAATAATACATAAAAATCCTGAGTTTATTAATATCAGCAACAACTGGAATATAAATACTTTATTCAGAGACTATGAAACGAGAGTTATATCTGCCTGTTGAACAGAAAAACATTTACAATAAGTTTGAACTTCTGAAGTTCCACCGATACAATTGACAGATTAGGAAGATCATTCCATAACTTGGTCATAGTTTGAAAAACACTTCTGGAATACTGTGTAGTAGAAAACCTTTGAAGGAGAAGGCAAAACTGTTAGATTTAACTGCATACCTAATACTACATACAAGATGGAATAGTCTAGGAAAATCTGAATGCAAAGAATGATTGGAATTTGTAAAAATCATTTCTAACAAACAATAAGAACTAACTGAACGACGGTGCCAGAGATTAATATGCAAATCAAGGAGTAGAAATATAATAATCAGCTAGTTTTTGTCCAACAAATTGATAGGAGAGTCAGCAACTGAAAATCAGACAGGAGAACAATATTCAAAACATGATAAAATGAAAGAATTAAAAAATTTCCTCAGCTAAGATTGATCACCATAATCTTACAATAACTTCTCAATAAGCCCATTTTGTGCAATTGAAGTAGAAGCAGCCAGAATGCGTTTCTCAAAAATAGATATGCAATCAAAAGTCACACCTAAAATTTTAAATGAGTGTCATCATCAATGCAAAGATCTGAATGATCAGGAGCCACTGTCCTTGACTTACTTACAATTATACTTTTAGTTTGAACAGTATCTCCCGTAATTAGAACCATACTCTAATTTCAACTAGATCTCATCTAAGGGAGTCAACAACCA